>NC_080196.1:48027677-48347854 GCF_030028045.1 Hippopotamus amphibius kiboko
AGAAAAGGGAACCCTCTTGTACTTTTGATGGGAATGTTAATTGATACAGCCACTATGGTGAACAGTATTGAGGTTCCTTAAAAAAACTAAAAATAGAATGACTATATGACCCAGAAATCCCACTATTGGACATATACCCAGAGAAAATCATAATTCAAAAAGACACATGCACCCCAATGTTTGTTGCAGCAGTATTTACAATAGCCAGGACATGGAAGCAACCTAAATGTCCATCAGAAGAGGAACGGATAAAGAAAATGTGGTGCATATATGCAATGGAATATTACTCATCCATTAAAAGGGATGATGTTGGGTCATTTGTAGAGATGTGGATGGACCTATAGGCTGTTGTACAGAGTGAAGTAAATCATAAAGAGAAAAACAAATATCATATTCTGAGGCATATATGTGGAATCTAATGGTATAGATGATCTTATTTGCAAAGCAGAAATAGAGACACAGATGTAGAGAACAAATGTATGGATACCAAAGGGAAAGGGGAGATGGGATGAATTGTGAGATGGGGATTGACATATATACACTATTGATAGTATGTATAAAATAGATATCTAATGAGAACCTACTGTATAGCACAGGGAACTTTATTCAATTCTCTGCAGTTACCTAAATGGGAAGGAAATCCAAAAATGAAGGGATATGCATATATATATAGCTGATTCACTTTGCTGTACAGTAGAAACTAATACAACATTGTAAGGCAACTATACTCTGATAAAATAAATAAATAAAATAAAACATCTCTGTAAGTAAAAAATAAATAAATCCAATGGGCCTTTTTTCTATATTTCTCCCATTGTTCCTCTCAGCAGCAATAGGCAGAGTTTATTTCCTTCTTGAGAGGGTCTCTCAGCTTGACTTCTGTAACACAATAGTCTCTTTGATTCCCCTGATTTTTCTATCATCTCCTTAGTAAATTCACTTTTTTCTATCTATGAAATGCTGGGGTCCATTATACTACAGTGTTTTTATATATATATACATTCTTTTTTAATATACTTTTCCATTATGGTTTATCATTGGATATTGAATATAGTTCTTTGTGCTATACAGTAGGACCTTGTTGTTTATCTCTTCTAAATATAAACAAGTGTCATTTCTTTAATGCTAGGCTGTACTTTGTACTTATTAAAGGTGATGACGTTGAGGCCTAGAGAGATGAAATTATTTTACAGAATCATCTAACAGAGAAAACAAAATCAATTCAAAGCAAGGTTTAACTGTCTGCAAATCTATGGTCTTTCCACACACTGTGTTGTCCATCTTGACAGAATCTGAAAGAAGTCAGATTCAGGAAGAACAGAGAAGGAGGAGAATGTGGAAACTAATTTCACAATGTATTTTATGTAGGAAACAAAGGAGAAGAATGTGGATTTGAGTCTTTGGGAAAAGATTGGTGCTATGAAGAGAAAGAGATATTGAATAGAGTTTTTGACAGAATAAATTTAAACTGTTAAATATCTATGTGAGATTTCCAAAGGTAATTTTGAAGAGTGATTCTAGATGTATATCCTAAAAGTGAGAGTTGGTACCACAATATAGTGTAAAAATGCCAACAAAGGGAGTATTCAGATCAAAAAAAAAAAAAAAACCATTCTGGGAATTTTTCTTTGTGATGCTTCTGGCTTCTTTGGATTTGCTGGCTGAAAGTCACATGACAAACTTTAGTTTGTCATAAAGTCTAGACGATTATTTGATGGAAAACTCCTTTTATCACCTCTGACCCCTCCTCACAAATCTCCTTGGACTGTGGGCTGCAGGATATTGATTGTTCTGTTCCCCTCCTTGTCTATATGGGGAGGGAATCCCTTCTCTGTGGTATCAAATTGTTCTCTTTAGATGTTCAGCTATGACTGTTATGTACAGATATGTTCACTTCATATGATTCTTCTGAGTTTTTGAAGTCAATGTCCAGACTAATGAAGCTGGTGATTTAAATGTGTCTTATCCTCACTTGAATGTATACACAGATCATTCTCACACTTTTTTCCATTTTGATCCATATTCAAATGCAAAAATTATTTTTGGATATCATGAGGTTTAGACAGCACTTCTACTGCAGGAACATAACAGGGAACACCACAGAGGAGGAAGAAATTGATGAAGTATGGGTTCATTCATGAATTGCTGAAAGATTAAAAAGATTACATGATGATGTTGAATTAATAAGAAAACCCTCCAGGTCTGAAATTCCTTGATGACTAGCAAAGGGCCGTGTTCATTTCTGTTTCTCCAACAATTAGGCCCTTATCTGGCCTACAGAAGGCACTCAACATTCTTCATCTGAAATGAACTGAGTAATCAAATATCCTCTTTCTCTTAAGAAATAAACAAAATTCAAAGTATAATTTCCACTAAAATAGGAAAATACTTACCTATTGCCTTAACTGATCCATGGTTTCAAATTCAAAATGTTTTGGCAAAAATTTTTAAAAGTCACAGAAGAAAATGTTCATTATTACCATTTCAAAATTAAATCCCTGTATCAGTATATTTTTTTATATAACATGATTGAAAAACTAAAAAAGCAAACAAACAAACCAAATCCAGCATCAACAACTTGCTTCAAACTGTTGCAAAATTGGGGGCAATTTCTTGCTCTTGAACACAGTACCGCACAATCTATCATGATGGCTGTAGGGATTGTCTCTGCCTCTAGGGCAAATCCAAAGCAGGACTGTGTATTATACCACCTCAGCATAATCTCTGAAGGCAAATACATCACCCCATGGCAGAGTGCCATGCCGAAACAAACTGCCCTGTGCAAGTCTGAAAAATGATAACTTTGAATCCCTGTAAGACGGATGGCAGTATAACTCTTTAACTGCTTTCCATTCCCTGGTTTTTAAAGCAATTATACTATATGCTGCAGGGCACATGGTTAGATGCATTTTTCTGTCCTCAAAACTTTTCTTTCCCTACTAAATATGTTTCCAACATGAGCATTTCTTAAATTGCTATGGAAACTGGATATGAAGCACAGAAGTTGTAAAAGCAACTAGAAAATCCGGGTTTTGAAATAAAGCAAGAAAGAGTAGCTTATTCTGGGATTCAGTTGTAAAGAAATAACTATTTGTCATATACAACTGTGCTCCCCTGATATTTACCTGGATATTATTTCAATGCATCTTGACAAACTTGAATTTTGAAATTATTCAGTAGCTCATGGATATTTATGAAGGAGATGCATTCATTGGGAAATCTCAAATTCTTTAATACCTCTATAGTAAGTGTTTTCCTCACAAAGTAAAATATAATTGAAAAGAATTTGTGGATTCCCATTAAATCTTTAATAACTCTATATGAAATGAGTCACTTACAAATATGGTTAAATGCATTTCACTTGAGTCATATTTCTACAGAGTTCTGTTTTCCTTGCACTTATCTTTATGAAATGGACAAAAGTAACATGAAATCTGTGTCTGTACCAACGAGCAGAGAGAAATAACGCTTTACTATAGCGTAAAGTAAGAGTTGCCCAGTCTACCCATGAAAGTTAAAAGAACATCTTGTTCCTTCTCTCCAGCCCTGCATGTGTGTCTATGACTCATAGACAAATTTATGATTCATCAGAAGTGAATATTAATTACCTTCCATAGACCGTCAAGTCTATTGTAATAAGTTGACATGAAAAAATTTCTGCTCCGGGGAAAGCTTGAATTAAATGAGGTCATCAATTTGAAAGTAGGTGAATATATTAACCTTTGATCTCTACTGGTGGGTCCATCTGTAAACCCTTCCACACCCCCTTCCGTCTCCTCCACAGTTTCCACGGCTCTGTAGTTCATCATGGGCACTCACTATTATACACTCACTTCTTCATTCACTCAAAACAAAAAATTATCAGTCACTTCTAGATATTCTGTACTGGGCAAACCAAAGAGTAGGATAAAGTGAACTGAATATCTAAGTTCAAAATATCCATACTGAAAATAGTGATATGTTCTTTGGATGAAAACCCAGCATAATATGAGAAAGATGGCTAAAAGGGGTAATATTCAGATTGGAAAAGTTTCAACTATCTGAGAAGTCTAAAAATGCCCCTGTTCGTAGCTTAGAAGCAGCTATTCATTAGAATCCAAACACATTTTCTCTAAATATTAAATCAAGATGTTTCACTTCCAAAGACTGCCCCACTTGTCACACTGGCTGTTTCCCTTAATTACCTCTTGGGCCACCCCAGGGCCAAAGAGAATTCCTCAAGGAAAGAGATGTCCTGACTGCCATCAGAGTGAAATTCTTCTCATCTGGAGATGCGTCTTTTTCCACCCCTGCAGCTGGGTCATCACTGCTTCTATATTAACACCAAGTAGCCTTTGCCACAACCCAGCCACGATGTTCTCTTTATACTTCTAAAAAGAGAGTGAAGAATATTTCTCGAAGTGAACACTCTCTAAATTTTTAGGTTTATATCAATTACTACCCTGCTCAACAGAACAAAGCATTGACTATGTTATACATACTGAAACCATATATGCCTCCCTTCTTCCCTCCACACCTGCCTAAAATTCAAGGTCAACACTGTTAGCATATTGCCCATGAGATTTCAGAAATAAGACTTATCTTAGTTACCATCTGCCCAATTCAGATGTTTTCAGTCTGTGAAGATAGTCAGGACTATGAGATTTTTCTGTCTGTTTCAAAATAGACTTCCCATCTGATTGGCAATCTTGTAACCCAGCAGGACACTATGAGACCTTTCCAGAATAGACCCGCACCCATGTCCTCAGCCTGCCTTTGTCTGTAGAAAAACATAATAAAAAATAAATTTAAGCAGGGGAGTGAGAAAATGCAGAAAGAAAGGAAAAAAGTCAAACAAGACAAAATAATAATACTTTAGCTATTAAACAAAGTTAAGGACATTTAGTTCTCCCTCAAGGGCTATAGAAAATATTCTGAGCCATGTTCTTTCAGATCTTTTGCAGATACTGATACCCCCACCCCGAACCAGGTGGAAGAAGTTAACTGTATGCTGCCCACAAGCACATAGACCCCAAACTGGTTGGAACCAGAAGGTTGATGATACTGACTCCCACTTACCTCACCACCAGCCAATCAGAAGAGTGTCCATGAGTTGACCAAGCCCTGCTCCTTGAATACTGTAAGACTCCTCACTACCCTCTCCAGGGCAGGACACATAGTTTCAAGGGCATTAGCCCACTGTGGCCCCCTTTTGCCTGGTAAAGCAATAAAGCTACTTCTTTCTACTTCACCCAAAACTCTGTCTCTGAGATTTAATACAGCACGAGTGTACAGAGGCTGAATTCCAGCAATAATCTCTGTAAGACTTTGTTGGGAAAAAAAAAAAGAAAGGTTCTGGGTCCTATAAAAGTTTGCAATCATTCATTTACTTTATCAATATTTATTTAAAGTTAAGGAACAGAAGCAAAGTCTGTGGCCCACAGCATCAGTATCTCTTCTTTCTATTACCCATCAATTTTTCACTTGCCAAAATTATGTTGTTACTTGTAGTCAGTGCATTAAAATAATGATACATATAGAAATGATACAAACAGGAAATATGAAAGTTATGTCCAAAACTGGATTCCCCTTTTCTTAAAGGTTAACATTTTGAACCTTGTGTTGCCTCTCAGAATTATCCCAGAATAAAATGCTTCCAAGAAGGTGCAATCACATTGGAGGTGCTAGGAAAAAAGCAGTATGAAGTCAAGTACACTTCTATTACCAGCCCAAAGCCAGAACCAAGGAAAGCAAAAAAAGAGAGCTAAATGCAGCCATCAACCAATTTCACTGCTTTTATTCTTCCCAAAGACGCAGACTAATTAGGTGTGCTCGTCATCTGTCAGAGGCTTAAAAAATGAGTAAAAGGTCTAGTTAGAATGTTGGAGCCTAGAAATCTTAGGTGAATGCCTCAGAATGACACCAGAAATACTGCTAGGCAATTCAGGAGAAGACAGCTTATTGACCAAAGTCACTAACATCGCAAGCTTGTGACAGTTTAGTAAAGGTAAGGAATTTACCCCGTAACCTCTAGCAGCTATTTGTTCTGCTACAATCAGGAAATGATAACAGATGGCAACATGGTCCTGCTCTTTAGACTCAGAGCATAGGAGACCTTGAATCTGTTTCTGGTCAGTGGTTTGTCGTAGAATGGGGGAAGTCAATTACCAAGTAATGAGATGGATTTTTAACAACATTTGGTTAGGCCACTCAAGGTGGCTGTTCTCTTGCTCTCTGTACATCCCCTGCCCAACCAGGGCCTCATCACCCAAACCCTGCTCACATGACTGACCTTCCCTACCTACTTGCTCCAGGCCCCAGATGGAGATTTTTCTTATCAAACGGGTGGTGAGGGGCGTGCCCCTCTACTGGTTTCCCTGGTAACTAATGAGCTCCTATAACTGATAATCTCCCCAACCCCCTAGGAGCAAAGACTGCTGTCATGTCCTGCCTTCCCTGTGCCACACGGGGTGGGGTGTGACTCCAGGACCTTGCTCACATGTGTAGGCCCTCCCATCTGTTAAACCATTGATGTCTTCATTGCTGACTCTGGGCTCTTTCTTAGGTCTTGAAGCTGGGCAAGTGCAGGCCTTGTAGGCCTTGTGGGTGCAGCCCAACAATTGATGGAGCAGCCAGGAGACTGAGGAAATTCCGGTGAGTGCAGAGATGCTGGGAAACACAGGACGGGGAATGGAAAGTTGCAGAGGCTGCCTGCTAACATGTGGGGCCTTGAAAGTTCCAGAGGTGATCCCAAAAGTTGCAGGTATAATCCCGGGGTGGCTGTCCACTAATATGTGGGGCCTTGTGGTGTCTGTCCTTGATTAATGGGGGCTGCCAAGAGATCTGGAGAACAATGGCCTCTAATGTCTCTGCTATGGTATCAAAGTAAGCCTTTTGTAATTGGTTAAAGCTATCCTACTATAAGGAATTAGTATTTCTCTTGTGCCTTTGAGATGTAAATGATCTACCTGGGCCCTCTAGAATGTTAATCTTATGTGATCTCCAAGAGTAAAGGAAAAAAAAAAAAAAAAAAGAGAGAGCTTTTATGTAAACTCTATAGAAACAATCATGTTTTGGGAATGTCTATCTAAAATAGTTTCTCCAGACTCTGATAACTTGAAACTAAACTAAACTTGAAAGAGAATTCATGTTACAAGTCCAATCTCACTCTGATTGCTGCACAACAGGCCAATAAATCAGGAGAGGAGGTGTTGAGGCAAGAAATAGTGACTTTATTCACGAAGTCAGCAGACCAAGAAGATGGTGGACTAGTGTCTCCAAAAGACCATCTTATTGGGGTCTGGATGCCAGTTTCTTTTATAGAACAGAAAGGGGGGAGGTGAGGGAGTAAAGTTAAAAAGGCCATTTGTCTTGCAAAGTCTCCTCACTAGGCCTGCATCAGGGAGGGGATGTGTTAATTTCTTCTTTCCTGTAGCAATTCACAGGTGGGCAGTGTATCTCTGTGAGCTGAACAAAGGCCTTTTAGTTTACTGTGAGCTGAATAAAGACCTTTTAGTTTAAGAGTCAGGCAGAGGGGCAAGGTTCCCTGTGGCAGGCCATTATGTATGCTAACGGCTATAGACAGTGATTATGATAATCACGAAAGCAATGAAAAGCAAAGGTTAAAGTAAGAGAAACAGAACCAACACAGAGTCAGAATTTGCTCTTCCCTGTTACATTCATGGGTCATTTCAATAGGATAAAATATTGAAACATTAGTTATTGAATGGGTCTCAGTTTACTTACCTTTGCCTGCTTAGGAGAGGAAGACTAAAGAATTAAGTTTTCCAATCAGGAAATGCACAATTACTTGCTTCTTGGTTTTTGCCAGAGATTAAGGTTTTTAAGTATTAAGATTATAATCAGTCATAATTCTTGTAACAAAAATTCTTTATCAATTACATTGTGATCAGGTGTTTAACCATGTTTTTTAAATCTTTTATGATTTACAGATGTTATTGTTGTATCTGATGCTTTTGCAAAGTGTTCCATCTTCAGGAAGATTCATAGGAAGGACCTTTTGACAATAACAGGTCTCTGATAAATTTCAGATTATACTTCTGAACAGGCTAAGAAATTAAAGAATCTTAATGGAAAACCTGATGGCTTCATAAAAGGTTAACAAAAGGATTGGATACTGAGTGAACTGGTGAATATGGTTACAATTTTTATGGGTTCTGTCTGGAATGTTACTGGTTTTTAATCTGTTTTCCAGATAGAGGGAAGCCCATAAGTTAGCTATGACTTACACCTGTGGGTACAATTGCAATATTTTTCTTTTATCTCTGCCTTGTTCTTCCAGAAAGTGGGGACTCTTGGGTTTTGAGCATTCCTATCAGGTGAATGGGAAAGACTGTCTCCTGGCATATGCAAAAATCTCAATATTTTGAGGACTGAGAAATTCCCCAAGACAGAGCCTCATGGCAGGCCTTGGGCATGACTTTCCTGACCTATGGGGAACTCAGTCTGAGACTCCCAAGGAGTACCCCCTCAGTCAGTTTGGAGGAGCCTATATAGTCAATCGACCAGGCTTATTTTACAAACAAATTAGTTTTGATTGGCTGTGTTTGGTGGAAACAAGGGTAATTTTAGAGAGAACAATATTATGTGTCAATGGATATTAAATTCTAGTTCTGTTAATTGAGGTCTACATTTATGAAAGTTATTGTGTTAGCCATACTTTTACCCTGATGTTCTGGATGGAAAGAAAATTATCTAGTGAAATTGTTACAGAATATAACAACTCATGAAGTGTGACAGTGCTTGCTTTAAGTCTGCTGCTAAAAGCACATGTACAGTGCTTGTGTGACAATTGGGTATAAATGATAAAACGTATGGCCTATAAAGTGTTTCGCTATTAATGTACCTCTGAGCCTGTTCATGAGATCTGATTAGTTTTCCCACAACATGAATGACTAGGTGAATATAAAGGAGGCCTAGCTCCTAGGGACATGATCTGTACCCCAAGTAGGGGCCAGCACCAAAGTATCATGGGGCAAATATTTTGATCATCAGTGCTTTCTATTGAAAGATTTGCAGTCAAAAGGGGAAATGATGGAAAAATCTGCACATACTGAGGTATGGGGAAGTCAGAAGGTTTATACATGTATGAACTTAAATTTCACTGACCAGAGCAGCCTATTTTGGGGTCTTTCAGACATGCATTGTACATCTGCTTTGGCCATTGAGGAAAGTAATATATTTGAAAGTCAAAATGGAGTAGCTGTGGTTCAGACAGCCAAGGTAAAACTGAATGAGTGGCCCTTGTATATGTGATTTTAGACATGTTCTCGTACTACTGAAAACTTGAGTTTTCTGAACTATATTGCAGACCAGGACAAAAACCACAGGTGGGTGTGGTATTATCTCTGAATGTGGTTACTGCTTGTATTTTGCTTAACTGCTGTGATCTCACCTGTGCTGTGCCTGTTGGATGCCTTACCTTTTGTCCCTAGTCTGAGGGAGGAAATCTACTCGAGGACTGAGCAGCAGCACTGGGCTCACTGTGAAGTGAGCCTCACTGCTGAGTCTAGAGAAGATACTGCATTCGTCCTCCTCTGGACATCCATGAAAAATTGACCCAGCTACTGTGACTAAGTGGGGACTACTGACCATGGGGTGAAAAGACTTTTCCCATCTTCCTGTCCCATCAGCCAGATAGGTCAGGAGGAACCCTGCTGCTAAATGTTGCTGTACAGCTGCCCGCCCATGCGCCCCCTGGCCTAGGCTGAGGAGAGTGGACTAGGCTGGCTTCTGCACACACAAGTCCAATTAGTGGGAGTAACTGTTTCTCCTCTGGAAGGACCTAATGGGTCCACCCCTAATGGCACCCGACATAACATGGGGCGGCAGACCTGCACTGTGACTGCTGACTCCTGACTAGGCCACCAGAAGGTGTCACTTAGAGCCAGGGCCTTCACCTGCCCATGGGGGTGGCTCTGGGTTTGTGAAAACCAGGGGTGGCCTGTCTGTATCATATCTGTGGTATCTGATTTCAGTGCCCCCTACACACCTAATGCCAGGGATACTGTGGAAGACGGACGGACCACAATTGTAAGGGCTGTGCACGGTATGCAGGGGTGGAGTGTGTGGTCAGCCCACCCAAGATGGCTGTTCTCTTGCTCTCTGTACATCCCCTGCCCGACCAGGGCCTGCTTCAGCTACACCCACTCACATGACTGACCTTCCTATCTACTAGCTGGTGATTATTCTTATTAAAGGGGCAGTGAGGGGCATGTCCCTCTTTTGGTTTCCCTGGTAACTAATGATGTCAATTTCCCAGTAACTAGTAATTTCCCCTTTCCCCCCTGGAGCGATGACTGTCACCATGTCCTGCCTGCCATGCACTGCATGTGTCGCTCCAGGACCTTGCTTCAGACGTGTAAGCCCTCCCATCCATTAAACCATTGATGTCTCTGTTGCTGACTCCAGGTTCTTTCTTAGGTCATGAAGCTGGGCAAGCGCAGGCCTCGTAGGCCCACCCGGTGCAGCCCAACAAACAAGCCTAGCATTGAATACATTGAAAGAAACATATTATTCAAACCAGGTTGAATTAATATATATTGTTCCCAACACATGTATTTCTCAAAGTATTTGCAATACATTTCACATTCATTTTATTGGTCATAAAAAGTTGATCTCTGCTTTCTTAAAAGCAAAATGAAATCTCCCTTATTCCTCATTCCTGCTGCTCTTTTTAAGCTATGGTTCTGTTGCTTTTCTTAAGCTGCACAAAAGTCAAATTCCAACATGCCAAGGCTTTCCCAACATGTCTTCACTGCAGTGCAACGTCCCTCCTTGGCATAAATATTTAAAATCTGGTGACTTGGTCTTCAGCTTTAGTCTTCAATTGTTATGCAGCATTTTATTACTCTCTCTGCCTTGAAGAAGTCTGCCCCTCTGACTTCTATCCCATGCCTCCAGAGTGTTCTTGGTACCTCTCTGGTCTATTTCACTCGTTCTTTAGCACCTTGCAGTCCTCATAGATACATCCTCCAAAATATTCAATTCTGCTCACTGCTGGAATTTGAAAATCTCAGATAAATTCCATCATCCACGATATCCATCCTATTGTTAAGCCTTAGCTTTTTCCACAGTGGAGGAAGTATAATAATAATAGCTGGCTTCAGTTAAAGAATTGTTGGACTCAAATGGGATAATATATATGAAATTAAATCATAAATTTTAATCATTTATGAAGATATGTTGTGCTATATCTTACTGATTAGAATCACATTGGCAAAGGCATACCTGTGATGGAGACTGGCCAGTCGGAGATTTTTATGGCAGTTTTTTCCTGAACTATCAGGAAGACACTCTCTTTTGTATGATGAGTAAGCTGGAGGATGTGGGAAAACATTCAGAAGTCTTTCTGAAACCTTGAAAATGTTACTAAAAGTAATTAAAGTATGTGGGCCGAGCGACTGGATGCAGAATGTCCTGCTTGAGCAGCGGAGGAACTAAGGGTGCTGGGCGTGGAGACCATGGGGGCATAGGCTACCGTGGAAACAGAAAATTGACCCTCTCTGGGGGCACAGCCCCTTTCTCACTTGCACACCTCATATCACCCTGTTTGGCCCCGGAGGATGGCTGGTTAGCCAGAGATGGGTAAGATTCCTCAGGGGAGGAACAACCTAAGACAGGCACAGTCGCAGAGGGGCCAACAGGGGTGGGGCACAGACCCTTAATCCTTTTGAGAGAGGTCTCCTGCCCCCAGGGCTGCTTTGCTTTCCTTGCCTAGCTCAAATCCACACCCTGCTCAAATCCACACCCTGCTCAAATCGGAGGAGGCAAACAAAGATCATTGCCCCCAGTCATGTGAGGCCTTTGTTTGTTTACTTCAAAGATAACCTTGTTTGTGGGACTAAACTGGGAGTGTTAGACCCTTAGGCTATGCCAAGAACTCAATAAAAGCAACGTGGGATCAATCATCGAGGCTCTTGATCCTAGAGGTCTTGAGTCCCCCGGTGGCATCTTTCTCTTAAATCTGTGTCTGTGTTTTCTTCAAGCTTGCGACACCCGTCACTCACCTTGAGTCACCAAGCTGGTCTCGGCAGGAGGATACGGCCTGATTGGGCCCATCATTCAAAGAAAGACCCTATGGGACACAGGGAGGGACAGAGTCCAATGATGTAGTTTGAGCACCTGAATCCAGCCACACCCTTCAATGCTGCTGTAAAACAAAGCAATCCATTTTCTGTTTAGACCTGTTTAAGTTTTGTTTTAAGCTACCAAATGACAACTGTATAATATCATATTTTTCCTCTTGTTCAATTAATAGTGGATATGTAACTTCATTCTTATCAGGACAGGAATGATGATTTATTTGTATAAATGTATTTATATTACTCATTAAAAACTGTCCGAGGCTGTAAGAAAATACACAATCATAAAGCCCTCTCTAAATAAACTGAACTTGAGAGCTCAAGCTGTGCCAAGTCCCTACCCGTTCTGCTGACACTTAGATACCTACCTTGAATGCCATCCTTCTTCCTCATGCTTTCACTCTCAGTTGGAATATTACTAAACACACCATACATAACAAATGCCATTTCACTTTTTAAGATCCTGCCCTTCCACTGTAAAACAGGACATACTCTCTTCCTTCCCGGGGTTCTATTTCTGCATCTTTTATGACAGTCTTTTGTCACCTAGACACCTTTCAAATATCTCTTACTACAGTAAATGCTCTTTGAAGGCAGGGATTTTGTGTTCACCTATTTGTAGCTCTTGTAAGAGCCACAAAATGAGGATAGCTGACACTTTGTTATTATTGGTTTCATTGAATTTAATCTTGTTCTTAAGGAAATGCAAAGAAGATTTTTATCTATGATACATTTAAAATTCCCTATCACCATCCACATGGAAACAATGAGGATAATCATAGGATTAATATGTTCGAAAGTGAGTATCAGAGCCCTTTCTGCTTTCCAAATTGTTAACTGAATTGAACTGAATATTCAATGAATTCAGAAAATCTCTTGGAACAAAACTGCCCTTGCTTCCAAAATAATGTGTTCAGCTTTTAAAGGTATTCTCTCTTTAGTATAATTATCTAAACCTAGTATACCTTCTGCATAACCTTTAATTTTTCCCAAATCTGGTATTGACATTATGAGAACATTAGGACCCCAAACCCCTTTCAATGTATTTATGATATCCTTGAAATTATTAGATGGATATCGGATTTTTCTTAAAGTTCAAGCACTAAGTACTTCTTTTAATAATTCATTCATAGCTTGGCACAAATTAACAAGGAAGCTCCAGCTGAGTCAGACTCAAGGCCTTCTTTAGCTTCCTACCCAATGCATGAAATTTCTAGAGATCCCCTCCTCTACCCAAAACAACTTCACACCACAATAAAGTCTAGCATGATACCTTACGCTCTCTCTCACATCACATAGTTTTTACTCTTTATTGCTCCCAGAACTGCAGTGCAAAGACATTATTTCTGGGGGGTTTTCCCTATACATTTTTAAACTCCTATCATCATTTATGCTATTACTAAGATTTTACAGTCATTAAAAGAACTAACTGAGACTCAAAAAACTTGGGATCAAATGAAAACTAGTCAGCACTAGTTTTCTGATATACTTTCTGCTGGTTTGTTTAACCATTTTGAGCTTGATTTCTTACCTGTAAAATGTGCTAATCTGAGGATACTTAGTACAAAGTACATACTTGTTACATACAAGTTTATTTATTGTCAATAATGAGATAAATCTGGCAATTGATTTTCCATGAAGCTATGTATAAATATTTGATTTTAAAGTGTTGGAGCATACCTAAAATACACAAAAAATTCTTGAAAAAAATGCTGCTTTGTTCTTTATAATAGAGAAAAAGGGACTCTAGAAATACAGTATCTCTGTAGTTTGGATTTATGTGCCATTTAGTTTTTTTCAGTTTTATTGTGCCATAATCGACAAATAAAATTGTAGGTATTAGAAGTGTCAAAGTGATATATATATATATAGGAAAGGATTTCCACAATGGAGTTAATTAACATATCTGTCATCTCACATATTTATCTTTTTTTTTCTTTTTTTAGGAGAGAATATTAAGTTCTACTCTCTTAGCAAAATTTAACTATACCATATAGTGTTTTCCATAGTGGTTGTACCAGTTTACATTCCCACTAACAGTGAACAAATGTTACATTTTTCACCTGCTAACTGGCATTTTTTGTCTTTTATCTTTTTGATAATAGACATCCTAAAATGTGTGAGGTGATCTCTTATCATGGTTTTGATTTGCATTTCCCTGATGAATCATGATGTTGATTATCTGTTCATGTACCTGATGGCCATCTGAACATCCTCTTCTGGAAAAATGTTTATTTGAGTTCCTTGTCCATTTTAAAATTCAGTTGTTTTTTGTTGTTATTGAGTTCTATTAGTTTTGTACAAACTCTTTCCAGGGAGATATTGGCATTTTGAAGCTAGATCATTTGAGAAACCCAGGTGGCTTCTGTTGGTTTCAGGTCTCTGGGTAAGATTGTAATTAGCCCTTAGATGACTACTAACTTAGAAGGCTTACTCTCAGGCAGCAGATTTTAAAGTATGCAGATAGGCCTCCTTCAGAAAAAAAAAATTGGGATATGGGTGGGTTTTCTTGCCTGTTCTCTCTTCACTAAGTCCTGAAGGAATAGCCATGGCAAGTTGCCGGGGCCGTTCAGAACTGTCTCTTTGCTGTAGTCTGTGGCCTCCTGTACACAAGCCTCACTGGCTTTCAGAGCTAGGTGTTTTGGGGAGCCCGTCTCTTAAGTGAGAGTCTCAAAAGTTGGGCTGCTGGATGTGAAGTTCCTACCCTTTCCTCCTGGGGGAGAAGCTGGGAATTAGGGGTTCCCTTACGACTGTGGGGCTCTGTGTCCATGGTGGGGTTTTTGGTGTGAATGATTCTCAGCCTCTCCAACCCACTTCATGTAGGTGATGTGGGTATTTTCTCATTTGCCTGATATGTAGGAGTTGCTTAGCTAGTTTCAAAACCAGCAGGACCCCGTGGGGCTCCTGGGCACAAAAGCCTTTCTGTGTCCCCCATTTCTTGATTCCAGGAAATACATTTCATTCAGTCTCCATGACCTTCCCTGAGTTCCAAGGGCAGGTCCAAACCATTGCAAATAAGGGAAGGGAGAGGATGTGGAGACAAGGCAGGGAGAAGCTGAGAAACAGTAGTGCAGCCTTGGGGCAGGGTCCTGGTTCCCCCTCAAGGGATATGCATAACAATATCTTTGCGCTGCTTTGCAGATACTGAAGCCCCCACCAGATGGGAGAAGTTAACTGTATGCTGCCCACAAGCACTTAGACCCCAGACCAGTTGGAACAGAAGGTTGATGCTGCTGACTCCTGCTTACCTCACCACCAACCAATCAGAAGAAGGTCCAGGAGCTGATCATGCCCTCTTTGAGTCATTCTTATAAAACTCCTCACTACCTTCTCCAGGTTGGGACACATAGTTTTGAGAGCATTAGTCCGCTGTGGGTCCCTTGGCCTTGCAAAGCAATAAAGCTATTCTTTTCAACTTCACCCAAAACTCTGTCTCTGCGGTTTAATTCAGTGTCACGGTATAGAGGCTGGATTTGGCATCAGTTTCTGAATTTTCTTCAGATTTTTTGTGTCCGTGGGAGAGGTGAGTTCAGGAGCCTCCTGTGTCCCAATCTTGAACCAGACAAGTAGGTAATTTGTAGTGGATTAATTCCCCCCAAGGAAACAAGAGTAACACCAGAAGATACAAAGTATTCAATAACTGGGACCATAAGTGTCCCAGAAAATCTTGGTGAGAATTAGGACTCTCTCTTTTCATTCAGTCATTTAAACTATTATCATTAGTTAAAGGTCATTTCAAAACAATTCTTTCTAAACTTATTGATATATTGGATAATATCTTGGGGCCATCCTTAGACAGAGGGCCAACATCCTTGTTTCCAGTTGCAGCAAAAGGATGAATAATGACCAGGCTGAACCCAATATTCAAAAAAAGGGACACAGAACCCCAGATGGAAGAAATTGAAATTATACTTGACTCTGGGGTCACACGCACACATATGGGAAAGAGTACGGCGAGGTGACTAAAAGCTTAACTGAACGATGAAGATACAAATAAAACTGCTCACCAGATTCATGGGATAAAGGGCCGAAATGGCTCTGGGGGGGACTGGTTGGACTTGCTCTAATAAGCAGAATTTGTCTAAGTGTGTCAAGAGGGTTTATGTAAGCATTTATTAGCAATAGAAGAAAGTCAGGAGGAGCAAGTGATGTTTGGTTTATAGCAAATTAGATTTGTAAGAAAGACAGTTTACTACTTTTAGGAGATAAGGAAAAAGGATATACTACAGCAAAATATTGCTACCAATAGCTAATGTCCTGGTTTCTCTGCCCTACAATGTGCATGATAAAGGGAGATAAAGTTTTAGAGGTCCTGCAATACATTATGCAGTAATTGTTTGCATTAATAAACACATGTTCTTAACACAAAAAAATCACATCCTGGTAGTCTGACTGTATGCATAGGTTTTAGTTGCTTGAATACAGAAAGAGAAAATGTTATTCCAGTGTCTTAGAATAGAAGGCCTGACTGAACTAGGCCACTGGGAGTGGAAATGGAAGGAAAGGAAAAGGGAGAAAAGAGAGGAAGCTGCCAGCAGTGCAGCCGCTTGCAGTAAGATTACGTTCTTATCATCATCAAGCTGTTAGTATCGCTGACCAAGGCCTGTAAAACGGTCAGCCTCCCAGGGACTGCTACAACTCCCCTCCTCTGTCTTAGGTATGGATAACATTTTTGAACAGTTAATTTCTGTTGACCTTTTTTTAACTCAGGGTTTTTTGCAAACGGTTTCAAGGCATATTGAAGAGGAAAGCAGTGACAAATGCTTGAGCAAACTGAACCTATAAGTGTTTCACACCCACAAGGCTTCTTTGGGGACTGGCTCATTTCACCATTTTTGTGGGGTTTTTCAGTGGTTCAATGTTAAAATCAAACAATGTCCACATTTTTCTTTAACTGTAATTGTGTCAATTATGGTCAAATGGACTAGATTTGAGAATGTGTTTGACACAACCTGAAAAGCTCAGATGCTCACATCATGATTGATGACACCAAGCAGCTTAAGTTGAATGTTTATAGTTGCCTCATATTTAACTAGGAAGGGAAATTGTTCTTAAACTGACTTGTTTTGAGACATTGTGTGATATTAGCAGAAATCAAAAGGTCAATTCAAAGCAGACAAACCCAGGGCTTCCCTGGTGGCGCAGTGGTTAAAAATCTGCCTGCCTAATGCAGGGGACATTGGTTCAAGCCCTGGTCCAGGAAGATTCCACAGGCCACGGGACAACCAAGCCCATGTGCTACAACTACTGAGCCTGCGCTCTAGAGCCTGCGAGCTGCAACTATTGAGCCCGTGTGCTGCCGCAACTAGAGAAAGCCCGCGTGCAGCAACAAAGACTCAATGCAGCCAATAAAATAAATAAATTAATTAAAAAAAGCAGACAAACCCAGATAAGAAATCTCAAATTTCTTTTAATATAGTTCTAGAAATGTGAAGAATCATGGGTTTTTGAGATAAAATTAGATAAACCATTACTAGCCCACTTAGCTTTATTCTGTCTAAATTTATGTTATCCAAGTGTCCTGCAGCTCTGATCAGTGCTGCTTTATGTTAGACTGTATATAAATGTGGCCCATACCCTCCCTATGTCTTTAGCCTGTAACTGACATGGGCCTTCTTGCCTGGCTTTCAGTGTGTTCTCCACCTGCCTTTCTCTCTCTCTCCCTCTCTCTCTCTCTCTGATAGTAAAATCACCCACTCATGTCCAGTCATGAATTTATTCTCTCTTCTTTTCCTAAATTCTAATACATTCCTTCTCTAATCTGACCAATAAACTACCTTTTCCTTGATCTTTGATCACATTTCTTCCCAATTCTCTCTCAATGTAATTTGGACATGTCCTATTACTTTTTAGATGTATTTGTTAGAGCAGTTTTAGAGTCACAACAAATTGAGGGGAAGATATAGAGATGTTCCACATACCCTATGCCCTCACATAGGCGTAGATGCCCCGTCATCAACCTTCCCGCCATAATGGGACATCTGTTACAACTGATGAACTGGCACTGACACAGCATTATCGCCAAAGTCCACTGTTTATGTTACGGTTTACTGTCAGTGTTGTACATTCTGTGGGTTTGGACACATGTACTCTGTGTTAAGGTATCACACAGGGTATTTTCACTGCCTTATAATCTAATTCATCCCTCTCCCTGCTCCCTCAGTCCCTGGCAACCACTGATGATTTTACTGTTTCCATATTTTTGCCTTCTCCAGAGTATCATGTAATTGGAATCATACAGTAGGTAGCCTTTTCATATTTGCTCTTTCACTTAGTACTATTCATTTAAGTTTCCTCCGTGTCTTTTCATGGCTTGATAGCTCACTTATTTTTAGCACTGGATAATATTGCATTGTCTGGATGGACCACAGTTTATTTGTCCATTCACCTACTGAAGAGCATCTTGGTTGCTTCCAAGTTTTGAGAATTATAAATAAAGCTGCTATAAACATCCATGTACAGATTTTTGTGCAGACTTAACTTTTTGACTCCTTTGAGTAAATACCAAGGAGTACAATGGCTGGATTGGAATGAAGAGCAAATTTAATTTTGTAAAAAATTACTGAATTCTAAGTTGCCGTACCATTTTGTATTCTAACCAGCAATAGAATAAGAGTTCTTCTTACTTCACATCTTTGTCAGCATTCTGGATTTTGGCCATTCTAAGAGCTGCGTGGAGGCATCTCACTGTTATTTTAACTTGCCTTTCCCTGATGACATATGACGTGGAGCATCTTTTCAGGTGTTCATTTGCCGTCCATGTATCTTCTTCGGTGAGGTGTCTGTTCAGGTCTTTGCCCCATTCTTTAATTGGGTTGTTTGTGTCCTTATTGTTGAGTTTTAAGTTGTTTGTATATTTTGGATAAAGTCATTTATCTGATGTGTCTTTCACAAATATTTTCTTCAAGCCTTTGGCTTATCTTTGCATTCTCTTCACATAGTCTTTTGGAGAGCAGAAGGTTTAAATTTTAATGAAGTTCAGCTTATCATTATTTCTTTCATGGGTTGTACCTTTGGTGTTTCATCTGTAAAGTCATCACCACACCCAATATCATCTAGGTTTTCTCTGATATTATCTCTTAGGAGTTTTATAGTTTTGCATTTTACATTTAGGTCTATGATTCATTTTTGAGTTAATTTTTGTGAAGAGTATAAAATGTTATATAGATTTTTTTTTTTTTTTTGAATGTGGATGCTCAGTTTTTCCAGTACCACGTGTTGAAAAGACTATCTTTTCTCCATTATATTGCCTTAGCTCCTTTGTCAAAGATCAGTTGCCTACATTTATGACAATCAATTTCTGGGCTCCTTAATTTCTTACATTGATCCATTTGTCTATTCTTTTACCAACACTACACTGTCTTGATTACTGTAAGACTTGAAGTTGGGTAGTGTCAGTCCTCTAACTTTGTTCTTCTCCATTAAGTATTATTTTGGCTACTCTGGGTCTTTTGCCTTCTGTATAAACATTAGAATCAATTTGTCAATCTCCACAAAATAACTTGCTGGGATTTGGATTGCGATTACATTGAATCTGTAGACAAAGATGGGGAGAACTGACATCTTAAGAATATTGAATTCCATTTATTAACTTCTTTCCTTTTATCTCTCCATTTATTAAGTTCTTTGATTTCTTTCATCAGCATTTTATAATTATTATTTATTTTCTTCTGTTTACTTTGGATTTAAGTTTCTCTTCTTTTTCTAGTTTCCTAAGGTAAAGCTTAGATGATTGATTTTAGATCTTTCTTCTTTTCTAATTTATGCACTCAGTGCTATAAATTTCCCTCCAAGTGCTGATTTCATTTTCTCCCATAAATTTTGGTAAGCTGTGTTTTCATTTTCACTTGGTTCCAAATAGTTTAAAGTTTCTCTTGGGATTTCTTTTTTGACCCATGTGTTATTTAGAAGTGTATTATTTAATCTCCAAATGTTTGGGGATTTTCCAGCTATCTTTCTATTACTGATTTTTATTTGAATTACACTGTGATCTGAGACCAGACATTGTATTATTTCTTTTCTGTTCAATGCATTAGTGTATTTTATGGCCAAGAAAGTGGTATATCTTGGTGAATATTCCATGTGAGCTTGAGAAGAATGTGAATTCTGCTGTTGAAAGAAGTTGTCTACAGCTGTTCAGTTGATCGATGCTGTTGCTGAGTTCGGCTGTGTTCTCACTGATTTTCTTCCTGCTGTATCTAACCATTTCTGAAAGAGGAGCATTGAAATCTCCCCAACTATGATAGTAGATTCATCTATTTCTTTTTGCAGATCTATCAGTTTTTCCTCAAGTATTTTGAATCTCTGTTGTTAAGCACATACACATTGACTGTTATGTCTTCTTAGAGAACAGACTCCATTATCATTATGCAATACTCATCTTTATCCCTGATAACTCTCCTTGGTCTCAGTCTGCTCATTCCAAGTTCACTTTCAAGTAACATCATACTGCTTCATGGGAAATTGTGAGTACCTTATAATAAAATAATCCTAATTCTTCCCTCCTGTCTCTAGTATCACTGCTATCATTCATTTCACTTATACATAAGTTTATATATATAAAATAAATACATATAAAATCAAAAATATTTTACTATTATTATTTTGAACACATTATTATATATTAGGTCAATTAAGAATATGAAATTTTTCAATTTTATTTTTCACTCATTCCTTCACCAAAATTCTTCCTTTCTTTATGTAGATCCAAGTTCCTTATCTTTATAATTTTCCTTCTCTCTAAAGAATTCATTTTAACATTTCTTGCAAGGCAGTTCTACTGACAACAAATTTGTTCAGTTTTTGTTTGTCTGTGAAAGTCTTTATTTCTCCTTTACTTTTTAAGGATAATTTTGGAAAGGACAGAATCCTAGGTTGGTGGTTTTTTTCTCTCAACACTTTAAACATCTCATTCCACTCCTTTCTTGCTTGCATGCATATTTCTATGGAGAGGTCAGATGTAATTCTTATCTTTGCTCTTCTATAGATAAGGTCCCCCCATCCTACCCCATCCCCTGGTTTCTTTCGGGATTTTTTTCTTTTCTTTGATTTTCTATAGGTTAGTTAGGTATAGGTTTTTTGTTTGTTTTTGTTTTTGTTTTTTGCTTTTATCCTGTTCTGTGTTCTCTGAGTTTCATGGATCTGGGGTTTGGGGTCTGACATTAATTTGGGGAAATTCTCAGTCATTATTGCTTTTAGTATTTCTTCTCCTTGTGAAATTCTGATTACATATATGTTACTTTTTCTGTAGTTGTCCCACTGTTCTCAGATACTTTGGTCTTTTTTTTTTTCCTATTCTTTTTTTCTCTTTGCTTTTCAATGTTGGTGGCTTCCTTATATCTTCAGGCACAGAGATTGTGCCTTCAGCCTTGTCCAGTCTACTAATAAAACCACGAAAGACATTCTTCATTTCGTTACAGTGTTTTTGATCTCTGGTATTTATTTTTAGTTCTTTCTTAGAATTTTCATCTTTCGGCTTACATTGCTCAGCTGTTCCTGCATGCTGTCTACTTTAACCATTAGAGCCCTCAACATCGTAATCATAGTTGTTTTAAATTCTTGGTCTGGGGACTTCCCTAGGAGTCCAATGGTTAAGACTTCACCTTCCAATGCAGAGAGTGATCTGGGAGCTAAGATCCCACATGCCTCACAGCCAATAAACAAAACATAAAACAGAAGCAATATTGTAACAAATTCAGTAAACACTTAAAAAAAATTCTTAGTCTGATAATTCCAACATCCCTGCCATATCTGAGTCTTGTTCTGATGCTTGCTCTGTCTCTTCAAACTGTTTTGTTTGTTTGTTTTTTTTTCTTTCAGTATGTCTTGCAGATTTTTCCTGATAACTGGACATGATGCATTGGGTAAAAGAAACTGCTATAAACGAACCTTTAGTAATTTGGTGATAAGGCGTGGGGGGAGGAGAGTTGTTCTATATCCTGTGAGTAGTTCTCAGTCTTTTAGTGAGGCTGCCTTGTGAACTCTGAATTAATACATGCTCCTCATTTTTTGTTCTTTTCTTCATTTGTTTTTGCCCCACCTCCACCCGCCCCTCCCACCTGCCTTTGGTGGAACAAAATAGATAGAGGGGCTGAACTGGATGTTTCCCTTCCTCCAGTTCTGTGAGGCTCTGATAAAACTCCCACAGGTTAAGCTCTGGTTAAATAACTTCTCCTAAATGTAGGCATTGCTGAGAACAGAGTGAGCTGGTTTATTTCAGAATGATTCCCTTTTCCCTCCCTTGCCAGAAGCACCAGGAGATTTTTATCCAGTATTCACTGTGAGAACCTGCTCAAGCTTCTGGAGGTAAAACACACCAAAGCATGGAAGCCTCCAATAATGGGTCCCCTGGGGTTTTATCTCAGACTTGTCCATGCTGGGCATTCAGCATTTTGTCAGTTGTAGCTGATTTCCCTACTGAGGTGAGGATTCCTGTGGATGTTCTGTGCTCATAGGTTTTTGCTCTGGGAAGTCATCATTCTCTGCAATTGCCTGTTGGTCTCTAACTTGGGGGGGGTGGTGGTTTGCCCTCTGACTCAACCTCCCTGATGAATTTAATAGGTGTTTTTGATTATTTCAGTTCATTCAGCTTTTTACTTGTTGGCATGACATCCAACTTCCAGCTTCTTACATACTGGGTTGGAAACTGGAAGTCAACACATTTTAAGAGTGGCAATATGTATATATTTTTATTCAACATTTTAATTAATCAGTCTCTCCTTTTCCTGCCATATAGTTTTTTTGTTTGTTTTCTTTTATTTTGTTTTCATAAATTTATTTATTTATTTATTGGCTGTGTTGGATCTTCATTTCTGCACATGGGCTCTCTCTAGTTGCGGTGAGTGGGGGCTACTCTTCATTGTGGTGTGTGTGCTCCTCATTGCCGTGGCTTCTCTTGTTTTGGAGCATGGGCTGCAGGCACATGGGCTTCAGTAGTTGTGGCACATGGGCTCAATAGGTGTGGCTCACGCGGCATGTGGAATCCTCCTGGAGCAGGGATTGAACCCACATCCCCTGCATAGGCGGGCAGATTCTTAACCACTGTGCCACCAGGGAAGCCCTGCCATATAGTTTTTAAAGTGAATAATCTGTTTTAAATTCCTATACTAGTCTATACGATCATCTTTTAAATTTTATATTAAGATATAATTTACACATATAAAATCCTGACATCTTACATGTTCTGTTTTTAAGAATTGTGACACTTTTGTCCACCCACATAATCTGTAAGCAAAAGAGAATATACTCCCAGTCCTCATAAACTTCCCCTTTGTCCCCTGCAAGGCAATTTTACAAATCCTATAAGCAACAATATTTATATTTATATATATAAATATTATATGTATATTATATATATGTTATATATATACATATTTATGAAGAAGTATATACAGTATTTATTGAGGGATTAATTTTTCCTCTTCTTGGAAATCATCTAAATGTAATCATTTAATCCGTACTTTTAGGAGCTGGCTTTTATTAAAGAGATGCTTGTGAAATTAATCATGTTGTTTTGTGTTTTCATAATTAATCCATTTTTATTGCTGAGTAGCGTTCAATTGTATGAATATATCACAATTTTTAAATTTATTCACTTATTAATGAACCTTGGTTTGTTTCCAGTTCTGGGTTATTCTGGATAGGGCAACTATGAATATTTCCTGTGCAAGTCTTTTTGTGGATATATGTTTTCATTTATTTAGAGTATATATCTACTAGCAGAATTGCTGTCATAATTTTTAAAGCAAAGCCAGAGTTATCCAAAATGCTTCTTGCTTTATTCTTCTCCCTACCCCCTACCCCAGCAATGTGTGAGAATCCCAGTGGCTCCACATCCTTGCCAGAATTTGGCACTGTCAGTCATTTTTGGTTTTTCCCATCTCAGAGGGTATGTGACTCTCTCTCTCTCTCTCCTCCTTGTCTTTTTCTGCAACCATTCCTTGACTAATTTCTGTTCATTTTACTTATAAACTGTTTCTCCAGCATTGTGTAGTCATTCCACGTGTGTCTTTGCTAACTTAAATGTACTGAAGGCAGTAACTTTATTATTTATTTGGTAATGTCATTCTTTAACCTCCACACAGCAAGCAGCACAGCCCTAGACACCATCATAGGTGAAATGCACGTTAAATTCTTAAATCATAGAATATTTGAAATAAAATGGACATTACAAATGCTTGGCTTTGTAGCCACTGTAAAGTGTTCAGATTGTATCTGTACAATGCAATGGCCATGTTCAAATTACACAGTGACTGAGTTCAAATGAAAAAGCAAATCTTCTAACTCGTGATCCAGAACACTGTATACTGTACCAGGCTGCTTCTCTTAATAGACTGACAAATAAGCTGTTTTAACACTTTTGACAGTTAAAAAGGAGAAGGCATGCAGATTAGAGAGTCTCTAAATGAGAACATGTCCTCAGGGATGCGGGCTGCCCTGTGGCATCCATTGTGTGTTCCTAACTTGGTGCTCATGACAGCTTTCCTATCCTGGGAAACAATCTCAAAGTTGGATCATTTTTCCTGGTTGAACAACCTCAAAGTTTTATTTAGAGTGTCATAAGGAAAATAAGGGATTGCTCTGGGTTTCTCAAAAGCTATGTTATTTCAGTTACTGTATAAACACTATATTTAAGAGGGTTTTTATTTACTTAATTTACCGCATGTATTACTTTTGTCTTTATCATTGATTTTTATTTTTTTAATTTTTTAATTTTTTTAAACTTTTATTGAGATATAATTGACATACAATAAACTGCATATATTTAAAGTGTACAATTTGATTTTTTTCTTATTAGTAATGTATATATGGCAATCTCAATCTCCCAATTCAACCCACACCAACCCCCCGTATGATTTATTGCATCTTTTATTGTAATAGGGCCCTGAACAACAACAACAATGAAGAAACACAACTCACTCCTTGGAGATTGTAGCAGTCACTAGATTAGCTTGTGATGTGAGGCACATCTTGTAAGATAAAGGTCTTTACAAGTTTTATAAGTTCCCCAAAAATATGGACAAATCAGGGGTGGACCAATTCTACATGGATTTCAGAGTCTTAAATTACTAGATCAGCATATATTGCTGTTCACATCTTTTCTAAGTGTGATTCATATCTTTTCACATATGATAAATGGTGTATAAATTATGGACATGAAATGTGGTTAAAATTGTGTATCACTGGCTTTTTTCCTTTGAAAATCTATTAACTATTACCTTTACTTATCTGTTCCATAAATCTTGGAGGAGATACTTTTGTAAATATATTTTTCATAATTACTTTAATAAGACATCTCTTGAAATGTGGCAGAATATCTCACAGCACCCAGGCTCAGATAGATAACTATATTTTTCCTAAGTTTATGGGCTGGGATCTGGCTGTTCTTAAATACTGACAGCACTTCCATTGCTTTGTGTCTTGACGCCCTTGATGCAGTTGACACAGAATCTTGCTGTGTTGCCACTGATTCTTACAAGCAAAGATCCCTTCCAAACAAAGAAAAGGTGTTACAGAGTATTGTGTTGGAAATACATTTCTACCCTTGGAGCCCTTTAAATTTTATTGAAGTTCTTTCTAGGATATTCTGGAAGGCAGAAATACACTTTGACGTCACATTACACTGAAGGTTCCATAGCAAAGGTAACATTTTTACTTATTATATAAAATATTTCTGCATTCTGCCAATGACCTATAAAAAATATATGGGAAGATATTGCTTGATTTCCACTTAATCACCTGCTACAGCCTTGCACGTCTTGGGACTTGCAACACGGTCCTGAAATCAAAAAGGAGAGATATGTTTTGTGGTTGGGAACAAAAGGACAAATGCCTATAATATCTTTTATGTACACTTGTGGGATAATAGCAAACCATCAAGGTGAATTTTTTTTTTCTGATGCCAAAGATCAGAATTTTTGGAAAACAAAGTGAACACTGAGAAAGAAACCAGTGAATTCATTTCATTGCCAATGGCCTCACAGTTAAGGTTAAGATGTGATGTCTGTGTGTTCACACCATTGTAATTGTGTATCTTGGGTTCTCTTTTGATTTCACAAGTCTATGTCACTCCTGTATATCAGTGAAAAAGATAGATACTGTAAGTAGGAATTTATTCTTTTGTATTCTGTAAACGATTATTATGTTATTCTATATGATACAATTATATTACTAAAAATTACCATATGCTGAGTTCATCACAAAACAGCATTTAGTCTGAAGTATACTTTTGTATTGAGATCTCAGGGGCCCAGGATGGACAGGAGTTGTATATTTCTGGTGTTTTGCAACTAATTACTCATGTGGATTTTTATTGATCTATAGATAGAACATAATTACACTCATAACCCATGAGAAGTATTTTTCAGGATATCTGAAAAAAATACTTTATTTAAAATTTTCAATGACATATATGTGTACTAAAAACTATTTTAAAATAAAAGCCATTCAGGGAGTTCATAGATACAGTTTTTTTTTTTTTTTATAAATTTATTTATTTAATTGGCTGTGTTGGGTCTTTTTTGCTGTGCACAGGCTTTCTTTTTAGTTGTGGTGAGTGCGGGCTTCTCATTGCCCTGGCTTCTCTTGCTGAGGAGCACAGGGCTCTAGGCACGTGGCCTTCAGTAGTTGCAGCACATGGGCTCAATAGTGGTGGCTCATAGGCTCTAAAGCACAGGCTCAGTAGTTGTGGCACATGGGCTTAGTTGCTCTGTGGCATGTGGGATCCTCCCAGAGCAGGGATCGAACCCGTGTACCCTGCATTGGCGGGCAGATTCTCAACCACTGCACCACCTAGGAAGCCCCTATAGATACAGTTTTTAAATGTTTTATTGAAGTGAAACATACATAAAGTGTACAAACCTTAAGTGTACAACTCACTGAAGTTTTACATGTATACACCTATATGGCATCTAAGGTACACTTAACAGCATAGTAAATTTTTACCCTGTAGTATATAACAAAAGAACCTAACTCTTTTCTTTGGTGAGCAGAAGTGTGTTTAGACGAGTAAAGCTCTTGCTTTGGGGGTGGCTAAAACCTAGGTGCGACAGTCACTTTTATGTGTTAACTTGGCAAATCTACAGCACCCAGTTACACACCCAACACTAACCTAGGTGTTACAGATATGACCAACATCTACAATTCGTCGACTTTAAATAAAGGAGATTAATCTTAATAATGTCAGCGGGCCTCATCAAATCTCTCACTAGGCCTTGAGAGAAGAACTGAGGTTTCCCCGAGGAAGAAGTGTGACCTATGCTGTAGCACCAGTGAATGAAATCAAGGATTTTGCAGGAGACATTGTTGCCGAGAAAAACCTGGCCTGTGTTCACCGATGCCGAATAGAAATACAGAGACAGAGCTTTGGAGGAGTAGAAAGGAATAGCTTTATTACTTCGCCAGGCAAAGGGGGAACACAGTGGCTAACGCCTCAAGAACTGTGACCCTCTCTCTGGGGAATAGGGAGAGGTCTTATAGTTGGGTCTCGTGGTTGGGGTAGGCGATAAGGATCAAGGCAGTAACAGTCCTGCATTCTTCTGATGGGTGGGTGGTGAGCTAAGCAGGAGTCAGCATCATCAACCTTCAGGTCCAACCCATCTGGGGTCTACATGCTTGTGGGCAGCATACCATCATTAACTTCTCACACCTGGAGGGGTTTTCCACTTCTGCAAATTAGCTCAAAGATATTGTTGCTGGGGAAACCAGACCTGCCCCAAGGCAGCTCTTGCCTGTTTCTCCTAGGTCTCGTGCAACCCCTCTCCTCATTAATTAACAACTGCTTGAATCTGCCCAGTGGAACTCAGGGAAGGTCATGGAGGCTGAATGAAGGCTGTTTTCATGTAATCAAAGAAATAGGGGACACAGAAAGGCTTTGTGCGCAGGAGACCCACAGGGCCCTGCTCGGTATCAACATGTTTCTATCAAATTATAAGAGGTGGTGCCTCAGATCCACAGTGACTTTATTTCAGATGTCCTTAATGCGCAGTGGGGTCTCGGCTGACCCTGAGTCTTCCTGATTTCCTCCACTTTCTGGTTACTCTCTATCCACCACATGCCCACCCCTCTCCGTTTGCACTTACGTGGTGGGTTTGATGGAGTGAGTCTTGAGCCATTTTCTCCTCTCACTCTGTGTGCTCCTCCTGGGTAACTCACCCATTACAGTGGGTGCAGCGGTAACCACAGGTGCATGATTCCCAAACATAGCTCCTGAGTCCAAATCCCTTGGCTGAAATGTAGATGCACACACATAAATCTCCACCTGATGTCTTGGCTTTCATGTCTCCAAGTGGCCTGAAAGTCAACACGCTGAAATGACCTCTGGGGTACTGCGGTTGTGGCAGCTTGAAGCAGGATCTTAGTTCCATCACTGGCAACCAGACCCACACCAGTGAGAGCACCAAATCCTAACCCCTGGACCATGAGGGACAGTGGGCTTGAACCAGGTCCTCAGTCCTTGTCTTCTTTGAGGAAAGAATTCAGCAAAGAGACGGAGAGCAGGGAAACAGGGAAAATATTTATTGGGAGAAAAGTTCATGTGGAAAGACACACAGGCAGGCTTGGAGAGAGAGTCACACACTAAAGGGATGGATTAGACAGTTTATACGGGGGTCGTTTTCCTTGTTCCCTTTGGCCAGTCGTATTGCCCATATCTTATCTGACGCAGGGCCCTCCCCGATGTGCACACACATCTTTTAGCCAAGATGGATTCCAGCATGAGGATCTCTGGGAAGTTGGCAGGATGTATTACCGGCTAGCACCCCTTTCCTTTTTGACCCCTGAGGAGCCTTTCTGTGCATGTGTAGTAGGGGAGGTCTCCCTGACCTTAAGAATGAAAAATGTGGTTATCTTATCTTTTATGTTCAAGCAGAGCTTAGCTCCTCTCTGCTCCTGCTGTTATCTCTTCCTTGGAATGTCAGCAGGAGACAAGTCAAACTGCTCAGCCTGGGGCCCAGCTATCTGCTGCCTCACAATGGTTCCCACCAGCTGTGGGTCCTTCATGATCCAGGAGCCTTTGGAAGTCAGAGCAAATATTGTAGAGGAATGAAGTTTTTCTAGGAGAGTTAGCAATAACCACCTTGAGCACCCCTTCCTCAGCACATCTGGGTTGTAAAATTAATCCTTTCACTCTAAAAACAGCTTCATCAGCTTTGTCATAGCCAAAGCAGTGCTTTTATTTTCAAATCCTTGAATATGGCCTCAAAAGCACAAATAATCTAATTTTTTGTATTGGTGTATGCAATACAGGAGGTAACAGAGACCTGAATAATGAACCTTTTCAAACATTTTACTTAATTCTCATAATAGTTCTTGAAATAGGTATTATTACCCCTGTTGTGTAGATAAGGCAATGCAGGCACAGAGAGATAACATATTTTATCCAAATCATACAAGGTAACAGTGGAGTTAAGATTTAAATATAAATGTATCTGACTCAAAAGTCCGTGAGCTTTCAACTTCGTGAATCCAGGAATGGACATTCCCTTTGCAAATCCATGGTTTAAGGCTTACAGATTCAAGAATGGCTTAGCTAATTGCAATTTTGGAAAAAGTTGGATGTAGTGTTCACTTTATTCCTAGAGACTGTAATTTTATGTATCTTCTCATGTGATATAAAATGGTGTTGAGACGTGGATTTATTGTAGTAAAAAATATTGTATTTGAATGTAGCAACACTCTCAGGCTGTCTGTAACTTCGAGTAATGTGTGTGTTTCATATGTCATGGTTTCTTTCTGTTTGACTACTTTTTTGTTATTCTGTGTTCTTGATTCTGCAAGCAATTTTACTTTAATCCATACTATTTTAAATCGGGTTCTAAAATTAGCTCTTGTGAAAATGTTATTAACTGACTATTAACTTATTCTTCTAGATCATGATTCAATGAAATACCCCATGGAGAAGAAATGAGAAAAATGGTTGTTATTTTTTCTTATACACAATTGAAACTTATTCAGTAAGATTTTCTAATAAAAAAGGAGACCTTTTCCTGCTCACAGTTTGAAAGTTACAAACACCTCAATTCCTATTATGAAATAAAAACTGTCATTACTTCTTTCTATACAGTGCCATTTGTAATGAGCAAAATCTAAATACCTCTGATTTTGGAAATAGGAGGGTTTTCCCCCTCAGTCATATGGCTTAGATGTTTCACAATATCTATTTACATCTTTATAGAATTAGGTTGCTTATTACTAACCACTTTGTAGATTCTACTTTCAGTTGGCAATAACGCCTACCTCTTCTCTCAATCCTAGAAAGCTTTAGGACACCCCTTGCACAACTATGAACCAGTCAAATGTGTCCCCAGAGCAACCCTTGTCACTTGAATTGCTCTCAATTCTATTTCTTTAGTGTCCTACTCCCATGTTATACCTGACTCTTCCAAAAGAGTTTTTAATAAGAAGAGAACACAAGTAAATGGAGCAGTATAGATCAGAAAAATCAAACAGAGCCCAGATATATATTTAAAGGGGTGAAAACACAGTCCATGGTCAAAATGTTTTATGTCTGTTTATGAAATAAACTAAAATTCTACTAGCTTTTTATATGCTACACTGGCTAAAAGAGGAAGTAATTTTCTTTCTGTGGCTTAGCTGCTAAAATTTCAAGAAATAGTAAAATATAGCATAATTATACTCATTTTGAAGGTTGGATTAGATTACAACCAAATCATGACATGAAAAAATATTTTTATATTGTTTTCAATTTAGATAATAATAAATGGCCAGTATTAGGAAGACGGTGCAAAATTTTCTAAACTAAAATTGTTATACAAGTGTGAGTCAAAAATTATCCTCATTCTGGCTGTAGAATTTATTTTAATTTACTTTTAGAAAAAGACAAATACATCATTTTTCACCATAATCTCCTTGCTTTGCTATATACCTTGTCCATCTGTCAACAAACATTCATATTCCCTCATTAAAAAATGTTTTAGGCTGAGCTGCAAGCCACAAATGCACAGCTGTCTTCACTTCTTCATTAGAAGTGAATCTTCGTCCTCATAGGGCTGCTTTCAGGAGACCAAACAGGTGAAAGTCTGATGGAGCAAGATCAGGACTGTAGGGAGGATGCTTTAACACCTCAAAACAAAGCTTTTGCAGAGTGTCAACAATGTGGGCAGAATTGTGTGGACATGCACACCTTCAGACCACAAAAAATGAATCACTGCACACTGCTCTTCTTTCGTGCAAATCACAAGTGGGGCATTCATTTTTGTTCACACCACTCTTACAAATCAACCGATGTAACATGTTCACACCTGCACAGCAGTGACTGGGGAGACAGTAGTCTTGAACAGAAAGCGCTGATAAGAGTGCAGCCAACAGAAATTTTAATAATAACCGGAGTGTGGATTATTTTTGACTCACCCTTGTATATACCTCAGCTTTATTTGTATTTCCCTCATTCTGTTATTTCTGCTATTGAAAATATGTTTTTTTCACTATATTTTAAATTCTTTGATTAACAAAAGCAAAATTTCTACATAGATTGCATTAGCTAATGAAAGATTTTCTAGATATGTTACATATTTTAATGTCTTTCTAATTTGTAAATATATACAGTCAGTCACAATACTTTTCTACAACACTCACTCTGTTTAGACATTGTTAAAATGCTCCTCTAGAAAATGACACACTCAGGATGCCACATCATTTGCCTCTATTAGAAATAATTTTCTGTGCATAATGTAAAGAACAAATGTATATGTAATTCTTAGAATAGTCCACAGGTTGGAGGTCTTGCAGCCTCTTTACTTCAGAAGGAACTGATTCAATTTGAATTATTCAGATACCTTATTTCCTTGGCAGGGATAATTTGGAAGTTTTCACCATTTTAATACTTGCATGTCTGTCAGTTCAACTAGCCCCGTGGGACTCGAGATCAACTGTCTGGACCACACTCCAATTGAATATGCAGGAATCTTTTTCTGTGTATTCAATTCTTATGGCTCTCCAGGTCCTGTCTCTGTCCTGTGTTTTATAACCTGAATAATGGCAACACTACTTACTTCCTTCAGGGAAGGTGTCTTGATGGCTGTGAAATGCTGCCTTATTTTTAAATGCATAATTACAGGTTTTGCATTTGCTTGAAGATTTTAATAATTTAAAAGGTGCTTTTCTAGTAATCAAAGTGAAATAATTTTTCCTGATAATTACTTTTAAAGAGTCAGTGATGAACATATTCATGCTGAGATATAAAAAGGTGATTAAATAGAATTCAGCGTTGAATATTTTTTCTCTCTGCCATCTATTGAAATCACTATTTAAATTTAGTACTTTTCTTAATGGAGAATAATCAATAGTATCTTTTCCAAAAAAATTAACTGTATTCAAGTTTTTTGTTTTCATCCTTTACGACAAGCATGTGAGGGAGCAGTAAACAGGCCTGTGCAGAAGTGCGGGTCCAGGGAACAGACTCCCCCCAAAGACGAGCCTCAGAGTGGCTGTAGAGCCTGGGACCCATCTCAAGAGAGGCAGAACTATCTCAGTCTTAGTTTGAGGATGGTCCAAGATAAGAAAAATTTATTATTATCAGCAGAGCATAGTACCAGGGAATCTGCACCATAGTTAATACATAGGAGTTCATGAAGTGGAACTAGATCTTATTCTCAGCCTTCAGCCTTGGGTTAGGTTCTGTTCCCTGAAAGAAGATAAAATGAAGGCTTGGATAAAGCTCCTCAACCTACTACCTGGCGTTTGGACATATCCAGGTAAGAAGTGGGGAAAAGTGTAGAAGAGGAAGTAAAAAGTGTCTAGTCTTTGGTTGTTTAAACTAAGCCAGTGAGAGGGTGTGTATTTGGAGGCAGGGCTGGGTAAAGGAGGTTTGGGGGATGGGTGGTGATAGTAGGTAAATACAACTATGGAAGTAACACAACACATAAAATATGTTCCTTGAACTATAGGGTCCAGGGTCTTGGCTGTAAAAATCTGCCTGATATCACTCCAGAGCTTGGTGGTCATCACTAAACAGCCAGATTTCAAACATTTAACTCTGGGCTGTTGAATTCTAGCTTGATTTAAAGAGGCAACAGAGAAGGCCTGGGCATCATTGGATACTGTTATAGGAACTTGGGGAAGAAAGTATTAGGGGTCAAGGCAAGAGATGGAAGTGTGGTCTCCACATTGCTAGAACAATGTGTAACCTCCTGTAATGATGTTTCTCAAATATCTTCTTTTGCTGGAAATAATTCTAACTCACCCACATAACTGTTTAACTCTGCTTTATATAATAGAATGTTAATGAATGTTGATTCCTTCCTGTAATAGTCATTTTCTAGAATCTGAGACTTCAACTTCAACATCAGCTAGTTGGCACTGAATAGAATTGAGTAGAGAAATCAAGGAAATTATTACAACCGCAGAACATTCCTTTCAAGAGGACAGGCAATGTCTCATAATTCATGGAATTTGGAAATGGAGACATTTTTAAAAATGTCTTCATAAATGAGGAAATTTAGGTTAAACTGTGATCTCTCTTTCTCATCTAAGCAATTTGCAGCTAATTATTTCAATGTATGTCTCATTTATGAATTTTCTTAAACTGAAGCCACAATACACAAATAACATGATTTATTAACAACACAATTTAACAACATAGTCATAGTAGTCTAAGAACACTGGAGAAAAATAGAAAATTAGGGAATTTCTTATTGATGATAGAGTTTGAAATAGGAGTGGAAACAAAAATCTATAGGTTAGGAGATAAGAACTTTAACACTGTTCAAATCAAACATTTAATTTTACATTTTGGTGATTTATATATATTTAGGATAGATATCTCTTAACTATTTCCTGCAGAAAATGGGGAAATAAAACCTTTAATTATGGCATAGTCCATGCTTTAAAATAAGTGGAAATGACACAAATTCCCATCAAGAGTGGAATTGACAAATCAGTAAACATCCACATGACAGAATAACAACAATGAAAATGGACAAACTCCTGCAACCTGCAGTCACACGGATGAGTCACAAACATATACCAAGAAGCGGATGCAAAATGCTAGGTTTCAAAAATGTTCTAAAGGCTTTTGCAGCCTTTTTCTAGAAAAGACTAGACAAAAAGAGAACCCTCATGAGATGTGGTACGAGCAGGAGTCAGGTGGGTCCAGAAGGCAGCAGGCAGCAGGTGGAGCCATCAGTCAACTGTGCTCCCAAGGAGGAGACCTGAACAAAGCATGTTCATGGCTGCCGAGAACCACCCACATCTACTTCTACAAATAGTGTCTTCCCTTGGTTTCTTGTGGGCTTCTCTTCCTGAGCAGAGTCTTAGAAGAGACCAGATACTGGGATGAACTACCAGTCTCACCAGTGGCATTGGTCTCAGAGCACAAATGGTAGTCTTTCTCCCACTATCCACTCTAAATTCCCCTCAAGCTTTGCCATCACCTTGGCAGGTCTTGATGCCTTCCCTGGTGATGTGACCCAAACTGTCACCCCTACAGTGTCTAAGGACTCAGTAATAATGAACTTTGCAAGCTGGAATTTCTGCATGTATCAATTCACAGTTACAATGCTGCAAATGTTTACTAGAGGCTCTCAGTGGACCACCCGTGACCCACACATCCTCCCCCTCCCCCGTTGTGTACCAGCAGCCCTAGATTCTCTGCTCATCAGGGCCAGCTACCCTTGACAAGATGGTGATTCTTCTTTACATCTGCTGATCCCTGGACACAAGAAATCCAGATAACTCTGGGGGCAGGTCCATAAATTATAGTCCTTACAGTACTTAGAGCACCAGGACTTTTAGCCATAAGAGTCCAGAGTTAGGAGATTGGGTGCAATGTTACTTTTGAATTCTCTTTTGGCCAAGGGGATTAAAGTAGTTTAAGAGATTTCCACTTTGCTTTCCCTACCGTGATAAATATGAAAGACCTGATGTGAAGGTTATTCTGACTGTCTAATATGACAATCCCAGTTATAAGTGCCAACTGGTGGGTCCACACAGTGATTTGAATTTGGAGCCTGGCTTAGCCCTGGGAAATGAAAGGGAAAAAAGCCGTCATGACTTTTTACTGGGGAGACATTCCTGGGCCTCCTGCTCTTCATTCTTATGGCTGTAAATGCTCAGCAGTCATCTTTCCTGCAGCCTGTCCACTTCACCCCCAGGCACACCACACTCTCTTAATCCTCTGCACAACACCATGCTGCTCAAGCCCCTGGGTGCCCCTATGATCTTGCCAGCTGTCCTAGAACTTCTGGGCCCCGTGTGTCCATCGGTGAGGTGAATGGTCACCCCTGCCCTCTGTGACTGGGAGGTAGGAGATGCGAGTGAGCATCATTTCCCTGCATATTACAAGCACAGCTGTGTGATCCTTTCTCCCACTTTCATTCCTGGCCTGACCCATAGTGATACCCAGGCTGTTCTCACTAGCAAGTGGCCTTGGTGAAAGAGGTGTAGTCTGGGCCCTCCACTGGAGCATAACCCTCTACTGTCCTTGTGGCCTTCCACAATCTGTCCATTCCTACAAGCCCCTTCCCTCTGCATCCACCAGGCAGCTCAGGCACTCCTACTTCAGCAGTGGCTCTTCATTCCTCCAGGCTTCTAGGAGCCCCCTCTCAGCCAATGTGACCCCACCCTCTGGGGTATTTTCCAGAGTATCTGTTCCTATGTTCTGAGATGCACCCTTAAATTAATGAATCCTCAGTATCCAGTCTTATGTCCCAGCCCCCTGCAGGTACATGCTTACCTATGAGGAGTTCTTATAACTCCTTTGGTATATACTCTCTTTCCATTCTTTTAGGCATGGTGACTTCTCAGCAAGGTTATGTAGGACTTTCACAGTAGTCATAGGTCTGTTATGTAGAAGGGGAGGGGTCACTCATAAATGCAGATGCCTGTTAGCTTGCAGGGACAAGGCCTCAGCAGTCTCCCAGCATGGGAGAGACTAACCCTAACCCTAATCCTAACCCTAACCCTAACCCTGCCAGCGCTGAGCAGGGAAAGGGGCTGACTCTGCAGCTCAGGGGCATCCACATCAATGTCCCCATCTTGGGTTTTACAGTCCCAGGTTTTCTTAGCAGAATGAGCTTTTAAAAGTCTTAATCATCAGAACCCCAGTCCTGCTCAGGCATCAGTATTCCACTGTAGGAACTAAAGGCCCCATTTGTAAGCTACCAAAGACACATGAAAGAAATTTATTGGGGGATTGCCTGTGAAGGAAAAAATGGAGGGAGCCAGAGAAGGTGGGGCACCTTCTGATGTTGATGGTGTCTGTAAGAAGGTAAACCCCAGTGCAGTGAGAAGGAAGCTTGCCTAGACCAGTGAGGAGATCCTCCAGCTGCAGCTATGTTTTAAAAAGTGTCACATCTTGCAGAATGGGCCTGTGTTAGTACCTCTGCTGTGGCAGTTGGCTGGGTACAGCTCTCCAGAGATATGGTCCAAACCGAGGGGTAGATCCAGAAGGGAAGCAGCTGGGGCCATGGGCCCTCCCTCCATCAGCAAGGCCACCACAAACACATTTTCCAAGCTCCCTCTTCAGCCCCTGGAAAGCACTGGTGGGATACCCATAGGAGACAGGGGGTGCAAAAGGTTTGTCCTCCTTTCTTTTACTTTTAGCTGACTTTCCAACAGCAGCTACAGCTCTTTTGGGGTTTCATTCCCCAGGAAACAGCTCCTAGGTCTGCAGTCTCAGCAATTTCTGGGTGGCCCCTGTCTGGTTCCAGGCTGCACTACAGGACTCTGGCCTCTGTGTTTGCAACGGGCTTTGTTGTAGGGGTGGCTGTGGGTTCCTGCCTCATTGTCTCCAGAGTCAGTCACTGTTCTCTCTTAGGCTTCACAGTTTTTTCTATTATCTGAATAGTCAATTTCTTTTACTCAATTTCTCATGATTTGAAGAGTTAAAGTAGTTTCTATTTGCCTACCTGGATCCTAACTGATAGAATTAGGAAAAGATAATGTAAAAACCTGCATCACTTTCATAAAATAATATCTTTTTTCTTTATATCTAGCTTTCAGAAAATGAGGATTATAATTTTCTTATAACACATTCCTAAATTAATATATTAAACTTACTATCAATTTTAAGGATACTATTTCCTTATAACATATTTCCAATTAACATGTTCTCAAAATCACAGCAAAAATGAGTTAAGAAAAAACCAAAAAATTAAATTCCTTAAAACATTTAATTACTTAGAGATTCTAATTCCAGTTCTATATTGCTGATACTGACACTTAAAAATTTGTTAATTAGTCTAAAACTAAATCAATACACATACATTACAAAATTGAAATGTGTATTAATTTAGGTATTTTTCCTCCCTACTTATTGAGCCTTCAAGCCAATAGGTAAGGGTAATAAAATGGTCAATGATGCATTTAAAATTGTTAATGCCTTTTTTAATGGACTGTCCAGATACAGATTTATCTACCAGATAGATTCATGTTCACCATTTAGACTGAACTATAATGAATGCATTTATCTGTATCTTCATCTCTACTGATACATTTGACTAGACAAGTAACCTTTCTCAGTGTCTCTGATCAGCCTGCATTTTGGCTTTTATCTGTTCAAGACTTGCACAGTTTAACATCATCTGTGATAAAGAGTTCTTTCAACACACACAAGAAAAGGGAGGAGGGGGATAGGAAAAAGAGAAAATAGAGGTCAGTGGAAATGGAGATTTTCTTTGCAATTTTACTTTATAAACTTACTTATTTGATACATCAGGGAAAAGTTACATAAATTGTTGATTTTATGAATTACCTCAACTTAGTGGTCTTGTCTCTTGGACCTTGGCATCCACCTTGGGGTGGCCGAGCCCGAACCCATGCCAAGACCTAATCATGTAGGCTCCCCATTGGATTCTAGAAAGCATGTGTCCCAATGGCCATCTAGCATCTAGTTGAGATGTTTCCCCACCCATAACCTTAATAAATTCTCTACTACAATTGATTCGATACTCGGTGAACTGATTGGTTGTCCCCTGATCCAGGATAGGAGGATAAGCATAAAAACCAAGAGGTCTTTGAAGATCTCAGAGAACTTCTACCTCTAAGATAATATTAACAAAGGCTTCTGATACAGGATGTAGTTGGAACCACTTGAAATTTTCCTAAATCAAAAAAGTCTAATGGGAATACCAACCACTTTTTATTAGTCTGAACCATATGAAAATGCAGATATTTGACCCATTTTGGAGCTAAAAAATAGCAGTTTCAAAAAGTTCAACAAAATAGGTTCTTAAGAGCTGAAACAAAATCACCTAAGAACATCTGTTGAGCAAGGGAAGACTTGCAGACACGTGAAATTACCTAATGTCATTTATAAAATAAAGACAGTCATCAAAAGTCTATAATCTGTGTGAATTCACAGATTTCCCAAAACATCAACCTTTTCTCTCTACCCCCTGGTAACCTAGCAGGGTTGCAGGGTCTATGCGCCTGTAGAATTACAGCAGATCCGCCTAAGTTCAAGGTCCTTTCATCCTGAGCAGGCCGCTTATAGCAACAACGTACCAACTATGCAGAAAGAAATCTGGGTGCTTTTCCAGGTTTACCACCAGCCAGTCTTGCAGATTTTAACAAACCAGTTGTCAGAGCTATCCTTTTGTTCACTTGGAAAAAAAAGGGTATTGACCCTGATGATTTCTAAGGTTATTTTCATTCTATAAAAATGATTCATTGTATGATTCTGTTCTTGAGAAGTGGCTTTCCTGGCAACTTGCAACCTGTTTCTGCTTCTTGAAGCATTCTTCTGAACTAAATTCTCAACTTAATTAGGGCACAATTAATTCTGTATGTGATTCCCACAATTATATAAAACCTGTTAATCTGACTTTGTGACTTTATCTTTCATAAAAGCTTTCTATTGTAAATATATAACGTTGAAATGCTTGTTCAAAGCTTTTTTGCTACATTTTATGTGCTTAAATCATACATAAAAATTAGCACACCGATTTGAACAAACACTGCAGCATTATAAATTTAAGCTGGCTGTGCTTGGTCTGTTTCTCTATCCCTCTTATTTGCATGGTTCACTGAGGGAAATGTTTCCATCTGTGGCCTACGTAGATGCTGTTCACATGTCTACACTCACGGTGGAAGCCGGAAGATCTGACCCAACAGTGACCAGCACTGCCTTGGCCATGGCTAGAGCCCAGGGACTCTGACTGCAGGGGTCTCTCTGGCGCTTCTGCCACTGCTGTGACTAGGACTCCACTGCTCAAGAATGACCCTAAAATCCAGATTTGCCCATTGTTCCTGCTGCTGGTGGAGGAACCCCAGAAGCAGAACAAAAAAAAAAAAACAAAAAAAACAAAAAAAACAACAACTCACTTTCCCTCCAAACCTTTAGTATTTAGACCAGGACTTGCCACTAGCAGACAGTAGCTGGGAGTCAGTTGTCAAGGGAATCTGGTCTGTAGTTTGCTGGCTTCCAGCCTCCTGTTCAGCAAAAATCGTGGAAGGATGGAAATGAATCTGAGAGCCAATAAGGATCTGATAATTTACCTCTATAGCTCCTGAGCATTTATTTTTACCATTGTACCCATACTAATCTTTCATACACAGTATACAAAAGCACTTTATGCTTTTGACCTGATAAGGCAAGTATTCTTTGTACAAATTAATTTGCTCTCAGATAAAGGGGAACTACAAAGACCCAGAAATTTCCATACCCATCTCTATGTGATGTTAATCTCTTTTCTAGTTCACTCAATATCCATCCTTTGTATTCAGCAAACTAAAGCCTACATTATACTGTGAAATACAACCAACACTCTTTACGTAAAATGTTAGGTGAAAGGGAGAAAGTGAAAGACAAAATAACTCAATTAATGAACATACATGGATACATACATACATACATTAAAATTACAAATGCATAATCAATATGCAAACAAGGAAATGTGCATAGATGCTACTCTTCTCTTTTCTACAAATGGTTACCTTGCCACAGTTGACATTACTAACTATAAAGATAGGTGCATAGAGAGACAGACAGACAGAAATGGAAATGGATACAAGATGAAGATCACAAAACATAGACACTTAAACATTAAGATGTATTTACTAATCAGTGGCTTGAGAGCCAGTGAACTTTTTTTTCCCCTCCACAAACCAGTTTAAGAATCTGTAAGAATATGGGTCAAAACAATGCACATAAGCAGATACATGCAGTATTTCTCACACTGTTTCAGAAGATTCACTGACCCTCTGACATCCATCAACCCACTATACAATTTCTACAATGATCAGTTATTTTCTAACAAAAAAGAAAAACTAAGTAAAATGCACTTAAGAAGAAAAGGAAAGATAGCCTACTTGATAACAGGGAAATTTTCTATACTTCTAGGAAAATATAACAACAGAATCTTTGTAAGGTTAAAATAGCCACAGAATCTCAACATTATTTTATTTTAAAATCTCAGATTATTTTAAAAATGAGTAGTCACTTACTTTAAGCAAGTTCAGAGGACCTGGGATCTGTTCATGAATGCTACATCATCTTCATAACATTGTGAATTTTGTTTCTTAGGTAACATAAAACTAAACTCAAATAATTCACTCAAAATAGTTTATAATAACTCAAATACATTCCATAAAGACATTGTATGTTATTTAGGTATATTTTCAAACTGGCTCATTTGGGAAACCATTGTGCATTGCAAATTAGCAAATACTTGGAACCTCAGGTGTGGGAAAAATAAATAAAAAAACAAGCCCACATTTTCCTATGTATAATAACATTTTAGTGATTAATATCTGATATATGTAGAGGTATACAATCTTCTTTGAAAATGCAGATCAAGTTTTCTCGCCAGAGGAGTTTTCTATTCAATATTTCCCTTTTTTGAAGATTCTGTAGAAGGCTTTATTGCTATGTATCTTTCCAGCATTTATTCAACTATGCTCCTTTAATCATCAAATAGGGATTGAATTTGTTCAAACTCATAAATACTGTGTGTAATTCAGTTGATTGGTGATGATATTGATGCTACTTAAGAATACTCTATGTCATGAAATTAAGAGAGAAAAGTAACAACCTAAAAGTGAATATCCAAGGAAAAATTAATTGCACATTATTTATTTGATTTAATATGCAATCATGAATAAGTTAATTACATTGGCTTTTTACTGTTTGCAAATTATTTCAGGAGGTAGAAAGAAAGATGGAGTGAAGTAAAGCAGAGTAAAATAAAAATTTAATTAATGTAGATTTATACTAATTTTAACTTGTCAAATACCTAAAATTCAAACAAGAAAAATATCTAATCCAGATAAAGCACTTAATTCCTTATAAACCTAGCTTGATAATTTTGTCATTATTATTATTCAGCATTTTCCCACCTTGAGTCCTACCTCACTTTTTTAGTCTATTACTTGCTTTTCAGGGGCCTGCTTTTAACCAGGAACTGATGTTTCCTCAGGTGTCAGGACAGGAGCTGTTTGAGTTGGTAATAATTCAGTCCTCTTCTGGGGATCACTCAGGCACATGCATAATTCATGAGCAGAGCTTTACAGAAACAAACTCTGCAACGGTATTTCAGGGTCCCCGACATTTCCAATTTTGCTTCCTCCTTTTATCCCTGAGAATTCTAGAAGGTTACCTCTTGTAAGCTGAGAACCTGTGTTTCTATATTTTGGCATTAGTTATGGAACTAAACATGACACCTCCCCTGGTGGGTGCCAAGCAAATATTTACCAGTGTAAAAATCTGAGAAGTCTCCAGTTAGACCAGTTACTTCAGTGGACCTCTCCATGTAGAAATAATTTTATCGCTTATCCGCACACATATCTGTTACTGTCTGTCCTTTTTTTGAATTATCTTAGTTGTTATGTTGAAGTTCTGAATCTATCACATACATTAGATTGTACAGCATTGTTAGTACCTTATATAAATCTCTTTTTGATATGTTAGCTTTTTTTCTCCAACACAATTACAGGCAGGAATGTTAGCCATGCTCTTCAGTAACCTCCTATAATACCTGAAACATATTTTCTCATTGAATGAAACGTGAGAGCAGGAACTGAATAAGGAAGCCAAAGGCATTAAGTGATTGTAGATGTTTATTCAGCCCATGTTTATTTACCAAGTACCTACTTGATGTGAGACTCTACGCTTTTGATGTTGGGATTCAAAGCAGGATAAAACAGAAACACTGACCTCATGGAGCACATTCTATAGAGAGAATGTAGACAGGAATTCACAGCAAAAGTCAACATGCCAGACAATCAGCTACAGGAGAGGGAAACACAAGATGCAATAGAAAGAACTGGTGATTGTATAAATGGCAGAGTTAGTAAGAACTTGACAGAGAGTACGAGATTGGACTTTAGTTCAATAGAGAGTTTATATGATTACCTTTACTTATTCCTAGCTCATTGGTAACAAGTCCCATTTATGTACGTGTTTCACCAATGTGAAAGAATATTCATTTTTAAGCTACATCTATACCAAATGCAACAACACAGTTGAGGACAATTAGAGAGCTTTTATATATTAGTTTTCTCATGAAAAGAAAAGCTAATAATATAGCTAAAATAGGAATAATTTCTTATTTCAAGAGAAAACTTATTTATTAATTTGTTTTTAATCCTACCCACAAAGCAGAACAGTCCATAGACGCACACTTTGAGCTGTAGATGTGATTCATCCTAGTGATACCCAGGAGATCAACCTCAGTGCAACTTCATCATCTGTCTTCATCATTCACACCAAGTGCTACACTTAGAAGGTAATCCAGTGTCACCTAATTTTAAAATGACCTGTTGCATGCTCTCATAACTTAGCAAAGTTGTGCCATTTAGTTTCAGTACTGGCTTGAAGTAACAATTGCTTTATATGAAAAGAGTAGAAAAGAGTATATAATCTTATAATAAACAGGTATAATTTCCTTAATGTTTTGAAATGAGTTTTAAAATGTTTCTGAGTTTTCATTTATAGTCCTGTTTTGCTCAGGCTTTAGCCAGAATTCTAGAATAGATTCTATTACAGCTTCATTTGAGAGCTGTTGAAGTTTGGGCTCAAAGTTTGCCTTTTAGATTTTTTCATAAGTGTAAGAACTGTACTCTAACCCATATATCTCCAGCCTCATCAATCTATAACAACAAAATTAAATTGTCTTTCCTTCTTGTAAACAAGTTATTAGAGTAAGAGCCTTCCACTAGCTCATTTGAAGACAATGATCCCGGATCTGTTCTTCATCTGCAGCTGAGAACAGCTTCCTCAGCTCTTCCCTCCCCAGTGGTTGCGCTTGTGCTGCCTCTTCCAGCTGCCTGGCCCTGGGGGCGGGAGCGCACTGACTCTTGGAGATGGATGCTGGTCCGCCCAACACAGCCTCTGGGAGAGGACCAGTCCTTCTTCCATGTGCACATCACTTCTGGCTATGCTTACTGCTCAGCACAGGGGCTCAGGGGCGCCCTGTGGTGGATGAGGTGCAGGTCAATCATCAGCCATTTCAACCTCCTTCTAATTGCCTTTCTCAACAGCAAGAGGCTGGAAACCTGACAACTGCTTCTCTCAGACTCCCTTGTAGCAAATTTATAGATGCATGTGAGTGCCTGCCGGTTCCGGGCATCCCTGACAGATGTGGTGGACAGAAGTGAGGCTGCAACTGCAGTGACTGCTGGCCAAATGTGAAGGCGACCTGGCAGTTCTGGCAACAGGGTTCCTGCAGCAGGTTTTGGCTGCCAGCTTTGGGGTTGGTGAGACCTAAGTCTGCCGGATCTCGGCTCCATCAGTGAGTGCCTGAGCCCGACACAGGAACAGCCTCCAGATGGTCTATATCCTCACGGTGACACTAGTAGCAGTTCTTTTAAGGACCAGCTAAGCAGCATGTTTGGGGGTTCATTCCTGAGCACTCAGCCGATCCTTCTTATGACAACTTCCTGTTTTAAATCTTTTCTCCTTAAAATAACTAGAATGGTTGCTGTTTCTGTAACAGGGAAGAGCTAAACCGGACTCCATGTTAGATCTGTTTCGTTGACTTTAACCTTTGCTTTTCTTTGCTTTTGTTATTATAATCATACCGATTATTATGCCTCAGGGAGCCCTGTCCCTCTGTCCGAATGTTAAACTAAAGTGCCTCTGTTCAACTCACAAGAAGACAATCAACTCTGCCCAGCTGTGAATGGCTGCAGAAAAGAAGAAATTAACCCATCCACTCATGGAGGCTGGTCATTCCTGGAGATGATTTGTAAGACTGATGACCCTTTTATTTTACTTCTGGGCCGCTTCTCCCTCTCTATTCTGCCTTTTTACTTTACTTCCTTACCGCCTCTCCCTCTCTGATTCTATAAAAGAAACTGGCTTGCAGACCCCAATAAGATGGTTTTTTGAAGATATGAGTCTGCCATCTTCTTGGTCTGCCGGCTTTCTGAATAAAGTCATATTCCTTGCCTCAACACCTTGTCTTTGATTCATTGGCTTGTCGTGAGACGAGCAGAGCAAGCTTGGGCTCAGTAACATTTCCTGCAACTGAACCATGACAGATATTCATGAGAAGTCTGGCTCATGGCTGCCCAAACCTGGGTGCCATGAAGATTCTTTCTGCTTCTTTTCACTAGTTTGCAGCAGTTGGCATCACAGATGAACTGTATACTGACTTAGTAACCTTATTTCCAAACTGCTTTCAAACAGTGAGGAACAGTTGACTATAAGCCCTGAAATAGTTCTGGGACATGTAAAATATCATAATCAGGGACCTATTAGTTCCAGATTATAAAGAGAAAAGGAAGCCCCCTACTTCAACCTACCACTGTTTCAAAAACTCACTTCATTAATTGTCCTGGAAGTAACCCCCATGCCCCATGGTTGTAACTGGCAGCATAAATTCCCTTCAGGTGAAACCCAACTGCCCACTCACAAGTTTTCCTATATTCTCAAGATAATCATGGTAGAAACTGACATGCACACACTTCCTAAATGAAAAGTATCCATTCCCCTTAGTCTGTTTCCTTTATGCTCATAATTATCATATGTGACAAACTGGAATTATAACCTCATACCTGATGGTTGGCAAAATCTTAAGCGGTAAAAAATTTAGTTCCTACTCATCCAACAGAAGTGGGCCTTTCTTATATATACACTTATTCCTCTGTTTTCCATGATTTAAGAAGGTACCTATTTTTTAAAGACCTAAATACATTAGCTAATGTTAAAATCAATTTTTGTTTCTATGAACATTTTCACTTTGATCTTTTACTGAGTTTATTTTAGGTAAAATAATGTACTCTCTTTGTACATTGAGTAGGATTCACTTACATTTACAGCCGCTTTCAGATTTTGACTCCCAAAACCTGCAGATCATTTAGTTTGCCTAAATTAATGTGGTACCTGGTTCACTTGAATGTTTACTACTTTAACTTTCCAATGGAATTGTTTTAAGATTTTGTTTTTATTTATTGATATGTTAGCTACTCAGATCTTGATGCTGTATTTGGAGTAAACCTAGTATATCCACTTATTTATCATGATAGGTTGAAGATACTGACAGACAGACTCTAATTCCCCATCCTTTGAAACCAGGCTGCCTTGTGATGTACTTGTCAATAGAATGCAGATGAATTGGTGTCCTGGGAGCCTGAGGCCACAGCACAAACAGACCCTCAGGAATGCTTGTCTTTTGTGTACATCCTCTTGGAAGCCAGCTGTCATGAAGGAGTGCAATGACCCTGAACTACCATGACGTTAGAAGCACAAGTGGAGATTCTCTAAAGGATGAGACACCAAGTGGAGGGTTGGGGGTCAGAGAGAGAGAGAGAGAAGCATGCATGCACAGAGAGAGACCAAAGAGCTCTGAGACCCAGAGATGTGAGTGAAGTAGCCATCTTGGAAGGGGAAACTATTGCCACAGCTGATTCCTTCAGGATCAAAGGTTAACTGTGTAACCAATCCTGTCACAAACTTCTGACCCCTGAAATTGTAAACAAAATAAAATGGGGGTTTCAGGTCACTAAACATTGAGATGATTTGTTATTCAACAATAGAGAATAATATATTTTCATTCAATAAACACATTCGAAAAATCACTGCATTCTGGGTCATACAAAAATGACCATGTCAAAAAATAGCAAAATCCCTCATCTTAAATGAAAACACACCCTAGTACTGACAATAAAAATAGGTAGAGAAATGGTTACATAGTTGTTGGCTAAGAGCAATATTAGAGGAATGTACAGAGTATTGCAGGAAAATGGATGAAAACACATCTCGTAAGTGGGAGGTGGGAATGAGGTGAAGAATCAGAGAAAGAGACAGTCAAATTAGCCCTCATGTGGTTTTTTTTTTTTTTTTTTTTCTGATATGTTTCTGGTTTTGTTTCATTTTGGTTTGTTTTTTTTTAATTCCTTCCAATTTTATTGATATGCAATTGATATGCAGCACTGTTTAAGGTGTACAGCATAATGATTTTACTTGCATCCTGAAATTATAATCACAGTATGTTTAGTGAACAGCTATTACCTCATATAGACACAAAAGTAATGAAATAGAAAAAAATTTACTTTCCTTGTGATGAGAGTTATTAGGATTTGCTCTCTTGACAACATTCATATATAATATACAGCTGTGTTAATTACATTTATCATGTTGTACATTACATCCTTAATACTTATTTATCTTATTGCTGGAAGTTTGTACCTTTTGACCACCTTCATCCAATATCCCCTCCTCCCAGCTCCCGCCTGTGGTAACCACAGATCTGATTTCTTTTTCTGTGAGTTTGTTTGTGTTTTTGAAGAATAATTGCCCTGCAACACTATGTTAGTTCCTGATACACAGCATAGTGATTCAGTACTTCTATACACTTCAAAATGATCTTAATGATAAGTCTAATTATTATTTGTTGCCATACACAAGTATTACATAATTATTGATTATATTCCCCATACTGTACATTTCACATCATGACTCATTTATTTTGTAACTTAAAGTTTGTACCCTTAATCTACCTCACATTTCTTTCACCCCCATCCTCCTCCCCTCTGGCAATCTATAATTCTCCTTCTGTTTAGATATGTTTGTTCATCTTTCCTTATTTTTCAGATTTCATGTGAGATATATAGTATTTGTCTTTCTCTGATTTATTTCTCTTATCAAAATACACTCGATGTCCATTCATGTTATTGAAAATGGCAAGATTTCATTCTTTTTTATGGCTGAATAATATCCCATTGTGTATATCCTCTTTATACATTCATCTATTGATAAGCACTTAGGTTGCTTCCATATCTTGGCTATTATAAATAATGCTGCAATGACCATAAGGGTGCATATATCTTTTCTAATTAGTTTTTTCATTTTTTTTGGAATAAATACCCAGGAGTGGAATTGCTGGAACTATTCTAATTTGTTGAGGGATTTCCATACTTTTTCCCATAGTAGCTGTATCAATTTACATTCCCACTAAAGGTGCATGAGGGTTCCCTTTTCTCCACACCCTCATCAACATTTGTTATTTGTTGTCTTATTGATGATAGGCATTCTGACAGGTGTGAGGTGATATCCCATTGTGGTTTTGATTTACATTTCCCTGATGATTAGCGATGCTGAACACTTTTTATGTGCCTGTTGGCCATCTGTATGTCTTCTTTGGGAAAATGTCTATTCAGATCCTCTGGCCATTTTTAATTGGTTGTTTTTTGTTGGTGGTGGTTGTTTGTTTTTTTGTTTGTTTGTTTTTGTTTTGATGTTGAGTGGTATGAGTTATTTGTATATTTTGGATATTAATATATTCTTATATTATCAGATATATTGTTAAATATCATATTAGATATATTGTTTGCAAATATCTTTTCTCATTCAGTAGGTGGTCTTTTTTTTGTGGATAGTGTCCTTCCTTGTGAAAAAGCTTTTTAGTTTAATGTAGTCCCATTTGTTTACTTTTGCTTTTGTTTCCCTTGCCTGAGGAGACAGAACCAAAACATGTTGCTAAGACAAATGTCAAAGAGCTACTGGATATGTTTTATTCTAGGAGTTTTATGGTTTCCAGTCTTACATTTAAGTCTTTAATCTACTTTAAGTGTGCCTTTGTATATGGTGTGAGAAAATAGTCTAGTTTTATTCTTTTATATGTATCTGTCCAGTTTTCCAAGTATTGTTTATTAACACTGAAGAGATTGTCTTTTCCTCATTGTATATGCTAGTCACCTTTGTTATAGATGAGTGGACCATAAATGTGTTCATTCATATCTGAGCTCTCTGTCTGTTCCATTCATCTATATGTCTGTTTTTTGCCAGTGCCATACTGTTTTGATTATTGTATCTTTGTAATACAGTTTGAAATCAGGACGTATGATACCTCCAGACGAGTTCTTTATTCTTAAGATTGTTTTGGCTAGTCAGAGACTTTTGTGTTTCAATATAAGTTTTAGAATTATTTGTTCTACTTCTGTGAAAAATGCCACTGATATTTTGCTAGGGGTTGCATTGAATCTGTAGATTGTCTAGAATAGTATGGTCATCTTAACAATATTAATTCTTCCAACCTGAAAACATGGTATATCTCTCCATCTGTTTGTGTTGTCTTCACTCTCCTTCATCAGTATCTTGTAGTTTTCTGAGTATAGGTATTTTACCTCCATAGGTAGTTTTATTCCTAGGTATTATATTCTTTTTTATGAGATTGTAAATAGGGTTGTTTTCTTAATTTCTCTTTCTGATATTTTGTTTTTAGTGTATAGACATGCAATAGATTTATGTATATTAATTTTGTATCCTGTGAATTTACCGAATTTATTGATGAGTGCTATTAGCGTTTTGGTGGCTTTGGGCTCTTGTATTAATATATATGGGAATCCTTTATATAGATAAAGGAGGCAGAGGCATTTTAGGGACAGGGAAGAGCCTACAAAGGGAAAATAACGTGTTTCATTGTTGTATCAGTGAGATGGTTTAGTATAGATACACAGCATGATGTGCACATGGGAGTGGTGGAGGCAGACTTTGAAGGAACAGAAAATGTGATAATTATGAAGGGCCTTGTGGACCATAAATAGAATCCTGTAGGTAACAGATTTTTTATAAAGGATTTTAAAAGTAGTCAAACCACTATAACAAATAGATCCCCAAATATTTGACAGTACAACCACAAGTATATCTCTTGCTCAGTTGAGAAGCCCAGTTCCTTCAAGGCATAACTAGGGTTTGGAAGACAGCAGTGCTCTGCTCCACAGTCCTCACTGACCCATAGTGATATAAGTTCAATGATCTGAGCACATGATGTAAAGGTCAGTCTAGGTGTCCAAACCTAGCAGGCAGAAAAGAAAGAGTATGGGAAATCAAATCTGCAATTCTTTGTGAGCCATGCCTGGAAAGACACATATCACTTCCACCCACCACCCACATATCCCTGGTTGGAGATCAGTCATAGGACCACTCCTAACCAAAGTGGGTCTGGAAAATGTAGTCTAGCCAGATGCCCTTTTCTTGACCAGCCAGCAGTCTCTGTCACAAGGGTAAAATCAACTAATTAGATGTGGAAAAGTGTGACAGGAAGATGCTCAGGATGACAGAGTCTCACTTGGGCAATTTTGTGGGTATTTATGTTTTTTAATTAGAATAAGAAATACAGGAAGGAAATATCCTCTACAGGTTTTACTTTGATTGGATGATGTTAACAACATCAAAATGCTCTATCACATCTCAATTTTTTCAGGTAAGGAAACTGGAGCTTTGAGGGGTAAAATAAACTCTCTAAGATTATTAATGCTATTAAATGACAAGTCAGGAATCCAAGACCTATTTCATTTTATACCTCACATCTTTAACTACAAATACAACATCTAAGTTACAATATTCAGAAAAATATGAGTAGTATGATAAAGCTCAAGAAATTCTGGGTATAAATTTGCATGTCATGAGAGCACAGGATATTTGAAACCAGGCCTATTTTTGACCTTGCCAATGGACAGTGAACAGCTCAATAAGGAGACCAAAGAAAATCTGCTAAGATGAGTCTTTTAGTCCTGGGCCTGGACCACAGCTACACTGTGGCCTGAGTGAAGAAGAAGCTGACAAGACACATAAGAACCACTGGCCTTTACACAAGTGAACCTATCTAAGAAACAGAAATGGACTCACAGACATAGAGAACAGACGTGGTTTCCAAGGGGAAGGGGGAATGAAGTAGGGAAGTATTGGGAGTTTGGGAGTAGCAGATGCAAACCATTTTATATAGGATGGATAAACAACAAGGTCCTACTGTATAGCACAGGGAACTATTGATATATTCAATTTCCTGATAAACCATAATGAAAAAGAATATAAAAGAGGATGTATATATGTATAACTGAATCACTTTGCTATATAGAAGAAATTATCACAACATCATAAATCAAGCATATTTCAATGTAAAAAATCACAGAAATTTAAAAAACAAACAAACAAAAATTGGCCTCTGAAAGCTGAGGGAGGAGTCAGAGGAGACTCTAAATTTGGGAAAGACAATGCTATCACTTCTAAACCCAGGGGGCCCTGGGGTGGGAGGCTAACAATCTCCATAAACACAGCTCTCAAATCCCCAAGTCAGAATGTAAGTTAATGACTAACTAGGCAATACTGAAAACAAAGAACTCAACTATTTCCACCAAGGTCATTCCTGTCCTAGCAAAGAGTTTTCCCAGAGCACTAAAGCATGCCCATTAAATTTATGTCTTATTACTTCCTCTTATACCAGGTTAACAACCAAATAGTATCATGTTTGCCTTGTAAACTTCCACTATTTTTCCATGTAGGGTATGGCAAAGACCACTTGTCTGTTCACAAAGCCTGTGTCCCCTCCTTCTTGAGCCCACAGTGTGGCTGTGTCCCCAGGCTCTTTGCATGTGGCTGAGTGCCCTGTGAGCTGACATGATACAAGGTACTTTCAAGCCTGGCCCATAAATTCCTATCTCCCTTCGTGCTCTTCCTCCATTCACTAACCTTACATAACAGATTCCAAGATTCTAGGGGATGTCAGAACCCTAGCATGAGAAGAGTTATGTAAACAAGTCTACTGAAACATAAAGAAGAAATGCACTCTTATGCAGTTAATGACATAGGGAGCTGTTTGTTACAACAACTAATGTTACCTTAATTAAGCATAGAAAAGATGGTGAAAATTCTTAAAGCACAGACTTGAAGGCAGATGGGATTTTTAAGTAAGACTGAACATGTCACATTGTAAGGTCTGTGGGTTTTAGCCATTTATTATATTCCCAAATTTAGACATCTGCCCTCACGGTCTGCCATTCTAGCCCAACCAACTCCGCAGAAAATACTGAAGTGGAAAGCAGGGGAGGTCATGGATAAAGCCACGGATAAGAGAAATGTAAGAAGAAAAAGTGGGGACAGTGGCACAAAAGCCAAGGAAGAGTAAGACTTGAAGGAGACAGAGTAAACCCCAGACACCAATGCCACAGTATAACAGGTAGGTAAAAAAACTTGACGTTTCCTACACTCACGTTGGTTGAGGTCATAAGTGCCAAATAATCAATGCAGAAAATATTTAGTACTTAGAGTGTGCCAGGCAGTGCACCAGCAAGGAGGGAATGAGAGCTGAGGGAGACAAGGACTGAAGTTCTTAGAGACTGTGTTCTAGAGGAGTAGATATTCATGAGAGCTTAGTTGAGTTAGATTACATTTGATTGTGGATTTATTGAGCACAAAAGATGTGAACACAGCAGGATGAAGGGATAAAGGGTGATGGGGTAGACATTGTATAAACTGATAAAAAGCCAGGTACCCAGAGCATGCTGAAGGAAGAAGAGTGATATGAGATGAGGTCAGAGATAAGAGATGGGCCAGATCACACAGAACTCTGTAAATCAGGATAAGGATTGGGGGCATTTACAAGTGTGATAAGAAAATATTAGAGGGCTTAAATTATTCTTTTTTTCTTTAAATGTTCGTTTTTCTTGACTTTCACACTTTTGAGGAATATTGGTCAGTTATTTTTAAGAAGTCTCTTGATTTCAGAAGTCTCATGATTAATTTCAGGCTATTCATTTTTGGCAAAAACACTGCTAAGTGATATGATTCCCTGAGAAAAGTCTCAGGGAATGGAAAGTTCATGAGGTCAAATTATGTCTTAGTGCTGGCAATGTCAGCTTTGATTACCTGTTTAGGTGGTGTCTCAACCTAATCCAATCAAGAGACAGAAAATATGTAATTTGATCAGGGAGAGTGTATTATGGAGAATTATTAACTAATGGTAAATTGGGGTAAGTAGAGATTACCAATAAGAGAGAACGCAAAAGAATGGAGGAACCACAGACACAGGGGCAGCCACCGCTCTTAGTATGTATGAAGTGCTCGGGGCTCAGTGCTGATACAGAGCATCCAAGGGAGGAGCAGATCTGGTGAGGACCCTCTCCAGGGCTGAGACAGAGGCCTGTTTGGAGCTGTGGTTGTGCCCTTACTAAGGTCTGCACTGATGGAGCACTCTGGAATATACCTTTTGGGATTCCAGGCAATGCTGCCCATGAAGAGGTGTCACACAGTGGAACCTATGCAAAGCTACCTGAGAGGGTTTGGGGAACCCTACGGAAGTGATGCCAGGCCAGTGACATTTACTGAGAAACCAGGTGAGGGAGTAGAGGTGATGCTGGCCTCTGCAAGTTGCAGGCACCACTCAGGGACCTGCCAGTGGAAGAGCACCAGGAGAACAGAGCCAGGAGAGCAGGCTTCCCATCCTGCCAGCTGCTGAGGAGAAACACGACAGCAACCAGCTAGGATCTCAGGGCAGCTGATGAAGGGCAGGTTTGGAGCTCAGATGTGAGGTTTCATCTGACAGTTCTTCACAATACAGTAACTATTTTTCTCTGTTATTAATAAATATCTTGTGGAAAGATATGTTGAGATTATACAAATATGCATGTATGAATTTTAGCATATGATTAAAGTAGTGGTTATTGGTGATTCTTGCCTGAATAATTATTACTGTGCTATTTCCCAAATGTTTATGTGCTATTTCCATAATCTTTTCTACACTTATTATTTTTAAAATTTTTGATAAGGAAGAGCTGTCAGTCATTTCTTGTTTGTTTATATGAATATGAAGTCATGAATAATTAATTATATGTAACAATATATTACTCTCATTTTATTTAGCTGCTCAAATTCTCTCAGATTTGATCACTGGGAGCTCCTTTAAGGAGGCTCTGATGCCTTTGGCATACTTCCTTTTTCTGCTCTGCATCATCTTGTGTTTTCCCTACCACAGCTCTGGCATCAGCCCACTCTTTAAAGAACCTTGGATTATTTCTAGTAAAAAATCTTGTTTAGAAACCACAATCTGGGTGTGCCCTCACTGCTACTGAAGTGACATTTCCCAATAAATGTACAAACCTAAAAAAAATTTTATGTATATGTAAATATACACACATATGTATCTATTTATATATGTGTGTGTGTATACAGATATGTATACAGACATACATATATATCAAATATATGTATCAAATATATATATATATCAAATCACTTTGGTTTGTTTAAATATTGGAAGGATATATGCAATTTTAAAGACAAAGGGGAAGGTCATTTTAATTGCTGTGAAAGTCTCTTATATGTGGGCATTGATTTTCAGTCTTTCACCATGAGCATACCTCTTATTTTTAAAGTGTTTCATGAGAATCAATGCACCAATGTTCACCAAGCCACCATAAAGCTGGGAACTTGTGTGTTGTTTGCAGTGAGTTTGTGTTATTTCCATGCATTCTCATCTATTTGGCTGTTCCTGGGAGATTTCTGGAGTAAAATCTATGCAACCTGCTCAAAATTGTTCAGAGGTGAAGACTAATTGTTCACAATAGGTCCTAAAGCACTCATAGATGTTCCAAAAAGCTCTCCGTGACAGACACAACTTTTTGCCTTAAAGAATTTCATGCAGGAAAATGCCATAAACCAAACAACAACATCAACATAAAACCCTAGTGCAGGGATGGCCCATGTGTGACAGTGACCCTCTCAGCTCTCCTCTGCCATGAGGCCCACCATTGACACAGCAACCCGCTTCCTCATGCTGAGTAGAGCTGTGATAGCAGAACCAATCTTGGGACAGCCACCTCTGCTATCTTTTCCCACAACAATTGGATTAAGTAATTTAAATGAAAGTAAATTTGCCAGTTGTGCTTGAGATCAGTGGTTCTCAGGCTTGTCCTTGTGCTAGAAGCATCTGACAGTCATCTGTCAACAGCATCTGCCTGACTTCAGTGTTCCAGGCTGTGGCCTGAGCATCACTGTATTTTAGAACTCCCTGGGTGAGTCTAATCTGTAACCTGAAAAGCCTGAGACAGACATCCCCAGTAAACACAGCCTGTGCTAGCCTTCATTGAGGGAAATTTAATTCTTCTCCCTACTGCCACTGCAGCTGCTCCTGCAATGAAAAGATTTTGTTCCTCCCATGAGACATGGTTCCTGCCAGCAACTGTGACACTGCCTCAGCAGACGTGGAGCAGCACAACCAGCTGTGAGGGCCCTCACAGAGGTGAGTGACAAAATGAAACTCTCCTGGCCTTTGCACACACTGTTTCTAAAGTTATTTTTTACATTAATTAGCCAATGTTAGTGTCTCTTTACATACATAAAAATCCGGCTCCTTATTAACAGAAAGTAGAGATACCACCTAGTGTGTTCCTTTCATTTTACAGAAAAATATATCAAATATCAGAGCAATTGATGGTTTGTCAAAGTAACTAACTTGACAGTGGCAAAGCTAAGTTAAGAATTCAGTCCCCTTCTCCTAAATTCCAGGAAGGTGGTTATTTAGGTTAAATATTTCTTTTCTGTTTTCATTTTTTAAAATTTCTATTCTTTTTCCTTTTTTTAAGAATTTTTATTGAGATATAATTGACCTACAAAAACCTGCATATATTTAAAGTGTACAATTTGGTATTTTTTTTTATTTATTATTTTTTTGGGGGTACACCAAGTTCAATCATCTTTTTTTATACACATATCCCCGTATTCCCTCCCTTCTTTGACTCCCCCCCCCCAAGTCTCCCCCACCCTCCCCACCCCAGTCCTCTAAGGCATCTTCCATCCTCGAGTTGGACTCCCTTTGTTATACAAAAACTTCCCACTGACTATCTATTTTACAGTTGGTAGTATATATATGTCTGTGCTACTCTCTCGCTTCGTCTCAGTTTCCCCTTCACCCCCCGCCCCCTCCCATACCTCGAGTTCTCCAGTCCACTCTCTGTATCTGCATCCTTGTTCTTGTCACTGAGTTCATCAATACCATTTTTAGATTCTGTATATGTGAGTTAGCATATAATAATTGTCCTTCTCTTTCTGACTTACTTCACTCTATATGACAGATTGTAGTTCTATCCATCTCATTATATATAGCTCCATCTCATCCCTTTTTATAGCTGAGTGATATTCCATTGTATATATATGCCACATCTTCTGTATCCATTCATCTGTTGATGGGCATTTCAGTTGCTTCCATGTCCTGGCTATTGTAAATAGTGCTGCAGTAACATTACGGTGCATGTTTCTTTTGGGATTATGGTTTTCTTTGGGTATATGCCCAGAAGTGGGATGACTGGATCATATGGTAGTTCTATTTGTAGTTTTTTAAGGAACCTCCAAATTGTTTTCCATAGTGGCTGGACCAACTTACAGTCCCACCAACAGTGCAGGAGAGTTCCCTTTTCTCCACACCCTCTCCAACATTTGTTGTTTCCAGATTTTGTGATGATGGCCATTCTGATTGGTGTGAGCTGATACCTCATTGTGGCTTTGACTTGCATTTCTCTGATGATTAGAGATGTTGAGCATCTTTTCATGTGTTTGTTGGCCATCTGGATGTCTTCTTTGGAGAAATGTCTGTTTAGGTCTTCCGCCCATTTGTGGATTGGGTTATTTGCTTTTTTGGTATGAAGCTGCATGAGCTGCTTGTATATTTTGGAGGTTAATCCTTTGTCCGTTGTTTCATAGGCAACTATTTTTTCCCATTCTGAGGGTTGCCTTTTAGTCTTGTTTATGGTTTCTTGTGCTGTGCAAAAGCTTTGAAGTTTCATGAGGCCCCATTTGTTTATTCTTGATTTTATTTCCATGATTCTAGGAGGTGGGTCAAAAAGGATGTTGCTTTGATGGATGTCATAGAGTGTTCTGCCTATGTTTTCCTCTAGGAGTTTGATAGTGTCTGGCCTTCCATGTAGGTCTTTAATCCATTTGGAGTTTATTTTTGTGTATGGTGTTAGGAAGTGTTCTAATTTCCTTCTTTTACATGTTGCTGTCCAATTTTCCCAGCACCACTTATTGAAGAGGCTGTCTTTTTTCCATTGCATACTCGTGCCTCCTTTGTCAAAGATAAGGTGCCCATATGTGTTTGGGCTTACTTCTGAGTTCTCTATTCTATTCCATTGATCTTCCTTTCTGTTTTTGTGCCAGTACCATACTGTCTTGATCACTATGGCCTTGTAGTATAGTTTGAAGTCAGGAAGCCTGATTCCACCAACTCCATTTTTCCTTCTCAAGGTTGCTTTGGCTATTCAGGGTCTTTTGCGTTTCCATACAATCGTAAGATTTCTTGCTCTAGTTCTGTGAAAACTGCCATTGGTAATTTCATCGGGATTGCATTGAATCTGTAAATTGCTTTGGGTAGTACAGACATTTTCACGATGTTGATTCTTCCAATCCAGGAACATGGTATGTCCCTCCATCAGTTTGTGTCGTCTTTGATTTCTTTCATCAATGTCTTAAAGTTTTCTGCATACAGATCTTTTGCCTCCTTAGGCAGGTTTATCCCTAGGTATTTTATTCTTTTCGTTGCAATGGTGAATGTGAGAGTTTCCTTAATTTCTCTTTCTGTTCTTCCATTGTTAGTGTATAGGAATGCAAGAGATTTCTGTGCATTAATTTTGTATCCTGATACTTTCCTAAACTCATCAATTGGTGCTAGCAGTTTTCTGGTAGAGTCTTTAGGGTTTTCTATATATAATATCATGTCATCTGCAAAGAGTGACAATTTGACTTCTTCTTTTCCAATTTGGATTCCTTTGATTTCTTTTTCTTCTCTGATGGCTGTGGCTAAAACTTCCAAAACTATATTGAATAATGATGGTGAGAGTGGACACCCTTGTCTTGTTCCTATTCTTAGAGGGAATTCTTCCAGTTTTTCCCCATTGAGAACGATGTTGGCTTTTGGTTTCTCATATATGGCTTTTATTATGTTGAGGTAATTTCCTTCTATGCCCATTTTCTGGAGAGCTTTGATCATAAATGGATGTTGAACTTTGTCAAAAGCTTGTTCTGCATCTATTGAGATGATCATATGGTTTTTATCCTTCAAGTTGTTGATATGATGTATCACGTTGATTGATTTGCATATATTGAAGAATCCTTGCATCCCAGGGATAAACCCCACTTGATCATGGTGTATGATTTTTTTAATGTGCTGTTGGAGTCTGTTAGCTAGTATTTTGTTGAGGATTTTTGCAACTATATTCATCAGTGATATTGGTCTGTAGTTTTCTTTTTTTGTGACATCTTTGCCTGGTTTTGGTATCAGGGTGATGGTAGCCTCGTAGAATGAGTTTGGGAGTGCTCTGCCTTCTGCAATATTTTGGAAGAGTTTGAGAAGGATAGGTGTTAGCTCTTCTTGAAATGTTTGACAGAATTCACCCGTGAACCCATCTGGTCCTGGGCTTTTGTGTGTTGGGAGATTTTTAATCACTGCCTCAATTTCCGTACTTGTGATTGTTCTGTTCATGGTTTCTATCTCTTCCTGGTTCAGTCTTGGAAGATTGTATTTTTCTAAGAATGTATCCATTTCTTCCAGGTTATCCAATTGATTGCCATACAGTTGCTTGTAGTAGTCTCTCATGATGTTTTGTATTTCTGAGGTGTCCGTTGTTACTTCTCCTTTTTCATTTCTAATTCTGTTGATTTGCATCTTCTCCCTTTTTTTCTTGATGCGTCTGGCTAATGGTTTATCAATTTTGTTAATGTTCTCAAAGAAGCAGCTTTTAGTTTTATTTATTTTTGCTATGGTTTCTTTCCTTTCTTTTTCATTTATTTCTGCTCTGATCTTTAAGATTTCTTTCCTTCTGCTCCCTTTGGGGTTTCTTTGTTCTTCTTTCTCTAGTTTTTCTAGGTGTAAGGTTAGGTTGTTTATTTGATAATTTTCTTGTTTCTTAAGGTAGGACTGTATTGCTATAAACTTCCCTCTTAGAACTGCCTTTGCTGCATCCCATAGGTTTTGGGTTGTTGTGTTTTCATTGTCATTTGTTTCTAGATATTTTTTGATTTCCTCTTTGATTTCTTTAGTGATTTCTTTGTTGTTTAAGAGTGAATTGTTTAGCCTCCATGTGTTTGTATTTTTTGCAGTTTTTTCCTGTAATTTATATCTAGCCTCATGGCATTGTGGTCTGAGAAGATGCTTGATATCATTTCAATTTTCTTGAATTTGCTGAGGTTTGATTTGTAACCCAAGATGTGATCTATCCTGGAAAATGTTTCGTGTGCACTTGAGAAGAACGTGTAGTCTGTCATTTTTGGATAGAATGTCCTATAAATATCAATTAAGTCGAGATGGTCTAATGTATCATTTAAAGCTTGTGTGTCTTTATTGATTTTCTGTTTGGATGATCTGTCCATTGATGTAAGTGGGGTGTTCAAGTCTCCCACTATTATTGTGTTACTGTCGATGTCCCCTTTTATGGCTGTTAGCATTTGCCTTATGTATTGAGGTGCTCCTATATTGAGGGCATAGATATTTACTACTGTGATATATTCTTCTTGAATGGATCCCTTGATGTAGTGTCCTTCCTTGTCTCTTTTAACAGTCTTTACTTTCAAGTCTAATTTGTCTGATATGAGTATTGCTACTCCAGCTTTCTTTTGACTTCCATTGGCATGGAATATCTTTTTGCATCCCTTTACTTTCAGTCTATATGTGTACCTTGGTCTGAGGTGGGTTTCTTGTAGGCAGCATATAGAAGGGTCTTGTTTTTGTATCCATTCAGCCAGTCTGTGTCTTTTGGTTGGAGCATTTAATCCATTTACCTTTAAAGTGATTATGGACATGTGTGTTCCAATGACCATTTTCTGAATTGTTTTGGGTTTGTATGTGTAGGTGTTTTCCTTTTCTTGTGTGTCCTACTTAGAGAAGTTCCTTTAGCACTTGTTGTAAGGCTGGTTTGGTGGTGCTGAATTCTCTTCACTTTTGCTTGTCTGGAAAGCTTTTGATTTCTCCCTCAAATCTGAATGAGATTCTTGCTGGGTAGAGTATTCTTGGCTGTAGGTTTCTCTCTTTCAGGACTTGCAATATATCCTGCCGTTCCCTTCTGGCCTGCAGAGATTCTATAGAAAGGTCAGCTGTTATCCTTATGGTTTTCCCTTATATGTTGTTTGTTGCTTTTCTCTTGCTGCGTTTAATATTTTTTCTTTGTGTTTAATTGTCTTTAGTTTGATTAATATGTGCCTTGGTGTATTTCTCCTTGGGTTTATTCTGTATGGGACTCTCTGTGCTTCTTGGACTTGGTTAATTATTTCCTTTCCCATGTTGGGGAAGTTTTCCACTAGAACCTCTTCAAATATTTTCTCAGACCCTTTCTTGTTTTCTTCTTCTTCTAGGATGCCTATAATTCGAATGTTGGTACGCTTCATGTTATCACTGAGGTCTCTGAGACTGTCTTCTATTCTTTTTATTCTTTTTTTCTTTTTCCTGCTCAGTGGCGTTTATTTCCCCCATTCTATCTTCCAACTCACTATTCGTTCCTCTGCCTCAGTCATTCTGCTGGTTATAGCATGTAGAGTATTTTTAATTTCAGTTATTTTGTTATCCATTGCTGTTTGTTTTTCTGAGTTCTTATGAACTGTTTATTGTACTTTCTCTATTTTGTTATTGAGATTTTGTATCATTTTTACTATCATTACTCTAAATTCTTTTTCAGGCATTTTTCCTATTTCCTCCTCATTTATTTGGTCTTGTGGGGTTTTTTTCCTGCTCCTTTGCCTGCATGGTGTTTCTTTGTTTCCTCATAGTTTTCCAAACTTTTGGGGTTGCTTGTCCTGGCGATAGAGGTGTTTATAGAAGACTGTCCAAGCCTCAGAGTAATGTCCAAGTATTGGATTAAACAAATATTAATCTAGGAAACACATACATGTATAAGACACACAATTACTGAATCCATTAGGACATAAGGCTCTAGAAAGACCTGACAGAACCCCAGTGTGCTATCAGATATTCAAAGAGAAACCCAACAGAAATTGACAACTGAAACAGAACAAATCAGAGACAAAAGCAAAAGCAAACCAACAAACAAATAATACCTTACACATATAAACATTAATCCAGGGAGATTTTGTAAGCTAGGATCAAATATAGAAAAGAGGCAGAGTACCACCAGAGAGAATGGAGAGTCTCAGAATGTAATTAGACAACTGTACTAAGAACTAAGATAAAGACAAAAGCCTAACATTAAATACCAAGGCAGTGCATCATCTGGAGAATAGAGCAAGGAGTCTGAGCAGACTGATAGTGTTCCTTATAAGTATGTTAAGATAAAATAAACTTAAAATGGCTGGAAGAAAGAGGAACAGAAGAGCGTAGTGTGGTTGGAAATATGGAAATAAAAAGAAAGGAATAGAAATGTATAAAAGATAGGGATGAAAGGAAAGTATGAGAGATATATTGTCCGTACTACCAAAAACTTAGCTAGATATAGAAGTATATAAAAAGGGAAAAAAAAAAGAATAAAAAATATCATTAAAATATTATGTTATAAAACTTGTAGATCCCTTAGGGCTAAGATCGCATTTAATAAAGAAAAAAAAAAAGAGAGAGAGAGAAAAAGAAAAAAAAAAAATCCAGAACTGATCCCAGAATGGACCAGTTCAATTGGAATTGATACTAATATTTCTGTTTCCTTAGCATCTCAGCTGTAAGTGTCCTTCTCCTTGCCTTGGGTTGTTTTGCATTGTTCTGTGACCAGCAGAGGTTCCTTTATTGTTCGTCTGTAAGCGTCGGTGTGTGGGGAGGGAGAAGGTATAATAGTGGCTCCTTCTCCTGGGAGTGAGTGAGCAGTGGCGCACTGTTGTTTCAGTTGGGCTTGGAGGTGCCTGTTGCAGAGGGACACTGGTGGCTCAGGCGTAAAGAGAAAGTCTTAGAGTTGGGACTCTCTCGGGTTTTTTTTTTTGTTGCTGTTGTTTTTTTTTTTCTCTGCAGCCTCCCTGCTGCCAGCGTTCCAAGGGGTTTTAATCTAGCCCCGCCTGAGTGCCTGAGGGTGCTTGTTATCCCTGAGCTCCTTAGGTGGCCCATGGGAGTCTCTCCACTGCCTGTTGCAGAGGCGCTGAAAGAGAGAGATGCTATGGCCGCGGCTCCTGCCCCCAGCCCGTGAGCCTGCAGCCTCCAGCCGCCATCATGGCCGTGCAGCTCTCAGGGGCAGGCACTCCTCGCCGCGGACCTCCTCCCTCCTGTCCTCTTGGTCTGTCACCCTACCGGCAACAATGTTTCTCACCCTCAACCAGCTCTCCGATTCCCACGCTCCCGCTCCCGGACCCTCCTTTCAGCCGCGGATCGATGTCTCAGTCCAGGAACGCTGAGCTGCGCTGCGGACCCTCCGTATCTGGTATTTTTTTTTTATCAGTAATTTATATCTGGCAATCCCAGTCTCCCAAATCATCCCACCCCAAACCACCCCCAATCCCCCACTAACCCCCCTTGGTGTCCATATGTTTGTTCTCTACATTTATGTCTGTATTTCTGCCTTGCAAACCAGTTGATCTCTACCATTTTTCTATATTCTGCATATATGTGTTAACATACAATACATGTTTTTCTCTTTCTGACTTACTTCACTCTGTATGACAGTCTCTAAGTCCCTCCATGCCTCTACAAATGGCCAATGTTATTCCTTTTTAAGGCTGAGTAATATTCCATTGTATATATGTACCACATCTTCTTTATCCATTCATTTGTTGATGGACATATAGTTTGCTTCCATGTCCTGGATACTGTAAATAGTGCTGCAAAGAACATTGGGGTGCATGTGTCTTTTTGAATTATGGTTTTCTCTGGGTATATGCCCGGTAGTGGGATTGCTGGGTCATAGGGTAATTCTATTTTTAGTTTTTTAAGGAATCCCCATACTGTTCTCCATAATGGCTGTATCAATTTCCATTCCCACCAGCAATGCAAGAGGATTCCCTATTCTTCACACCCTCTCCAGCATTTATGATTGGTAGATTTTCTGGTGATGCCCATTCTAACCAGTGTGTGGCAATAACTCATTATAGTTTTGATTTGTGTTTCTCTAAAAATTAATGATGTTTAACACCTTTTCATGTGGCTCTTGGCCATCTGTATGTCTTCTTTGGAGAAAGGCCTATTTAGGTCTTCTGCCCATTTTTTGATTGGGTTGTTTGTTTTTTTGATATTGAAGTGCATGGACTGTTTATATATTTTGGAAATTAATCCTTTGTCTGTTGATTTGTTTGCAAATATTTTCTCCCATTCTGAGGGTTGTCTTTTCATCTTGTTTATAGTTTCCATTACTGTGCAAAAGCTTTTAAGTTTCATTAGGTCCCACTTATTTATTTATTTTTAAAATTTTGATTACTCTAGGAAGTGGGTCGAAAAAGATCTTGCTGTGATTTATATCAAATAGTGTTCTTCCTATATTTTCCTCTAGGAATTTTATAGTGTCTGGCCTTACATTTAGGTCTTTAATCCATTTGTAGTTTATTTTTGTGTATGGTGTTAGTAAGTGTTCTAATTTCATTCTTTTACATGTAGCTGTCCTGTTTCCCAGCACCACTTTTAGAATAGCCTGTCTTTTCTCCATTGCATATCCTTGCCTTCTTTATCATAGATTAGTTGACCATAGTTTTTCTCTGGGCTTTCTATCCTGTTCCAATGATCTATATTTCTGCTTTTGTGCCAGTACCATATTGTCTTGATTACTGTACCTTTGTAGCATATTCCGAAGTCAGGGCATCTGATTTCTCCAGCTCCTTTTTTTTCTCTCAAGATTGCTTTGGCTATTCAAAGTCTTTTGTGTCTCCATACAAATTTTAGGATTTTTTGTTCCATTTCTGTAAAAAATGCCATTGGTAATTTGATAGGGATTGCATTGAATCTGTAGATTGCTTTGGGTAGTATAGTCATTTTCACTATGTTAATCCTTCCAATCCAAGAACATGGTATATCTATCTATTTGTATCATCTTTGATTTCTTTTTTTAATTAATTAATTTTTTTATTGGCTATGTTGGGTCTTTGTTGCTGCACACGGGCTTCTCTAGTTGCAGCAAGCAGGGGCTACTCTTCATTGTGGTGCGCGGGCTCATCATTGTGGTGCTTTCTTTTGTTGCAGAGCATGGGCTCTAGGCATGTGGGCTTCAGCAGTTGTGGCACATGGGCTCAACTGTTGTGGCTCATGGGCTCCAGAGCACAGGATCAATAGTTGTGGTGCACAGGCTTAGTTGCTCCATGGCATGTGGTATCTTCTTGGGGCAGGGATCGAACCTGTGTCCCCTGCATGGCAGGCAGATTCTTAACCACTGTGCCACCTAGGAAGTCTTTGTCTTTGATTTCTTTCCTCAGTGTCTTATAGTTTTCTGAATACAGGTCTTTTACCTCCTTAGTTAGGTTTATTCCTAGGTATTTTATTCTTTTTGTTGCAGTGGTGAATGAGATTGTTTCCTTAATTTCTCTTTCTGATCTTTCATTGTTAGTGTACAGAAATGCAAGAGATTTTTGTGCATTAATTTTGTATCCTGCAACTTTAGCAAATTTGTTGATTAGCTCAAGTAGATTTCTGGTGGCATCTTTAGGATTTTCTATGTATAGTATAATGTCATCTGTGAACAGTGACAGTTTTACTTCTCTTCCAATTTAGATTGCTTTTATTTCTTTTTCTTCTCTGATTGCTGTGACAAGGACTTCCAAAATTATGTTGAATAGTAGTGGAGAGAGTGGACATCCTTGTCTCATTCCTGATCTTGGAGGGAATGCTTTGAACTTTTCACAATTGAGAATGATGTTTGCTGTGGGTTTGTCATATATGGCCTTTATTATGTTGAGGTAGTTTCCCTCTATGCCCACCTTCTGGAGAGTTTTTATCATAAGTGGGTGTTCAATTTGGTCAAAAGCTTTTTCTGCATCTTTTGAGATAATTATATACTTTTTAATCTTCAGTTTCTTAATATGGTGTATCACATTGAGTGCTTTGCATATATTGAAGAATCCTTGCATTCCAGGGATAAACCCCACTTGATCATGGTATATGATCCTTTTGTCGTGTTGTTGGATTCTGTTTGGTAGTGTTTTTTTGAGGATTTTTGCATCTAAATTCATCAGTGATGTTGGTCTTTAATTTGCTTTCTTTTTTTTTTTTTTTTTTGTAGTATCTTTGTCTAGTTTTGGTATGAGGGTGATGGTGGTCTCATAGAATGAGTTTGGGAGTGTTCTTTCCTTTGAAATTTTTTGGAAGAGTTTGAGAAGGATGGGTATTAGATCTTCTCCAAATGTTTGATAGAATTCACCTGTGAAGGCATCTGGTCTTGGACTTCTGTTTGTTGAAAGATTTTTAATTTCAATGTCACGTTTCAATTTCATTACTTGTGATTGGTCTGTTCATGTTTTCTGTTTCTTCCTGATTCAGTATTAGAAAGTTATACCTTTCTAAGAAATTGTCCATTTCTTCCAGGTTTTCCATTTCATTGGCACATAGTTACTTGTAGTAGTTTCTTACGATACTTTTTATTTCTGTGGTGTCCATTGTAACTTTTCCTGCTTTATTTCTAATTTTATTGATTTGCATCTACTCCCTCCTTTTCTTGATGAGTCTTGCTAGAGGTTTATCAATTTTATTTATCTTCTCAAAGAACCAGCTCTTAGTTTCATTGATCTTTGCTATTGTTTTCTTTGTTTCTATTTCATTTATTTCTGCTCTGATCTTTACGATTTTTTTCCTTCCACTGACTTTGGGTTTTGTTTGTTCTTCTTTCTCTAGTTTCTTTAGGTGTAAGGTTAGATTTCTTATTTAGTATTTTTCTTGTTTCTTGAGGTAGGGTTGTATTGCTATAAAATTCCCTCTTAAAACAGTTTTTGCTGCATCCCACAGGTTTTGAATTATTTTGTTTTCATTGTCATTTGTCTCTAGGTATTTTTTGATTTACTGCTTTCTTTTCTTCTGTGATCTCCTGGTTATTTAGTAGCATATTTTTTAGCCTCCATGTGTTGGTGTTTTTTACAGTTTTTTTCCTGTAATTGATTTCTAATCTCAGTGTTGTGGTCAGAAATGATATGATTTTAATTTTCTTACATTTACCAAGGCTTGATTTGCAACCAATAATGTCCTCTATCCTGGAGAATGTTCCACGTGCAATTGAAAAGAAAGTGTAATCTGAGGTTTTTGGATGTAATGTCCTATAAATATCAATTAAATCTAGCTGCTCTATTGTGTCACTTAAAGCTTGTATTTCCTTCTTAATTTTCTGTGTGGATGATCTGTCCATTGGTGTAAGTGGGGTGTTAAAATCCCACACTATTATTGTATTACTGTTGATTTCCTCTTTTTTAGTGGTTAGTGTTTGCCTTGTGTGTTGAGGTGCTCCTAAATTGGGTGCATATGTATTTATAATTTTTATATTCTCTTATTGGATTGATCCCTTGATCATTATGTAATGCCCTTTCTTATCTCTTGCAGCATGTTTTATTTTAAAGTCTATTTTATCTGATATGAATATTGCTACTCCAGCTTTCTTTTGATTGCCATTTGCATGGAATATCTTTTTCCATCCCCTCACTTTCAGTCTGTATGTGTCCCTAGGTCTTAAGTGGGTCTCTTGTAGACAGCATATATATGTGTCTTGTTTTTGTATCCATTCAGCCAGTCTGTGTCTTTTGGTTGGAACATTCAGTCCATTTTCATTCAAGATAATTATCAATATATATATATTTCTATTACTATTTTCTTAATTTCTTTGGCTGTTTTTTTGTAGCTTCTATTCTTCTCTTATGTTTCCCACTTTGAGAAGATCTTTCAGCATTTGTTGTAGGGCTGATTTAGTGGTGCTGTATTCTCTTAGCTTTTGCTTGTCTGTGAAGCTTTTGATATCTGCCTCGAATCTGAAAGAGATCCTTGCTAAGTAGAGTATTCTTGGTTGCAAGTTCTTCCCTTTTATCACTTTAAATATGTCATGCCACTCTCTTCTGGCTTGCAGAATTTCTGCTGAGAAATCAGCTGTTAACCTTATGGGAGTTCCCTTGTATGTTATCTGTCATTTTTCCCTTGTTGCTTTTTTTTTCCCTTGTTGCTTTTTAATAATTTTTCATCTTTAATTACTGTCTGTTTCACTACTGTGTCTTGGTGTTTCTCTTTGGGTTTAGCCTGCCTGGGACTCTCTGCACTTCCTGGACTTCTATAACTATTTCCTTTCCCATGTTAGGGAAGTTTTTTATTACATTCTCTTAAAATATTTTCTTGAGTCCTTTCTCTCTCTCTTCTCCTTCTGGGACCACTATAATGCAAATGTTGTTGCCTTCAGTGTTGTCCCAGAGGTCTCTTAGGCTGTCTTCCTTTCTTCTCATTCTTTTTTCTTTATTCTTTTCTGTGTCAATGATTTTCACCATTCTGTCTTTCAGGTCACTTATCCATTCTTCTGCCTCAGTTATTCTGCTATTGGTTCCTTCTATTGTATTTTTCGTTTCAGTTATTGTATTGCTTACCTCTGTTTGTTCTATAATTCTTCTAGGTCTTTGTTAAACATTTCTTGTGTCTTTTTGATCTCTGCACCCAGTCTTTTTTCAAAGTCCTGGATCATCTTCACTGTCATTATTCTGAATTCTTTTTCTGGAAGGTTGCCTTTCTCCATTTCATTTAGTTGTTTTTCTCACATTTTATCTTGTTTCTTCATCTGGTATAAAGTCTTCTGCCTTTTCATTTTTTCTATCTTTTTGTGGCTGTGGTTTTCAGTCCACAGGCTGCAGAAGTATTGTTCTTCTTGATACTGCTGTCTGCCCTGGGATGGATAAGTCTATCTAAGAGGGTTGTACATACTCCTGATGGGAGGGCCTTATGGTGGTTAGGTCTGGGTGTTGCTTTGGTGGGTAGAGTTCAGTATAACTTTAATCTGATTGTCTGCTTATTTGGGGTCTGTATTCCCACCCTGTTGGTTGTTTGGCCTGAAGAAACCCAGCACTGGAGCTTACAGGCTCTTCAGGGGGGCTAATGGTGGACTCTGGGAGGGCTCACACCAATGAGCACTTCCCAGAACCCCCATTGCCAGTGTCTCTGTCCCCATGGTGAGCCACAGCTGCCACCCACCTCTACAGGCAACCCTCCAACACCAGCAGGTGGGTCTAGTTCAGTATCCTATGGGGTTACTGCTCCTTTCCCCTGGTGTACATGCTACTTTTCGTGTACCCTCCAAGAGTGGAGTCTCTATTTACCCTAGTCCTGAGGAAATCCTGCAATCAAATACTGCTGGCCTTCAAAGTCTGATTCTCTGGGGATTCCTCCTCCTGTTGCCAGACCCCCAGCTTGGGAAGCTTAATGTGGGACTCAGAACCCTCACTCCAGTGGGTGGACTTCTATGATATAATTGTTCTGCAGTTTGTGAGTCACCCACCCAGTGGTTATGGGATTTGATTTTATCATGATTGTGCCCCTCCTACCATCTCATTGCAGCTTCTTCTTTGTCTCTGGATGTGAGATGTCTTTTTTGGTGAGTTCCAGTGTCTTTCTGTCAATGATTGTTCAGCAGTTAGTTGTAATCCTGGTGAGCACACTTCCTTCTACTCCACCCTTTCCTTTTTTTAAATTGAAGTATTGTTGATATAAAATATTGTATGTGTTACAAGTGTAAAATATAGTGATTCACAATTTTAAAGATTATATTCCATTTACAGTTATTATAAAATATTGGCTATATTCCCTGTCTTCTACAATATATACCTGTAGCTTATTTTATACATAATAGTTTGTACCTCTTAATCCTCTATCCCTATATCACCCCTCTTCCCTTTCCTTCTCCCCACTGGTAACCACTGGTTTGTTCTCTATACATGTCTGTTTCTCTTTGTTGTATTCACTAGTTTGTTGTATTTTTTTAGATCCCACATATAAGTGATATCATGCAGTATTTGCCTTTCTCTGTCTGACATATTTCACTTAGCATAATACCCTCCAATTCCCTCCATGTTGTGGCAAATTTCAAATAGCTAAAAAAATCTTGAGAAAGAAAAATGGAGCTTGAGGAATCAGGCTTCCTGACTTCAGACTATACTGCAAAGCTACAGTAATCAAAACAGTATGGTACTAGCACAAAAATAGACACACAGATCAATGGAACTGGATAGAAAGCCCAGAAATAAACCCACACACTTATGATCAATTACTCTATGACAAAGGAAGCAAGAATGTACAATGCAGGAAAGTCAGTCTCTTCATTAAGTGGTGTTGGGAAAACTGGTCAGCTACATGTAAAAGAATGAAATTAGAACATTCTCTAGCACCAACATAAAAAAGAAAAAAGAAAAAAGAAAAACAAAACTCAAAATGTATTAAAGGCCTAAATGTAAGCCCAGGTTGTATAAAACTCCTAGAAGAAAATGTATTTATTGCAAATAGTAAAAACAAAAGCATAGGCCACTTTTATTATAGTCTGATACAATCTTCAAAAAACTAATAACAAACACCACTCACTAATTTACCATGAAGATCCTAAGTAAAAAAGTGATCTAGTCAGAAGGTTTTATTTTCTTTCCCCAAGATACTGACTTGCAGTAATGAGAAGAGAAAGGTCATACCATTACCCTTGTTGCTAATTTCCATGTCTCACTGAGACTCTTTTGAACTTCTAAGTTTAGTGAGACACAGTCCTCATCTCCAGAATACACTGTCTCACACTACTAAATAATTTACCCTGGAAAATAATAATGATACTCTTGCTAATAATTAGCTACATGAATTCAGCAAAGACTAGAGATGTGACAGATCTGGAAACAAAAGAAAACATAAAACAAGAATAAACCCAAACTTAGAGAACTATTAGGGATCATACAACTTAACTGTGTATTTTACTAGTATTCAAATTAGAAACATCTTTTCATGTAAAACCAAAACCATTGAAATAAATACCAAAAAATAATGAATTGATTTTTAAAGGCATAATTAGGAGAAATGTATTCTAGTAAGACTTCCATGACGACATAACTTACAACCATACAGATTCATATCACCAAGTTCTAATTATATCCATAGGTTAATATGAATGTACAATAAAAGCTTGACATGAAATATTCAGTGCATTAGACACTAATAAATGTTAACCTTCTGTAAGATCATTGTATTAAAATTGTAGTAATCATAAATAAGTATTCTATAAATAAGTTTGCTTTATGTTGAAGGTTACAATTCTTGTTTAAAACTGTTAACAATAACTTTATAGTGAAAATGAAAACACTGAAATGAAAATCTTTACTATTCTTCAGATATTTTGAACGTAGATTTAGGCCTATCCATCCAGCATTGCTGATAGGCAGACAAAATATAAAAACATACATAAAGGATAATTCATGTTTGGGAGGTAGTGTGGTCTAATCAAAGGAAAAACTCAGGTCTCTCAGCTAGCACTGTAGTCTTAAGCAAATATTAATATTTGGGAAATATGTGTACTTCATCAAAGATTCTAAATGCAGCCTAATGCAGTACGAATTCGCAGGATATATAGGACTTCCTGTCCTTTCAAATATTCAAATATCAAGTTGTTGTAGTGTCTGCTATTACAAAATGTTGTGTTTTCTCTTTGGCGTTAAACTTTATCTTATCCTTGGCAGACCTTCTTGAAAAAAGGAAGGGTCTCTGTATAAGCCAGGAATTCAGTGAATGCATCCTTCCAGACAGGAAGTGATTCCTGTGTGGAAAATTTCCTCAAGGAGTACAGAATGAGAATACCACATCTCTAAAGAAGGAAAGAACATCTAAAAATGGAAGAATATGTTAAAAAAGAAGATGGAGAACATCTAAGACATCTTTCATAAATTTGTCCGGACACACTTATTCCTCAGACAGCAATATTGCTTGAGGTAGAGAACATTTTCTTTACTGTGGTTTAGTTGAGGTTGTTCTAAAATTGAGTTAAGCAGAAGCCAGATTGTGTTCTGAACATACCATTTGAATATGTGATATTCAGATCTATTAATTTCATTAAAATATATTGAATTTAAAATTAAAACAACTATATTTCATCTAAAGTAAAGACATATTTTAAGAAGGAAATAAAGCACACATAGATGGACAGATGAGAAAAGTAGTTAAAATAAAAGAATTTCTATATATCAAGCATTTTCTCGCCATTTAAAAATATTCTATTACTGTATTTTTGAGATAATAGACCTCCTCAGAATATAATTTCAAAGAGATAAAGTCATTACCCCTTTATTATATTACTGCAAAGCTTACTGAAACACATTTATTTTAAATGAACTTGGCCCTAAGCATTTTCAACCTGTGAAATAATAGAGCAGCATGTAAAAATGATGCAGTAGCATCTAAAAAGAAGCTGGAACCTGTGCTACCCAAGTTGGCAAGACAAGAATATCACCACTGCCCACAGAAGCAATGGGAATACGATTGTGGAATGCAGCAGGTTCCACTTCCGAAATTTTGATGTAAATGGTATATTATTCCAAACAGAGAACCTCAGAATTCAAGAAGTTTAGGTTGGAATAACTGCTCTAAAGGTCACTCAGGGGTCTGCAAAAGTGAATATACATGAATGAAATGATTTGGGGACCAACCCATGGGAGTTTGCAAATATGTGTGCACTTTGTAACAATTTACAATGGTAAGCCTTACCTGGGAAGCCTTAATAATCTAAGGATGCTGCCAAAACATCTACTTTGAATATTTGTTTTTAACGAAAATGGGTAGATTCAAAACGAAAGAAAGAGGATAAGTGGGTATGTCAATAAAAGTGCATGTTTCCAACATAGTATGGCCCAAGTGAAAGAAAAAAAAATGTCAGCTCTGTCATTATTTAGGAGTGCAATATAAAGTGGAATGCCTCATTTGGGAAAATCTGAGCTGGAACCATGACATAAACAACTCAGAATGATTTAGCCCTTCTTTGCAATCCCTCACCCTGATAAACTGGTTAAATGCTACATTTTGGTCTTTCAATCCTACTGAATAGAAAAGTCTTCCATATCCCAGGAAGCAGTTTCACTTGTTCTGAAGATAAAAGAGAAGGTGTCCAATAAATTAGGAGTTGGGATTAAACTATACACACTACTGTATGTAAAATAGATAACAAACAAGGACAGGAAACTATACTCAATATCTTGTAATAACTTATAATGGAAAAGAATCCAAATAAATAAATCATATTTATAAATATACATTTTTTAAAATATATAAAGCTGAATCACTTTTTGTATACCTGAAACACACAATATCATAAAGCAACTACTATATTTCAATAAAAATTTTAAAAATAGATATATAGAGCATACCCAAGAGGCAAGAAAGGCTGCATGTCTGCTGGGCAGCCACCGGAAATGGTGGTGAGAGCACAGTGAAGAGAAAGCCAAGGTGCCTGTGGAATTGGGCATGGCAGGAGACACACACAGTACAGGTGGGTGCCGAGGCAGATCCCGGGGCTGCAGTCACCCCCATGAGGTACTTTTGTGGAGTATGGATTCCTCAACCAGAAGTCAAGCCTAGGGCTCTGGGGAGGGAGCATTGAGTCCAGGATGCCAGACCATTAGAGAGTCCTCAGCCACAGGGAATATTAATCACAGAGAGCACTCATGGAGGCCTCTATCAGAGTCTAAGACCCAGCTTCACGTGACTGCCTGACTGCCTGAAACTGCCAGTGCTGGATACCTCACACCAAATAGCAAACTGGACAGGAACACAAACCCACCCATCAGCATACAGACTACCTAAAGCCATACTAAGCTCACAGAGAGCCTAAAAAACACCTGACATGCTCTGCTCATTAGAGGAAAAAGACTCAGATCCACACACCAGAAAGCAGGCAACAGACCCTCCCATCAGGAAGCCTACTCAAGACACTGGATTAACCTCACCAGAGAGGACGGAGAACAGAAACAAGAGGAATTACTACCAGGCAGCATAAGGAGATACTAAATATTAGACAAAATGAGAAAACAAACAAATACTTTGCAGGCAAATGAGCAAGATAAAAACCCACAAGACCAAATAAATGAAGAAGAAATAGGCAAACTGCATGAAAAAGAATTCAGAGTAATGATGGTAAATATGATCCAAAATCTCAAAAACAAAATAGTGAAAATACAAGAAACACTTAATAAAGACCCAGAAGAACTAAAGAGCAAACAAACAATAATGAACAACACAATAACCGAAATTAAAAATACTCTAGATGGAAAAAACAATAGAATAACTGAGGTAGAGAATGAATAAGTGAGTTGGAAGATAGAATGGTGGAAATAACTGCCAAAGAGCAGGAAAAAGAAAAATGAATAAAAAGAATGGAAGACAGTCTCAGAGACCTTGGGGACACCATTAAGGGCACCAACATTCAAATCATAGGTGTCCCAGAAGGAGAAGAAAAAAAGAAAGGGTCTGAGAAAATATTTGAAGAGATTATAGTCAAAAACTTCTCCAACATGGGAAAGGAAATAGTCGGTCAAGTTCAAGAAGTGCAGAGTCCCATACAGAATAAACCCAAGGAGAAACACATGAGGCACATATTAATCAAGCTAATGAAAATTAAACACAAAGAAAAAATATTAAAAGCAGCAAGAGAAAAGCAACCAAAAACATATAAGGGAAAACCCATAAGGGTAACAGCTGATCTTTCTGCAGAAACTCTGCAGGCCAGAAGGGAGTGGCAGGATATACTTCAAGTCTTGAAAGGGAAAAACCTACAACCAAGAATACTCTACCCAGCAAGAATCTCATTCAGATTTGACAGAGAGATCAAAAGCTTTACAGACAAGCAAAAATTAAGAGAATTCAGCATCACCAAACCAGCCTTACAACAATTGCTAAAGGAACTTCTCTAGGCAGGAAACACAAAAGAAGGAAAAGACCTACAGAAACAAACCCAAAACAATTAAGAAAATGGTAATAGGAACATACCAGTCAATAATTACCTTAAATGTAACTGAATTAAATGCTCCAACCAAAAGACACAGACTGGCTGAATGTATACAAAAATAAGGCCCTTATATATCCTGTCAACAAGAAACCCACTTCAGCCCTAGAGATACATACAGACTGAAAGTAAGGGGATGGAAAAAGATATTCCATGCAAATGGAAGTGAAAAGACAGCAGGAGTAGCAATATTCATACCAGATAAATTAGACTTTAAAGTAAAGACTATTACAAGAGACAAGGAAGGACACTACATAATGAACAAGGGATCAATCCAAAAAGAACATATAACAATTGTAAATATCTATGCACACAACATAGGAGCACCTCAATACATAAGGTAAATGCTAACAGGCATAAAAGGGGAAATTGACAGTAACATGATAATAGTAGGAAACTTTAACACCCAACTTACATCAATGTACAGATCATCCAAACAGAAAATAAATAAGGACACACAAGCTTTAAATGAAAGATTAGACCATCTTGACTTAATTGATATTTACAGGACAGTCCATTCAAAAATGACAGAATACACTTTCTTCTCAAGTGCACATAGAACATTCTCCAGGAAAGTTCACCTCTTTGGTCACAAATCCAGCCTTGTTAAATTCAAGAAAATTGAGAGTTTGTCAAGCATTTTCTCCAACCACAACATCACAAGACTAGGTATAAATTACAAGCAGAAAACTGTAAAAAGAAAAAAGTAAACACATAGAGGCTAAACAATACGGTATTAAACAACCAAGAAATCACTGAAGAAATCAAAGAGGAAATCAAAAAATATCTAGAAACAAATGACAATGAAAACATGACAATCCAAAACCTATGGGCTGCAGCAAAAGCTGTTCTAAGAGGGAAGTTTGTCGCAATACAATCCTACCTCAAGAAATAAGAAAAATCTCGAAAAAACAACCTAACTTTACACCTAAAACAATTAGAGAAAGAAGAACAAACAAACAAAAAAAAAAAAAACAAAATAAGCAGAAGGAAAGAAATCATAAAGATCAAATCAGAAATAAATGAAAAGAAATGAAAGAAACAATAGCAAAGATCAACAAAACTAAAAGCTGGTTCTTTGAGAGGATAAACAAAATTGATAAACCATTAGCTAGACTACTCAGGAAAAAAAGGGAGAAGATACAAATCAACAAAATTAGAAATGAAAAAGTAGAAGTAATAACTGACACCACAGAAATACAAAAGGTCATGAGAGACTACTACAAGCAACTATATGCCAATAAATTTGATAACCTGGAAGAAATAAATAAATTCTTAGAAAAGTACAATCTTCCAAGAAATAGAAAACATGAACAGACAAACGACAAGTACTGAAATTGACACTGTGTTTAAAAATCTCCCAACAAACAAAAACCCAGTGCCAGATGGCTCCACAGGTGAATTCTATCAAACATTTAGAGAAGAGCTAACACTCATCCTTCTCAAACTCTTCCAAAATATAGCAAAAGGAGGAACACTCCCAAACTCATTCTATGAGGCCACCATCAACCTGTTACCAAAGCCAGGCAAAGATGACACAAAAAGAGAAAATTATAGGCCAATATCACTGATGAATATAGATGCAAAATTCATCAAGATAATACTAGCAAACAGAATCCAACAGTACATTAAAAAGCTCATATACCATGATCAAGTGGGGTTTATCCCTGGAATGGCAGGGTTCTTCAATATATGCAAATCAATCAATGTGATACACCATATTAACAAACTGAAGGATAAAAACCACATGATCATCTCAATAGATGCAGAAAAACTTTTGACAAAATTCAACATCCATTTATGATAAAAACTCTCAAGAAAGTGGGCATATAAGGAAATTACCTCAACATAATCAAAGCCATATATGACAAACCAACAGCCAACATCATTCTAAATGGTGAAATACTGAAAGCATTCCCCATAAGAACAGGAACAAGACAATGGTGCCCACTCTCACCACTATTATTCAACATAGTTTTGGAAGTTTTAGCAATCAGAGAAGAAAAAAAAAAAGAGAATCCAAATTGGAAAATAAGTAAAATTGTCACTCTTCGCAGATGACATGATATTATACATAGAAAACCCTAAAGATGCTACCAGAAAACTGCTAGCACTAATCAATTAATTTTGTAAAGTAGCAGGATACAAGATTAAGGCACAGAAATCTCTTGCATTCCTATACACTAGCAATGAAATATCAGAAAGAGAAATTAAGGAAACATTTCCATTTAACATTGCAACAAAAGGAATAAAATACCTAGGTATAAACCTGCCTAAGGAGGCAAAAGACCTGTATTCAGAAAACTATAAGATACTGATGAAAGAAATCAAAGATGATACAAACATTTGGAGGGATATACCATGTTCCTGGATTGGAAGAATCAATATTGTGAAAATGACTATACTACTCAAAGCAATTTACAGTTTCAACGCAATCCCTATTAAATTACCAACGACACTTTTCACAGAACTAGAACAAGAAATTTTGCAATTTGCATGGAAATGCAAAAGACTCTGAATAGCCAAAGCAATTTTAAGAAGGAAAGATGGAACTGGAGGAATCAGGCTCCTGGACTTTAGACTATACTACAAGGTTACAGTGATCAAGACAGTATGGTACTGGAACAAAGACAGAAATATAGATCAGTGGAACAGAATAGAGTGCCCAGGGATAATCCCATGCACATATGGGCACACCTTATCTTTGACAAAGGAAGCAAAGATATACAATGGAGGAAAAAAAGCCTCTTCAATAAGTGATGCTGGGAAAATTGGACAGCTACATCTAAAAGAATGAAATTAGAACACTTCATAACACCATACACAAAAAATAAACTCAAAATGGATTAAAGAGCTAAATGTAAGGCCAGACACTATAAAAACTCTTAGAGGAAAACATAGGCAGAACACTCTATGACATATATCAAAGCAAGATCCTTTTTGATCCACCTCCTAGCATAATGGAAACAAAATCAAAAATAAACAAATGGGACCTAATGAAACTTAAAAGCTTTTGCACAACAAAAGAAACCACAAACAAGACAAGAAGACAACCCTCAGAAAGGGAAAAAATAGGGCTTCCCTGGTGGTGCAATGTTTGGGAATCCATCTGCCAATGCAGGAGACATGGGTTTGAGCCCTGGTCCAGGAAGATCTCACATGTCACAGAGCTACTAAGCCCATGCACCACAACTACTGAGTCTGCACTCTAGAGCCCATGAGCCACAACTGTTGAGCCCACATACCACAAACTACTGAGGCCCACATGCCTAGATCCTGTGCTCTACAACAAGAGAAGCCACCGCAATGAGAAGCCCGCACACTGCAATGAAGAGTAGGCCTATTCTCTGCAACTAGAGAAAGCCCATATGCAGCAACAAAGACCCAACACAGCCAATAAATTAATTAATTTAAAAAAAAGAGTAGGAGAAAATATTTGCCAACGAAGTTACTGACAAAGAATTAATCTCCAAAATATACAAGCAGTTCATGCAGCTCAATATTGTGAAAACAAACAACCCAATCCAAAAATGGGCAGAAGACCTACATAGACATTGCTCCAAAGAAGACATACAGATGGACAAGAGGCACATGAAAAGATGCTCAACATCACTAATCATTAGAGAAATGCAAGTCAAAGCCACAATGAGGTATAACCTCACACCAGTCAGAATGGCCATCATCAACAAATCTAGAAACAATAAATGCTGGAGAGGGTGCAGAGAAAACAGAACCCTCCTGCACTCTTGGTGGGAGTGCAAACTGGTACAGCCACTATGAAAAACAGTATGCAGTTTCCTTAAGAAACTAAAAATAAAACTACCATATAACCCAGCAATCCCGCTACTGGGCATATACACGGAGAAAACCATAATCCAAAAAGAAACATGTGCCACAATGTTCATTGGAGCACTATTTACAATAGTCAGGACGTGGAAGCAACCTAAATACCAATCAACAGACGAATGGATAAAGAAGATGTGGCACATATATACAATGGAGTAGTACTCAGCCATGGAATGAATGAAATTGAGTTAATTGTAGTAAGGTGGTTGGACCTAGAGTCTGTCATAGAGAGTGAAGTAAGCCAGAAAGAGAAAAACAAATACCGTATGCTAACTCATATATATAGAATCTAAAGAAAATGGTACTGATGAACCCAGTGACAAGGCAAGAATAAAAATGCAGATGTAGAGAACAGAATTGAGGACACAGGGTAGGGGGTCGAAGGGGAAGCTGGGACGAAGTGAAGGTGTAGTATTGACGTATATACAGTACCAGATGTAAAATAGGTAGCTAGTGGGAAGCTGCTGTATAACACAGGGAGATCAACTCTGTGATTGGTGATAACTTAGAGGACAGGATAGGGAGGGTGTGAAGGAGTTGTGGGAGGGAGGGGATATGGGGATATATGTATACATACAGCTGATTCACTTTGTTGTAAAGCAGATACTGGCACAACAGTGTAAAGCAATTATACTCCAATTTTTTTTTAAAGGTAAAAAAAATAAAAAAATAAATAAAAATAAAAATTGAAAAAAAAAAAAAGAGTAGGTGTCCAGATGTCAAGGCTATGAGGGTATTTTACGCTTATATCAGGACACGGCATCAAGTCAACCTGACCGGTCCAGAGTAGTCGTCCTGCTTTCTCTCAATCTGGACAGTCCAGGTGGCACAGTATATTGTCTCTTTCCTTGCCACGTCTTGAAACTGTTCATCACCTTTGATGATGGGACAATAAGGGTACATCGTTCCACTAGTTGAGGTCCCCTCCAATTACAAATGTCAGTGTGAAGAGGCACTCAAGCCACCATCCTAAATCACAAGTTGGCATTTGCATAAATTGGATTTGTGAGCAGAAGCCACTTGCAGGTTTCTTTGCTTTTAGATTTTACCTAATGACCAGGAAGAAACATATATTAAGTTTACTTTATTGCCTCTGATGAAAAGGGCACAATATGATGGTGCAGCTAACTGTGGAGAGATATGAGGTGAACTGACAGCTCGTGGGTCCCCAGGTGGGGGATCTTCCTCATCTGGTCTCTTAAGTCATCAGATCCCGATAATTGTTGGTTATCAGCAAAGCTGATTCATCTGCCCCTGTGACATCATCTCTTTGAAAAGGAGAGGTCTGAAGGGCCTAAGTCTTTGGGAAAAATAGTCCAGGCTCTTCTTATGGAAGCCCAGGTACTCAAGCATGTTATCTCAACATCCTGAGGACCAAATAATTAGTAAAAAACCTATAATAAGAATAGAAGAGCATTTTAGTCAAGACAAACTGGGGACTCTGGCCCAAGAAACAGCCTCACTTTACTCTGAGGAACTACTCCGAAGAGGTAGGGGAGGAGCCAGTATATACATCAATTTTTTGGCTAGGAAATACCTATAGTCAAGCACACCTCTTGGTAAAATATTAGTGCTAGTCACAAAGAACAGACATCTCAAATTAATGATTTTAGTACCTTTCTATGTACAGGAAGGTGCAAGAAACTGAGGTCATTGAAATTCTTACTAAGGTATGCATCTTAACTAACCAGGAGCTGTTTATTCCAAGCACAGAATGCCTAATCCTTTTTCTCCCTTGAATTCCTCTCAAAGCACACTGTTGATTGACTACCTCAGTGGCGTGCAACTTAATCCTTTGTATAACTGGATGGTGGGCAATGTCCTTTTCTTTATTGATTAAAGCAGATGTGCAGTGTATGTTTGACCGTCCATGAGAGCATAAAGTTCATGCCAAATCATGTAAAAGCCAGAATGACTTCCCTATACCTTAATATGTGAAAATTTTTTCATCAACTCAATCACCTGAAAGCATTCAAATTTAATCCAATTCTCATCATCGGAACAAAACTGGGTTTTGGCCACAGTTTTACTAATTAGGGTCTCACAATCATCTAAAAGGAGTTACACTGTCAGCTACTTCAAGCCTAGGAAAAGCCTTAGACGAGAGATTTTCCCAGGATTTTGTGCAAGCTACAGAATAAAGACATTAAAATTATTTTGTGTGTGGCTTAAATAACTATAACTTTGATAAGACCCACACTGACCATGTCCTGGAAAAGAGACAGCTGGGATTTTATGATGCCATATGAAGGAATGGAAGTGAAGTAGATCTTAGTGCATCAGAAGAGACCCCAGAAACGACCAAAACTGGGGGTGGGTGTCCTGGGTTGAGAAAGTGGGGAAGGAGAGTAGAGGGCAGAAGACGCAAAATCCGGAATGGAGGAAAGACAGCTCTTAGCTACTGCCACACATACGCTTTCTCTTATTCTCAACAGTAATCTTTTTTTAAAAAAGTCTAACCTAACCATTATCTACAGGAAAAAAAAAAAGGAAAAAACCCAAAACTCTATCATTAGAAGATTGATTAAAATAATACTGATGCATATGCAATGAAATTATATAGCTATTAAATGCCTTTGTAGAATAATACTTTACTGTGAAAACATATTCATGATATATTTGTTAGTCCAAAAATGCAGGCTACGTAAGAGTAAATATAATGTAACATTTTGGAAAATATTTTTAGATGTATACAATTCATAATTATATAAAAAGATTTTTAAATGTGCAGAAAAAAATCTGTAATGTTTTTCATTCTCTGATTATACCTGTCTTTGTTTTTGTTTTTAGCTTCTTGAGACTCAAAGAACATTTGATTTAAGGAAATAAACCTTTGCACATCTTGTTTTTGCTGTAAGAGACATATCAATTTTCCTGTGGGAGCTCGCAGTACTGTAGGGGAGTCTGTTAACACGATCGGCATAGACTATAGTAATAGAGCAAGGTCAATTATGGAGCCAAGAGAGTATGCCCTTACAGAGGGGAGAACTAATTCTGTCTGGGTAGGTCAGAAATGGATTCACCTAGAAAGTGACTCCAAATTGAAGCAAAAGTAAATGTAACTTCCAAAGATGTTTATACTGACAAAGTATTTAGAAAGAACTTTCTGGTGGTCCTTCTTTGAACAAGACACAATTAATAGGTGATTAAAAGAACTCACTCTCATTCAAGGTTAGTACTATAGTTCATTAAAGCAATCCATTTACCACAACCACATTAATATTATATTTAAAGGCAAGGATGAATTCTTAAGCAATAATGGTATGCTAGTTGAAACATAAAATGTAATATCACTTTAGTAAATTAGATGATGAAATTTATTAGTTTGAGTTTATAAATACTACATTCATCCAAGTGTAAACTGACAAATAGGCTGATAATTTCATTAAGTAATAAAGCAAGGGCTAAGAAAAACCTGAAAACCTGCAATGGAATTCAGAAGGGACTGTTTCAGGATTGTATCTTTTAGTCCTACATGTAATTTTACATATACTAACATATATATATACACACACATTTACTTTAAAATTACTATTTTTAAAGTAACACTTCTTAAAATAAAGATGTCTATGAAATGTGTGGGTATAAGATGAAATTTAAAGGCCCCTAATATCTAAGTTCTAACCCTTAGAAATATCATCACTGTCAATTTTGGGAGGTATTTTTTATACATTTTCTATGGATATACATATGCATGTACATATGAAACAGAAACAGAGACAGTTGCACAAATTCATCTAAACAAATAGGATTCTATAGTACACTCTGTCACATTTGTCAATGAGAACAGGTTCTCAACAAGAAAGGTGATAGAACACATCCTATAAGGATCCATTTTGCTCTGTCTCCCTACTTTTTAATGGCAGTTTGTACGAATTTGCCAGGCCCCTTTCCCCTTGTTAACACAGGGTCTGTGCCCTGCCTCAGACGTCTCCTCCTCAGAGTCCTTCCTTGGCCACCCTGTCTAATACAGGCCACCCATCTCCCCTGTCATGCACCTAAATTTTGTTTTCTTAATAGCATGTATTATAATCTGATACATATATGAACATGTATGTAGATGTATTTACTCATTATTCATTTATTTTCCATGACCCCCGCTAGTGTATGTTTTTATCTTGTTCACTCTGGATTACAAAGCCTGGCTAATAATAACTAAACCTGGCTTATAACAGACCATAATTACTTACTGAGTACATGACCAAATTCAGTTACCCTTGGTAAATATGTTTCCTAGTTTTCATGGGATTACAAGTAATACCTGAATTAACATTTTTATTATTTCTGTAATTCAAACATATGTGTAAAAATATCCCCAGGAGTTACTTGGCTGGATTAAAGAATATGTACATTTTGACATTGTGATAAACATTGCCATCTGAAATTCACAGCAGTAAATACCCTCACCAACAGCATGTGAGAGGGGTTATTTCTTGGTACCTTGGATAAAACTCATTATGATCAAACCACTTAATTTCTGCCTATCTGATAAATAAAAATGATACGGTTATTTATATTTATGTGGTCTTTATTATGATAAACTTACATATTTTTCCATATATTTATTTTTCTGTGACCTCCATGTACACATACTTTGATGATTCATCTTTTGGATTATTAGCCTTTTTCTTAGTAATTTGCAAAAGCTGTCCATGCATTAAAGAAATTCTCCCTTAGTTAACCATGTGCATTAATTTTGCCAGATTTTTACTTTTCATTTGCAAGTTTCTATGTGATTATTTTCCCACACACCTGTTTAAAATTTATGCATGCAAACATATCACTAGCTCCTAACCTATTTTCTGTGTTTTGTTTTAAATTATTTTATTAGGGTCAAACCAGGTTCTGAGATTATTAAATAAAAATGATACATATTTTTATGTGTATGAACAAATCCAGTCATATCTATGAATAAAGTAAAATAGAATTCATAAATGTGAAGATGCAAATTAAAAGAAAAAATGAGATGAGAATAATAAGCCCTTGAAAGAATAATTCCTAATAACATTTAAAAGTCTTGGGTTTTTTGAGAGTGGTTTAGAAATTAAGAGAATGAAATTTAATAGAGTTTAAAATGTATGTTCTTTTTTTCACAAGTAAAATTAAGTAATCTGTAGGTACAATTTTTTTAAGCTTACTATTTCCTGGAAAGAAATCTTGGAGAAAAAAATTGAACTCTAAATGCTTAAAGAAAAAAAAAATCTGAGAAGTCATGCAGCTTAGAAATGATGCAGCTTTAGAGATGGTGCAGATAGTGCACTCAGGGCAGTTTTGAGCAAGTTGCTTATTTACATCCTTAGGGAATCCACAAAGGATTTACACAGCTTGTAAAATCACAACCAATAAAACAGCAAAACATTAATAAAATAGCAGGACCAGGGCAATGTAAATTTGAATACTAGAAACAGACCAAGGACTGGGGTGGGGGGAAGAGAACACAGATGAGCAGACATAAAGTCCAAAAGGGTTGCACAGTTGAAACATAAATTTGTATCTAATATCCCAAAAAGTCAAAACTAAAAGGGAAATGCTGTTAGTTACATAGTTTTCATTATCTATCACAAAGAGGAAACATCCAGCTCTTTAGAAGTAAAACTATCCCTAGACTGAATTTTGAAAGCTGTAAAAAGTATGGTAATGGCACAAAAACAGACACATAGCTGAATAGAACAGGATAGAGAGCCCAGAAATAAACCCACACACTTATGGTCAATTAATCTTTGACAAAAAAAGGCAAGAATATACAGTGGGGAAAAGACAGTCTTTTCAATAAGTGGTGTTGGGAAAACTGGACAGCCACATGTAAAAGAATAATGTTAGAACATTTTCTCACACCATATGCAAAAATAAACTCAAAATGGATTAAAGACAAATGTAAAACCTGAAACCGTAAAACTCATAGAAGAAAGCACAGGTTGTAAGCTCTTTGACATTGGTCTTAACAATATTTTTTTGGATCTGTCTCCTCAGGCAAGGGAAACAAAAGCAAAAAATAAACAAATAGAACCTAATCAAAAAAAAATCTTTTGTACAGTGAAGGAAACCAACAAAAAAATGAAAAAGCAACCTAAGGAATGGGAGTAGATACTTGCAAATGATATGTTCAATACAGGGTTAATATCTAAAATTTATAAAGAACTCAGACAATTCAATATCAAAAAACAACAAAAACAACAACAAAAAACAAAGACACAAACAAACAACCCAAGTAAAAAAATGGGCAAAAGATCTCAATAGGCATTTTCCCAAAGACATACAGATGGCCATTAGGCACATGAAAAATGCTCAATATCACTAATCATCAGGGAAATGCAAATCAAAACCACAATGAGATATCACTGAAAACTCATCAGAAAGCTTATAGTAAAAAAGGCAAGAAATAATAAGTGTTGGCCAGGATGTGGAGAAAATGAAACCCTGGTGCACTGTTGGTAAGAATATAAATTGTTGTAGCTACTATGGAAAACAGTATGGAGGATCCTCAAAAAATTAAAAATAGAGCTACCATATGATCTACCAATTCCACTGCTGGGTATTTATCTGAAGAGAATGAAAACACTGATTCTAAAAGATATATACACTTTAATGTTCATTACAGCATTATTCACAATAGAGAAGAAGTGGGAACAGTCTAAGTGTCCATCAAGAGATAAAAAAAGGATGCAGTAGATATACAATGGAATACTACTCAGCCATAAAAAATAGTGAAATCTTGCCATTTTCAATAATATGGATGGACCTAGAGATTATTAGGCTAAGTGAAATGTCAGACAAAGACAAATACCATATGATTTTTCTTACATGGGCAATGTAAAAAACAAAACAAATAAAGAAATATATGAACAGAAATAGACTCACAGATACAGAGAACAAACTGGTGGTTGCCAGAGGGGACAGGGCGGTGGATGGGTGAACTAGGCAAAAAGGATTAAGAGGTAAAAACTTTCAGCTACAAAATAAATAAATCATGGGCTGTGATATACAGTATGGTGAATATAGTCAATAATATTGTAGTAACTTTGTATGATGATAAATGGTAACTAGACTTACAGTGGTAATTATTTTTTAATGTATAAAAATATTCAATCGGTATATTGTGCATGTGCTATTAACATAAGGTTGCAAACCAATTATATTTTAATTTTAAAATAAATTTTTAAAAATAAAGAACTAAAACTTTCTTTGGTAGATATGAAATATGTAGTTTTTGAGTTGCAACTTAAATTTGTAACATTAGGCACACATGTAGTTGTCTACAGTATTAGTTTAAGAATTTAGTTCTACCTATATCTGTGAGATAGCATGTCACCTCCTGCATTGTTCAGTTCATCATTGATTCATGTTTTCCTTTATCCCTGACAGATGGCTGGCCACTGCTGCCCACGTGGAGTTCATAGTCTAGTCAGGGATGAATAAAATGTACAGGGGGAGCTTGGAGTTTAAACAGAACTGGAAGAACAGGAAAGCCTTGCTTGCAAAATGCAATTTAAACTGATTCTGATAAAAGTGTACACATTGTTAAGGTTAAAGAAATGGGAAAGATGATGATAGCTCTGTATGATTATAAAATGAAGACAATTTCAACACACATTGAAAGCACACAAATTCAAATAGGTTCATGTTTTTATCCATTAGGCTATAGATAGAATTAGGCTTTTCTATAAGTTTTCTTATATTCAATAGACCCACAATATTTTCTAGATATTTTAGATAAATTGAATTAGTATTTTTAAATAGAAAATTACAACATATAAAATTCTACTTGTACAAAGTTCTCTTTATTTTGGTTATTCTTCCTGGGAAGAGATTTATTTGCTGGCACTGAAGATCCTAAAGTCCAGACAGGAGGCCCTGTGGAAACTCTGTCAGGTCACTGATTTCACATCCTTCATTGTAGTTCTGACTCCTTGAAATTATCTTTATTAAATTGTTGATTGTTTGTCTCCTACATAATACACAACTAATAAAGGCAAAATTTACAATGCTACTCAGCATTGCTTAGTGAATGTCTGCTGGCTAAATAGATGGATTAAGAGGTTCATGATATAAATTTAAGCAGATACTTGCAAGAAGGGAAAAGAGTCAAGGTCAGACCTGGTGTAGGAAAGGAGGATACCAAGTCCCCTGGCAGGTAATTAATCACTAAAATGTTATTTTAATGGCTGCTTCCCATAGTTGCAATACCATTGACATGTATTTTTTTAATTGAACTATAGTTAACTTCCAATGTTACATTTGTTTCAGGTATACAGATAGTAATTTGATATATTTATAGATTATATTTCATATAAAGTTATTATAAAATACTGACTATACTCCCTGTGCTGAACACTACATTATTGTAACTTATTTATTTTACACCTAGTAGTTTATACCTCTCCTTTACTTATACCTCTCCTTTGCTTACTTTCCCCCTTGTCTCACCCCTCTTCTCTTCGGTAATCACTAGTTTGTTCTTTTTGTCTCTGAGTCAGTTTCTGTTCTATTTGTTTGTAAGCTGTAGTTTTAAAATTCCACATATAAGTGAAAACAAACCATATTTATCTTTCTAAGTCTGACTTATTTCACTAATATAATACCCTTCAGATTCATCCATGTTGCTGCAAATGGCTAAATTACAGTATTTTTTATGTCTGAATAATATTTCATTTTGTGTGTGTGTGTGTGTATGTGTGTGTGTTACATCTTCTTTATCCATTCATCTATTGATTGATGCTTCGGTTATTTCATTGCTCTGCCCTTGTAAATTATGCTGCAATGAATATTGGGGTGCATATATCTTTTTAAATGGGTGTTTTTGTTTACTGCAGGTAAATACCCAGCAGTGGTATTTATTGATTGCTGTGACTAGGGCTTCTAATACTTTGTTAAATAGAAATTGTGCGAATTGGGCATCCTTGGCTTTTTCCCCATCTTAGAGGAAAAGTTTTCAGCTTTTCACTACTGAGTATGATGTTATCTGTGGGTTTTTCATAAATGGCCTTTATTATGCTGAGATATGTTCCCTGTACCCAAACTTCCTTTAGAGTTTTTATTATGAATGGATATTGAATTTTGTCAAATGCTTTTTCAGCATGTATTGAGATGATCATGTAATTTTTATCCTTTGTTTTAATATGGTGTTTCATGTTGATTGATTTGTGAATATGGCAACATCTTTCCATCCCTGGAATAACTGTCACTTTATCATCATGTGTGATCTTTTTTTTTATATTGTTGAATTTGGTTTCTAACATTTTGTCAATGATTTTTGCATCCTTGTTTATCAGGGATATTGGGCTGTAATTTTCTTTTTTTATAGCTTCTTTGCCTGGCTTTGGTATCAGTGTAATGCTGGCCTCATAGAATGAGTTTGGAAGTGTTCCTTCTTCTTTAATATTTTAACTCTTCTTCAGATGTTTGCTAGAATTCCCCTGTGAAGCTATCTGTCCAGGACTTTTGTTTGTTGGGAGTTTTTGGATTACTGATTCAAACTCAGTACTAGCAAAAGGTCTGCTCATTTTTTCCATTTATTCCTGATTCAGTCTTGAAATATCATATCTTTCTAGGAATTTATCCTATTCTTCTAAGTTGTCCAGTTTGTTGGCATATAACAGCTTGTAGTATTCTGATTATTTGCATTTTTGTGAAATTGGTTGTAATTTCTCTTTCATTTCTAATTTTGTTTATTTGGCTCTTTTCTCTTTTTTTCTTAGAGTCTGGCTAATTGTTTATCAATTTTATCTTATCAAAATATGATCTCTTGTTTTCATTGATCTTTTCTATTGGTTCTTTTTTTTTTTTTGGTCCATTTATTTCTGCTATGATCTTTGTTATTTCCAAGTTTCTGCTGACTTGTGACTTTGTTTGTTCTTTTTCTAATCCTTTAAATGGAAAATTAGATTGTTTATTTGAGGTTTTCCTTGTTTCTTGAGGAAGGCTTGTATCACTATAAACTTCCCTCTCAGAACTGCTTTTGCTGTGTCCCAGAGATTGTTGAAAGTTCTGTTTCTACTTTCATTCACCTCAATGTATTTTCTGATTTTGTCTTTGATTTCTTCATTGACCCATTGATTGTTTAGTAGCATATTGTTTAGCCTTGATGTGTCTGTGCTTTTTGCAGTTTTTTTCTTGTAATCGATTTCTAACCTCACAAGAGATGTTTGATATGATTTCAATTTTCTTAAAGCTACTGAGACTTGTTTTGTTGTCTAGCATGTGATCTATCCTGCAGAAAGTTCCATGTAGACTAGAAATGGATGTGTATTCTGCTGGATGGAATCTCCTCTACATATCTATTAAATCCATCTCATCTAATGTGTCTTTACATAATGTTTCCTTTTTGATTTTTCTCTTTAGATTATCTATTCATTGGTATAAGCAGGGTGTTAACCCCTCCTATTATTGTATTATTCTCAATTTCTCCCTTTATGTCTGCTAATATTTGGTTTCTGTGTTCCTATATTAGGTAGATACACATTTACAAATGTTATATCCTCTTCTTGGATTGACCCCTTTATTAGCATATAATGGTCTTCTTTGTCTTTTGTTGTAGACTTTGTTTTAAGGTCTATTTTGTCTGATATAAGTACTGAGACCCAGATTTTTTTTCATTTCCATTTGCATGAAATATCTTTTTTTGTCTTTTCACTTGCAGTCTGTGTGTGTCCTTAGAGCTGATATGTCTTGTAGACAGCATATAGATGGGTCTTGTGTCTTTCTTTTAATCCATTCAGCTACCCTATCTCTTTTGATTGGAGCATTTAGTCCATTTACATTTAAAGTGATTATTGATAGGTATCTACTTATTACCATTTGTTATTTGTTTTCTACTTGTTTTTGTAGTTCTCCTCTCTTCATGTTCTTTTAGATTTTCCCCTTGTGCATTGATAATTGTTTTTAGTGTTATATTTGGGTTCCTTTACCTTGTTTTTTGTGCATCTATTGTGGGCTTTTGATTTGTGGTTACCATGAAGTTAACCATGAAGTTCACATATAGTCATCTATATGTCACCTATACTTACTTATTTTAAACTGATAGACATTTAAGGTCAAGCACATTCTAAAAACTCTACATTTTTACTCCCCTTCCCCCAATGTTTTATGTTTTCTTGTCATATTTTACATCTTTATGTCTATCCATTAACTATTTATTATATAGTGGGTTTTACATTTTTTTGTCTGTTAATCTTGTGCTATCTTATTTAAGTTCTTGATTCACTGCTTTTTACTGTATATTTACCTTTACTAGTGAGATTTTCCCCTTCATATATTTTCTTATTTCTTCTTACAGTCTTTTATTTTTCACTTAAAGAAAACCCTTGAACATTTCTAGTAAGGCCAGTTTAGTGGTGATGAATTCTTTCAGTTTTGCTTATTTGAGAAACTTGTTATCTTTCCTTCAATTCTAAATGATAGTCTTGCAAGGTAAAGTATTCTTGGTTTCAGATGTTTTCCTTTCAGCACTTTAAATGTTTCATTCTACTCCCTTCTGGACTATAAAGTGTCTGCTAAAGAATCAGCTTATATCCTTATGGGGGTTCCCTTGTATATGACTCATTGTTTTTCTTGTGCTCCCTTTAAAATTTTTACTTTACACTTGCTGTTTTAATTATGACATATCTAAGTGTGAATCTCTTTGGGTTCATCTTCCTGGGGACTTTCTGTGCCTCTTGGACATGGATATCTGTTTCCTTTTTTCAGGTTAGGGAAGTTTATAGCTATAATTTCATCAAATACATTTTTTGCCCCTTTCTCTCTCTCTTCTCCTTCTGGGACCCTTATAATGCAAATGTTGGTATGCTTTATGCTGTCCCAGAGGTCCCTTAATCTATTCTTATTAATTTTTTTTCCTTTTTCTGTTTTGATTGGGTGATTTACACTATTCTATCTTCCAGCTCACTTATGTATTCCTCTGTATCATCTAATCAGATTAATTAATTAATCTGATTATGGATTCCTTCTAGTGTATGAGGGTGAGTCAAAAATTATCTACACTCTGGCTGTAGAATTTATTTTAATTAACTTTTAGAAAAGACAAATACATCATTTTTCAACATAATCTCCTTGTTTTCAATACACTTTGTCCATCTGTCGACAAGCTTTTGTATTCCCTCATCAAAAAATGTTTTAGGCTGAGCTGCAAGCCACAAATTCACCACTATCTTCACTTCTTCATCAAAAGTGAATATTCATCTTCATAGGGCTGCTTTCAGGGGACCAAACAGGTGAAAATCTGATGGAGCAAGATCAGGATTATAGAAAGGATGCTTTAACACCTCAAAAAGAAGTTTTTGCAGTGTCGACAGTGTGGGCAGAAGTGTGCAGATGTGCATTGTCATGCAAAATCACAACACCCTTGGATAGCAGTCCTCTGCATTCAATCCAAAGTTTAGTCTTCAGCTCTTCAAAAAGCATCTCACTGTAATGAGCACTGTTGATTGTTGAAATTTTCCCTGACAATGTTCCAGTACTGACCCTTGAGAATCCTAGAAAATTGTAAGCACCAATTTTCCAGCTGATGGTTGACTTTTGAGCTTTTTCTTGGTTGGCAATTGAGGATGTTTCCATGCCATACTCTGCCGTTGACTCTCAGTCTTGTAGTGATGAATCCATGTCTTGTCACTAGTAATGATTCTCTTTAAGAAACTTTTACCTTCCTTAAAGTATTAGTCCAAATTTTGTTTGCAGATATCCAAACACATTTGTTTATGCTCTTCCGTGAGTTGTTTCTTTACTCATCTCACACAAACTTTTTGAAACCTAAGTCTGTCATGGATTAGTTCATTTTGAGGTGTTAAAGCATCCTCCCTATAGTCCTGATCTTGCTCCACTGGACTTTCATGTGTTTGGTTCCCTGAAAGCAGCCTTATGAATATGAAGATTCACTTCTGATGAAGAAGTGAAGACAACAGTGCATTCGTGGTGCACAGCTCAGCCTAAAACATTTATTAATGAGGAAATATGAAAGCTTGTTGACAGATGGACAAAGTGTATTGAAAAGCAAGGAGATTATGTCAAAAAAGGATTTTTGTCTATTCTAAAAGTTAATTAAAATACATTCTACAGCCAGAGTGTAGATAATTTTTGACTCACCCTTGTAGTTTCATTTCAATTATTGTATTCTTCAGCTTTGATTGGTTATTTTTTATATTTTCTAGTTCTTTGTTGAAGTTCTCACTGTGTTCATCTATTCTTTATTCTTATCTAGTGAGCATTTTTATTACTGTTACTTTATCAGGTAAATTATTTCCATTTTATAAGGATTTTTCTGGTGTTTAATCTTGTTCTTTTATTTGGAACATATTCCTCTGCCTTCTCATTTTATTTGAATTTCTCTCTTTGTCTCTATGAAATTAGGTGAAACAGTTACCTATCCCAGTCTTAAAGGTGTGTCCTTGTGTGTAAGGTTCCCTATGCAACCTCCTGTGTCCAGTGGTTTTGCTGGGAGAGCTGGAAATGAAGTGAGCACGGGCCACATCTTCTCCCGGAATGTGCTAGCAGCTGCTGCCTTTGTGGGAGGTTGGGCTGGAGTTGAGGGACTAGAGCTGGTGCCCAGTGTAAGTAGGGGCTTCTTCCAGGCTTGATGGAAGTTGCTGCCCTGCAGGGAGCAGACTGTGGCCCAAGGGGCTGGAACAGGAGCCCTGAAGGTGTTGGCCTTCTGCCTGGCAAGATGACTCTTTCACCTTGGTTGGGGGCAAAACCGGGCCTGAGGGGCTGGAGCTGCTGTTCTGAGCTAGCTTTGCATGTGTCCACAGAGGCCTTGCAGGCAAGGATGGATGGCAGTCTAATGCAAGTCTTTGTGAAATACTCTATGATTTCTATGGAGCAAATAAAGATGAGGAGCTTAGTGAACCCTTGCCACAGGACTGTTTCTCACAGGGCTACCTGTCTATCCTGGGGAAACCACCACAATGCCATTTCCACTCCATGTCCCTAGCTTCAGCTGAGCACAGGATTTTCTATCATATCCTTCTTTATGGTAAAATTATAGGCTTTAACCCCTGCCTTTGGAGTTTAGAGCTCATTCTTCTGTGACAAAGTGACCACTGCCTGTTTTCTGACTCCTTCAGTTTGGTGTCTTCCTGTGGGAGTTTGGACACAGGGAGTTGACACCATGCTGATCTTCCTGTTGCTGTAAGTAACCTGCCTGCATCCATTTATGATACCATGTCTTTACTAGCTATCTATACTGAAGAGGGGCAAGGAAAACTAGCAGCTGGAGTAGTGGTCCTTGTGGCCCTGGTAGCCACCATGTCACTGCCTAAAAACTGCTTCATCACCTCATAGTTTATACTCAGCAAAAGAGTTACCCTGGGCCCAGCCCCTTCTTCTGCCTGCTTGGACATGGTAACCAGGCTGTAGACTTTTTAATGTCCTAGAATTTAAACTGGATGCTCCAACAAACAATATCCACCTCTGATGTGCCCCCTTCTCACTTGGACATTACAGGATGGCCCTAAGGTCTTGAGCTACTCTTGGAGGGTAAGACAGTGTGTATTTTGAAAAACTCATTCTCTCCTGACATCTGAGTTACTGCCTAACTCCATACATGCATGGAAATGACATCTCTATTTTCCAATCTGAGCTCCATCTTGAATGAAACAAACTTTGCTATCGAGTTTTGTGTACATTGATTCCCTGGCCTCCCTTACTTTGGTATCCTAAAGAAATGCACTATACATTTCAAAGATCTGCCTCTTCTACCAGTGCAGTGGTTCTTATATGTCTTTACAATTGTTGCAGCATGAGGAATTTACAAGTATACCACAGAATTTAAATTATCTAAAAGTATATCATATATACAAGTACTAGAGCTCTCAGATTCTGTATTTTGACAAGGTTCAAAGACTAACACATCTTCCTGAATGGGTATTTCACTGTTCTTTCTAAATCCTTTGAGTGTGCAAAAAGTATTAAAGATGACCATTTTGCTTCAATCACTACATTTGTAGATTACAACAAAAGCAGAGAAAGGACAACATATCATGCCAGACAAGCAGTCCTGGCAGCACTTTGACAAGTGTGAAGAAGGAATATTATAACAAGACCCTAAGACTCTTGTTTATACCTAATCCTAAATCACCATAACAATTTTTCTTTAAAAATATTGTCATGCATTTGTTAAAAAAAACATATGTATTGTGATTAAAATAGTTATATACCTATTTATTCTTTATGTACATAAATGCAATATGTAAAGACCATATTGAATCACTATATCAAGTATATAAAATTGTTAACTAAATTAAATGATAGATGTTCAACCATTACATGATGTCTACATCAAATGTGTAATTATATAGAAAGATGCTTATCTTATAAAGTGGGAGAGATATTAAATACAGTATGATCCAAATATATATTTAATCCATAGATATAGATACACAAATGTAGAGTAGAAGCTATACAGAAATTTATATAGCTGTTAATTGTGCTACCTTGAGAAAGGAGTACTAAGAAGTGAGTGATTTTTAAATTTCTAATATTTTTCTTTCTAAAGAACAATTTCTAAAATTTCTAAGCACTTTCTAAAATTTCTAAGCAGTAAAATTATTCTCCCCCCCCCTTTTACTTATTTTCTTCTCTTGATATACTGCTCTATGAGTTTTAACACATCATAGATGCTGGTAACCACAATTACCAGAAGAGGGATGATGGTTAAATTGTTCTGTGCAGTTGCACACCCCCAAGAATGCCATTTTCCTACCCCTTTCCACTCAGACCCTCTTTCTACTTCTAATCCCTGCTGACTACTAATCTGTTATCTGCTCCTATATTTTGCCTTTTCCAGAATATCAAGTAAGTGGGTAAGATCATTTTTACTTCTATTTTAAACATTTTCTTATTGTTTCAAATTAAGAAATGAGGTTGCTATGGAATTATTTATCTATGAGATGATTATTTTCTAATAAGTGATTACTGGATTCAGAACTGCTTATTCAATGTGTATGTCTTTTAATTGTTTCATACGTATTTCAAATTTATTTCCAGGAATTTAGCATCAACATTTGCCTCTACCACTAGTGTACAAGGAACCTCATCTAAAAAAAAAAAAAAAAAAAAAAAAAAAAAAGCTTTGTTATCATAGATTGAAAAGGTGATAGATAAAAATTACTTTTTGTTCACTTGACTTTTGTCTTTTTTTCCTTATCAATTTGTTGGATTTTATTCTAAGCATATTATTAACCATGCATATTTTCTTTTGTATGAATCTTGGTTCTTATCTTTTGCTCACATCTTCTAGGATATTAGTGATTTTTTAAATTACTAACTTGTAGAAATTCTTTAAAAATAAAAGGATTAATCCTTTGCCTGTTTTGTTTATTGCAAAATGTTTCCCACTTTGTCCATTTTGATTATTGTAATTTTTAATCTATTGAAGTTTCAGACATTTTTTGTTAAACCAATTGCCCTGATTCTTTGTTACTCCTATTGATTTTATTTTAAGGATTATCTTTTCTATCTCAACATCAGTTAAATATTCATCTGTACTTTTATTTTGAAAAAAAGCAATTCTATATTTTCCTTAATAGATCAAAGGGGAGGTTTAGTCAGTGTCCACTTGGTTGTTTGTAGATCTACATTACACAGTAGATTAAAGTATCTGGGTTCCCAGTCCTCTGCAATTCACCCCTGTACCAGTCCAGTTCTTAGAGCTGATGGAGAGCCCAGTCCAGCAGCCTCTGTCAGCTGCTGTTAATTGCCTTCCCTCTTTACTCTCACTTTTCTTGAAAAAAAATTATTTTCTTTTCCAGACAGTCAACGTGATTGAGCTTAAATAATAATGAAGCATAATTGGCTTAGATAGTCATGACAGTGTTGATTGATTACCCAACTTCTCTTGAAATAGGGTAGCTGTGTGACCCAGTTATAATTGCCAGGTGAAGTACAGAATGTCCAGTTAAATTTGAATCTAAGATAAACAATTACTAATTTTTATGTCCATTCAAAATATTACATTAGGCATATTTATAGTAAACAGTGGTCATAGTTTATGTGAAATTTAAATTTAACCGGGAGCCTTATAATTTTATTTGTAAAATCTGATGCAAACCTACACCTGTTCTGCCCAATGAAACCCAGCAGAAAGTCTGTTGCAAGAATTTCTGGGAAAGTCTTGCTTTTCTAGTAAGAAGTTCACACAAGACTAGTCTTCTTTTCGTCCCATTCTTGAATGTAGATGCAATGGATGTTTAATAGCCATCTTGTGAGGAGTTTACCACCACAAGCTTTAGGAATGAAAGCCACAAACTGAGGAGGCATTTTTGAAGCTACCTGAAGGTGGGTCTCTGGCATCAGGGTCACTAGAGCCTAACATTGAAATTTTTTTCTTCACAAGAAAATAGTTCCTATTTAGTGAAACCACTGAAAGTTGGATTTTTTGCTTGTTTATTTTGGGTTTGGGTTGTTTTTTTTTTTGTATTTTAAGTTAAATGCAGTTCTAATGGTCACATACTCCTTGGGCGCTATTTCTTTCTCTTTCTACACCGACTTCTTTGCTTTTATGACAATAAATACAATCACTCATTCATTCAGTGACCATCATTGTAAGCACCCACTTTACGTTTGGAAAGCACTGACTCGCTATACCACTCTCCCAACCTCTGCCAGTTATGTTCCAGGATGGTGCGAAGTAGAGAAAGTTGATGAGGTTACAAGCATACTCTGAATTCTTCAAAAAACATTAGCTACATACCAGATGCAATATTTGAGTCAGGGATCAGAGAAGAGGGAATTCATAGTGTATCCTCCTACTTTTGTTCAAGACATTTTTATTCATGACTGTTTGACATGAACTAAAAAATATGTGGTCTCTGGTAATTTTTTCAACCCCATATTTTGGTCTTTTATGGGGTGAAACTTTTCTTAAATTCCAGGAATCGGCCCTTAGTCATGGTTTTTGGCAGTGTGACTTTTTATCACTCACCATTTTGAGTGTCATCTCACAAATTTAATGAGAACTCAAGATAGACTGTCTCAGGAGACACTAGGCAATGGTATTTAAGTCTTGACATTCCTATCCTTGGAAAACTTGATGTAGTAGTCCACTAGTCATGACTCAGTTGCTGAAAAATTTTGCATTCATATTTTAGTGAGAGATAACTCCTTCTAGGAAGTTTTTTAAGTGTCACAGGCTTTGTGCCCTGCTGCGTACTGAGAGAAGAAGTGTAGGAAATCATGAACCAAGCACATCCAATTAACTTCAATCCCAATGAGATAATTGTCCCCCCAAAATAAATCTAAGTACTAATTTGATTAATATTTTAAATACTATATTCAAAATACATTTTATATTTATCTTCAAAATATTGAAGAATGCCAACTGCTTATAAAACAATCAAACTCTTTAGTAACTGAGAGTTATTAATGGTAAATTAATATATTGACATTTATATCATGTTGATTACTTGAAGAACTAGTTTCTGAGGAAATCTAACAATTATATGCCATATGTTTGGTGATTGCAAAGCTGTATTTAGCTTTTCAATGCCTACTCATTAAAAAATACATCTTTTTCAAGTGAGGTTACTCAAGGTTTATTCTGTAAATGGTAATATACATGGTTTAAAAACATAAACTGTGTGTGGTAGGCTGAATAATGGACCCCCGCCCCCCATATATCCATTTGCCAACTCCTGGAAGCTGTGAGTGTTACCTTACATGGCAATAGGGACTTGGCAAATGTGGTCAAGATGAAGATCTTGAGTGAGGAGATTATACTGGATTATCCAAGTGGAACTGATGTAATCGCAGGGATGCTTATAAGAAGAAGGTGAGGGATCAGAGAGATGGAGGTGATGTAAAGAGAGAAGCAGAGATTTGAGATGTCACACTTCTAGATTTGAAGTTGGAGGAAGAGGCTACAGACCAGGTAATGCAGCAGATGTGGCTGTAAAAGCTAGAAAGGCAAAGAAGCTTTTTTCCCCTAGAACCTCCAGACAGAAGGAGTGTGGACAGGCTGACACTGTAGGTAAATCCCTGTCACACTTCTTATCCCCACAACTGTTCGATAATAAAGGTGTATTGTTATAATCCACTGAGTTTGTGGTAATTTGTTATAGCAGCCACAGGAAACTAATATGTGAATATTGCTTCTATTGTATCACAATGCTTCAGGAAAAAAATAAGTGGGTGATTGGGATAGAAAGTCTGTGTGATAGAAATGCATCACTAGGATGGGTATAGAAAAAACAAGAATGGAAATTAGTCTAGGTGTTCATTTAACAAACTCATTAGTACCCAAGAGAAAGAAAAAATAATAGCAGCGAGTAAAAAAGATAACATCATGAGTAAAAATGTCTGATTTAATGCTAGTAACAAAGGATTTAAAGAAGAAATTTTCCCCAATAAACACCCCCCCCCACCACCATTTCTCAGCCCTGCCTTTCCATTTCTCAGACTGCTGAGGTATCTAATACAATACAGGTATTCAGGAAATGTTAGTCTCTTTCACTCTGGTTATAGATTCTGAAGATATTTTCTCATTTCAAGTAATATATCCTTAGTCTCAAAATAAATTTATTTAAAATAATTTAACTAATGTTAAATTGGATATGTTGAACACAACTCAATTGACATCTTGCTGATTATATATATATATATAAATAGTTTGCACTAGCAGTCATTTAAAAGAGAAATTCTACAACTGAAATTGTTGTTGCCAATGTACATCATTTACCAAAAATTTTCAAATTGTTTGCTTTTTCATTGAATTTAACTCTAGTATAAAATGGTGACTGGTAGATGCCTACAAACTTTACAACAATAAACTCTCAAGGTTATCTTTGAAGTCTTCCTAAATGTGTTTTAAAAAGTAACCTTCAAATTATGTCTTTCTGTCATATAATTCAAGACCAAATGAGCATTGGCAAACATTGTAAAAGAACACCATGCCAACATCAGTGAAATGGAAGTGCCTTAAACCCAAACACACTTGGCACTGACCATTCTAGGAGCTTTCTGTAGTTCACTGGATGCAAAATTTCATTATGCACTTCTAGAATATTTTATGACATTAAAATTTTTTAAATTCTCTCTCTCTCCAAAACCCTTGACATAGAGCTAGAACCAGTTTCAGTCTCTACCCTTCCCCCAGGCATGCTATCCCAGAGATTTACACATTAAATCTGATGGGGGCAGATTTCTATCTTTTTCTGTTGTTGCAAAATTGTTTTCTGTTACAGTTGGTTTTTTTCCTCCATCTTTATTGACAGACAGCATGGTTAACTTTAAGGTATACAACATAATGACTTGATACCTGTGTATATCTTTAAATGATTACCACAATAAAATTACTTAACACATCCATCACCTCACATAGTTACAGTTAATTTCTTTGTGGTGAGAACTTTTAGGACATACTCTCTCAGCAACTTTCAAACACACAATTCAGTATTTTCAACTCTAGTTACCATGTTATACATTACATCCCCAGATTTATTCATCTTATAACTGGAAGTTTGTACACTTTGACTATCTTTACCCATTTCCCATATTCCCTCACTGCCCCCTGTTCTCTACTAATCCAGTAACCACTAAACTGCTCTCTGCTTCTTTTGAGTTTTGCTGTTGTTGTTGTTTGTTTGTTTAGATTTCACATATACATGAGATCATACAGCATTTGTCTTTCTCTGTCTGACTTATTTCTCTAAGCATAATGCCCTCAAGGTCCATCTATGTTGTCACAAATGGCAGGATTTCCTTCTCTTTTGTGGCTGAACACTATTCATATTTTTGCTTTACCTATGCATCCAATGATGGATACATAGGTTGTTTCCACATCTTGGTTATCTTAAACAATGATGCAATGAACATGGAGGTGCAGAGATCTCTTTGAGATAGCAATTCATTTTCTTCAGATATATACCCATAAGTAAAATTGCTGGATCGTATAGTAGTTCTATTTTTTATTTTTGGAGGAAACTCTATACTGTTTTTTATAGTGGTTGTACCAGTTTCCAATCCCTCCAACAGTGCGCAAGTGTTCCTTTTTCTCCATATCTTCTCCAGAACTTTACGCTTCTCTTTCTGATAATAGCCAGTCTGACAGGTGTGAGCTGATTGTGGTTTTGATTTGCATTTCCCTGATGATTAATGATGATTGGTGACATTTTCATGTACCTGGTGATTTTCTTCAAACTTGGACTTTCAGAATGATTTTGCATTTTAACGCATCCTGTTCCCCAGAATCCATATCCTTCTTTTCATGCACATGTTGCCCAATTGAATATCTTTTTGGAAAAATTATATTCACATCATTTACTCTTTTTTGAACCTAGATTGTTTGCTTGCTTGCTTGTGAGTTGTATAATTTTCTTATTTTGGATATTAACCCCTTACCATTTATGTTGCTTGCAAATATTTTCTCAGGCTGCATTTTAATTTTGTTGATTGTTTCTTCTGCTGTGCAGAAGATTTTAAGTTTGATATAGTCCCACATGTTGATTTTTGCTTTTATTGGTTTTGCTTCTGATATGATAGCCATAAAATCATAGCCAAGACCATGTCAAGGAATTTTTCCCCTATGTTTTCTTCTAGGAGTTTAATGACTTCAGGTCTTACATTTAAGTCTTTAATCCATTTTGAGTTAATTTTGTGTTTGTTGTAAGATAGAGGACCAGTTTCATTCTTTTGCATGTAAATATCCAGTTTTCTCAACAGCATTAATTGAATAGATTATCTTTTCTTCATTGAGTATTCTTGGCTCACTTGTCGAATATTAGATGACAATATATGCACAAGTTTATTTCTGGACTCTCAATTCTGTTCCGTTGGTCTATGTGTTAGGTTTTATGCAAATACCATACTGTTTTGATTACTATAGATTTGTAAAAATAGTTTGAAATTAGAAAATGTCACGCCTCTAGCTTCATTCTTCTTGAGATTGCTTTGACTATTTGAGGTCTTTTATGGTTCCATACAATTCTATTTTTTATTTATTTTTGTTTCTTTGTTGTTGTTTCGGGGTTTTTTTTAGAACATTTATTGAGATACAATTGACATAAAATAAACTGCATACATTTAAAGTGTACAATTTGACATTCATTTTCTTTCTAGTAATGTATATATGGCAACCTGAATCTCCCAATTCATCCCACCCCGAACCCCACCTGCTATCCCCACTTGGTGTCCATTTGTTTGTTCTCTACATCTGTGTCTCTATTTCAGCCTTGCAAACTGGTTGATTTGTACCATTTTTCTATATTCCTCATATATGTGTTAATATACGATATTTGTTTTTCTCTTTCTGACTCACTTCACTCGGTATGACAGTCTCTAAGTCCATCCATGTCTCCACAAATGTCCCAATTTTGTTCCTTTTTACGGCTGAGTAATATTCTATTGTATATATGTACCACATCTTTACCCATTCATCTGTTGATGGACATTTAGGTTGCTTCCATGTCCTGGCTATTGTAAATAGTGCTACAATGCACAGTGGGGTGCATGTGTCTTTTTGAATAATGGTTTTCTCTAGGCATATGCCCAGTAGTGAGATTGCTGGGTCGTATGGTATTTATATTTTTATTTTTTCAAGGAACCTCCATACTGTTTTCCATAATGGCTGTATCAATTTACATTCCCACCAACACTACAAGAGGGTTCCCTTTTCTCCCCTCTTCAGCATTTACTGTTTGTAGATTTTCTGATGATGCCAATTTTAACTAGTGTGCAGTATACTTCATTATAGTTTTGATTTGCATTGCTCTAACAATGAGTGATGTTGAGCATCTCTTCATGGGCCTCTTGGCCATCTGTATGTCTTCTTGGGACAAATGCCTATTTAGGTCTCCTGCCCTTTTTTTTTTTTTTTCTTTTTTTTAATTGTTATTTTTTATTTTTTGGGGGTACACCAGGTTCAATCATCTGTTTTTATACACATATCCCCATATTCCCTCCCTTCCTTGACTCCCCCCCCCTCGAGTCCCCCCCACCCTCCCAGTCCTCTAAGGCATCTTCCATCCTCGATTTGGACTCCCTTTGTTATACAACAACTTCCCACTGACTATTTTACAGTTGGTAGTGTATATATGTCTCTGCTACTCTCTCGCTTCGTCTCAGTTTCCCCTTCACCCCCCGCCCCCTCCCATACCTCGAGTTCTCCAGTCCATTCTCTGTATCTACATCCTTGTTCTTGTCACTGAGTTCGTCAGTACCATTTTTAGATTCTGTATATGTGAGTTAGCATATAATATTTGTCCTCTTTCTGACTTACTTCACTCTGTATGACAGATTGTAGTTCTATCCATCTCATTACATATAGCTCCATCTCATCCCTTTTTATAGCTGAGTAATATTCCGTTGTATATATATGCCACATCTTCTGTATCCATTCATCTGTTGATGGGCATTTCGGTTGCTTCCATGTCCTGGCTATTGTAAATAGTGCTGCAATAAACATTATGGTACAAGTTTCTTTTGGGATTATGATTTTCTTTGGGTATATGCCCAGGAGTGGGTTGACTGGATCATATGGTAGTTCTATTTGTAGTTTTTTAAGGAACCTCCAAATTGTTTTCCATAGTGGCTGGACCAACTTACAGTCCCACCAACAGTGCAGGAGAGTTCCCTTTTCTCCACACCCTCTCCAACATTTGTTGTTTCCAGATTTTGTGATGATGGCCATTCTGATTGGTGTGAGCTGATACCTCATTGTGGCTTTGACTTGCATTTCTCTGATGATTAGAGATGTTGAGCATCTTTTCATGTGTTTGTTGGCCATCTGGATGTCTTCTTTGGAGAAATGTCTGTTTAGGTCTTCCGCCCATTTGTGGATTGGGTTATTTGCTTTTTTGGTATTAAGCTGCATGAGCTGCTTGTATATTTTGGAGGTTAATCCTTTGTCCGTTGTTTCATAGGCAACTATTTTTTCCCATTCTGAGGGTTGCCTTTTAGTCTTGTTTATGGTTTCTTGTGCTGTGCAAAAGCTTTGAAGTTTCATGAGGTCCCATTTGTTTATTCTTGATTTTATTTCCATGATTCTAGGAGGTGGGTCAAAAAGGATGTTGCTTTGATGGATGTCATAGAGTGTTCTGCCTATGTTTTCCTCTAGGAGTTTGATAGTGTCTGGCCTTACATGTAGGTCTTTAATCCATTTGGAGTTTATTTTTGTGTATGGTGTTAGGAAGTGTTCTAATTTCCTTCTTTTACATGTAGCTGTCCAATTTCCTCAGCACCACTTATTGGAGAGGCTGTCTTTTTTCCATTGCATACTCGTGCCTCCTTTGTCAAAGATAAGGTGCCCATATGTGTTTGGGCTTACTTCTGAGTTCTCTATTCTATTCCATTGATCGTCCTTTCTATTTCTGTGCCAGTACCATACTGTCTTGATCACTATGGACCTGTAGTATAGTTTGAAGTCAGGAAGCCTGATACCACCAACTCCACTTTTCCTTCTCAAGATTGCTTTGGCTTTTCAGGGTCTTTTGCATTTCCATACAAATCGTAAGATTTCTTGCTCTAGTTCTGTGAAAAACCATTGGTAATTTGATGGGGATTGCATTGAATCTGTAAATTGCTTTGGGTAGTACAGACATTTTCACGATGTTGATTCTTCCAATCCAGGAACGTGGTATGTCCCTCCATCTGTTTGTGTCATCTTTGATTTCTTTCATCAATGTCTTAAAGTTTTCTGCATACATATCTTTTGCCTCCTTAGGCAGGTTTATTCCTAGGTATTTTATTCCTTTTGTTGCAATGGTGAATGGGAGAGTTTCCTTAATTTCTCTTTCTGCTCTTCTGTTGTTAGTGTATAGGAATGCAAGAGATTTCTGTGCATTAATTTTGCATCCTGCTACTTTACTAAACTCTTCAATTAGTGCTAGCAGTTTTCTGGTAGAGTCTTTAGGGTTTTCTATATATAATATCATGTCATCTGCAAAGAGTGACAATTTTACTTCTTCTTTTCCAATTTGGATTCCTTTTATTTCTTTTTCTTCTCTGATGGCTGTGGCTAAAACTTCCAAAACTATATTGAATAATGATGGTGAGAGTGGACACCCTTGTCTTGTTCCTGTTCTTAGAGGGAATTCTTCCAGTTTTTCCCCATTGAGAACGATGTTGGCTTTTGGTTTTTCATATATGGCTTTTATTATGTTGAGGTAATTTCCTTCTATGCCCATTTTCTGGAGAGCTTTGATCATAAATGGATGTTGAACTTTGTCAAAAGCTTTTTCTGCATCTATTGAAATGATCATATGGTTTTTATCCTTCAAGTTGTTGATATGATGTATCACGTTGATTGATTTGTGTATATTGAAGAATCCTTGCATCCCAGGGATAAACCCCACTTGGTCATGGTGTATGATGTTTTTAATGTGCTGGAGTCTGTTAGCTAGTATTTAGTTGAGGATTTTTGCATCTATATTCATCAGTGATCTTGGTCTATAGTTTTCTTTTTTTGTGACATCTTTGCCTGGTTTTGGTATCAGGGTGATGGTAGCCTCGTACAATGAGTTTGGGAGTGCTCCACCTTCTGCAATATTTTGGAAGAGTTTGAGAAGGATAGGTGTTAACTCTTCTTGAAATGTTTGATAGAATTTGCCCGTGAACCCATCTGGTCCTGGGCTTTTGTGTGTTGGGAGATTTTTAATCATTGCCTCAATTTCTGTACTTGTGATTGGTCTGTTCACGGTTTCTATTTCTTCCTGGTTCAGTCTTGGAAGATTGTATTTTTCTAAGAATGTATCCATTTCTTCCAGGTTATCCAATTGATTGGCATACAGTTGCTTGTAGTAGTCTCTCATGATGTTTTGTATTTCTGAGGTGTCCGTTGTGACTTCTCCTTTTTCATTTCTAATTCTGTTGATTTGCATCTTCTGCCTTTTTTTCTTGGTGAGTCTGGCTAATGGTTTATCAATTTTGTTGATCTTCTCAGAGAACCAGATTTTAGTTTTATTTATTTTTCTTATGGTTTCTTTCCTTTCTTTTTCATTTATTTCTGCTCTGATCTTTATGATTTCTTTCCTTCTGCTCCCTTTGGGGTTTCTTTGTTCTTCTTTCTCTAGTTGTTTTAGGTGTAAGGTTAGGTTGTTTATTCGATCATTTTTTGTTTCTTAAGGTAGGACTGTATTGCTATAAACTTCCCTCTTAGAACTGCTTTTGCTGCATCCCATAGGTTTTGGGTTGTTGTGTTTCGTTGTCATTTGTTTCTAGATATTTTTTTATTTCCTCTTTGATTTCTTTAGTGATTCCTTGGTTGTTTAAGAGTGAATTGTTTAGCCTCCATGTGTTTGTATTTTTTGCAGTTTTTTCTTGTAATTAATATCTAGTCTCATGGCATTGTGGTCTGAGAAGATGCTTGATATGATTTCAATTTTCTTGAATTTGCTGAGGTTTGATTTGTGACTCAAGATGTGACCTATCCTGGAAAATGTTCTGTGTGCACTTGAGAAGAAAGTGTAGTCTGTCGTTTTTGGATGGAATGTCCTATAAATATCAATTAAGTCGAGATGGTCTAATGTGTCATTTAAAGCTTGTGTGTCTTTATTGATTTTCTGTTTGGATGATCTGTCCATTGATGTAAGTGGGGTGTTCAAGTCTCCCACTATTATTGTGTTACTGTCGATGTCCCCTTTTATGGCTGTTAGCATTTGCCTTATGTATTGAGGTGCTCCTATATTGGGGGCATAGATATTTACCATTGTGATATGTTCTTCTTGAATGGATCCCTTGATCATTATGTCGTGTCCTTCCTTGTCTCTTTTAACAGTCTTTACTTTCAAGTCTAATTTGTCTGATATGAGTATTGCTGCTCCAGCTTTCTTTTGACTTCCATTGGCATGGAATATCTTTTTGCATCCCTTTCCTTTCAGTCTATATGTATCTCTTGGTCTGAGTGGGTTTCTTGTAGGCAGCATGTAGAAGGTCTTGTTTTTGTATCCATTCAGCCAGTCTGTGTCTTTTGGTTGGAGCATTTAATCCATTTACCTTTAAAGTGATTATGGACATGTGTGTTCCAATGACCATTTTCTGAATTGTTTTGGGTTTGTATGTGTAGGTGTTTTCCTTTTCTTGTGTGTCCTACTTAGAGAAGTTCCTTTAGCACTTGTTGTAAGGCTGGTTTGGTGGTGCTGAATTCTCTTCACTTTTGCTTGTCTGGAAAGCTTTTGATTTCTCCCTCAAATCTGAATGAGATTCTTGCTGGGTAGAGTATTCTTGGCTGTAGGTTTCTCTCTTTCAGGACTTGCAATATATCCTGACATTCCCTCCTGGCCTGCAGAGTTTCTGTAGAAAGGTCAGCTGTTATCCTTATGGGTTTTCCTTAATAAGTTGTTTGTTGCTTTTCTCTTGCTGCTTTTAATATTTTTTCTTTGTGTTTAATTGTCGTTAGTTTGATTAATATGTGTCTTGGTGTATTTCTCCTTGGGTTTATTCTGTATGGGACTCTCTGTGCTTCTTGGACTTGGTGAATTATTTCCTTTCCCATGTTGGGGCAGTTTTCCACTAGAACATCTTCAAATATTTTCTCAGACCCTTTCTTGTTTTCTTCTTCTTCTGGGATGCCTATGATTCGAATGTTGTTACACTTAATGTTATCACTGAGGTCTCTGAGACTGTCTTCTATTCTTTTTATTCTTTTTTCTTTTTCCTGCTCTGTGGCAGTTATTTCCCCCATTCTATCTTCCAACTCACTTATTCGTTCTTCTGCCTCAGTCATTCTGCTGGTTATAGCATGTAGAGTATTTTTAATTTCAGTTATTTTGTTATCCATTGCTGTTTGTTTTTCTGAGTTCTTATGAACTGTTTCTTGTACTTTCTCTATTCTGTTATCGAGATTTTGTATCATTTTTACTATCATTACTCTAAATTCTTTTTCAGGCATTTTTCCTATTTCCTCCTCATTTATTTGGTCTTGTGGGGTTTTTTTCCTGCTCTTTTGCCTGCATGGTGTTTCTTTGTTTCCTCATGGTTGTCTAAACTTTTGGGGTTGCTTGTCCTGGTGATAGAGGTGTTTATAGAAGACTGTCCAAGCCTCAGACTATTGTCCAAGTATTGGGTTAAACGAATATTAATCTAGGAAACACATACATGTATAAGACACACAATTACTGAATCCATTAGGACATAAGGCTCTAGAAAGACCTGACAGAACCCCAGTGTGCTATCAGATATTCAAAGAGAAACCCAACAGAAATTGACAACTGAAACAGAACAAATCAGAGACAAAAGCAAAAGCAAACCAACAAACAAATAACACCTTACACATACAAACATTAATCCAAGGAGATTTTGTAAGCTAGGATCAAATAGAGAAAAGAGCCAGAGTACCACCAGAGAAAATGGAGATTCTCAGAATGTAATTAGACAACTGTATTAAGAACTAAGATAAAGACAAAAGCCTAATATTAAATACCAAGGCAGTGCATCATCTGGAGAATAGAGCAAGGAGTCTGAGCAGACTGATAGTGTTCCTTATAAGTATGTTAAGATAAAATAAACTTAAAATGGCTGGAAGAAAGGGGAACAGAAGAGCGTAGTGTGGTTGGAAATATGGAAATAAAAAGAAAGGAATAGAAATGTATAAAAGATAGGGATGAAAGGAAAGTATGAGAGATATATTGTCCGTACTACCAAAAACTTAGCTAGATATAGAAGTATATAAAAAGGGGAAAAAAAAAAAGAATAAAAAATATCATTAAAATATTATGTTATAAAACCTGTAGATCCCTTAGGGCTAAGATCATATTTAATAAAGAAAAAAAAAAGAGAGAGAGAGAAAAAGAAAAAGAAAAAAAAAATCCAGAACTGATCCCAGAATGGACCAGTTCAATAGGTATTAATACTACTATGTCTGTTTTCTTAGCGTCTCAGCTGTAAGTTTCCTTCTCCTTGCCTTGGGTTTTTTGCATTATTCTGCGACCAGCAGAGGTTCCTTTTTTGTTCGTCTGTAAGCCTCGGTGTGTGGGGAGGGAGAGGGTACAATAGTGGCTCCTTCTCCTGGGAGTGAGTGAGCAGTGGCGCACTGTTGTTTCAGTTGGGCTTGGAGGTGCCTGTTGCAGAGGGACACTGGTGGCTCAGGCGTGAACAGAAAGTCTTAGAGTCGGGACTCTCTCGGGTTTTTGTTGTTGTTGTTGCTGTTGTTTTTTTTTCTCTCGGCAGCCTCCCTGCTGCTGGCATTGCAAGGGGTTTTTTTTTTGTTTGTTTGTTTGTTTTTCTTTTTTTTTTCTTTTTTTTTTTCTTTTTTTTCTTTTTTTTCTTTTTTTTTCTTTTTTTTTGCTTTTTCTTTTTCTTTTTTTCTTTTTCTTTTTTTTTCTTTTTTTTTCTTTTTTTCTTTTTTTTTTTCTTTTTTTCTTTTTTTTTTCTTTTTTCTCTTTTTTTTTTCTTTTGCAAGGGGTTTTAATCTAGCCCCGCCGAGCGCCTCAGGGTGCTTGTTATCCCTGAGCTCCTTAGGTGGCCCACGGGTGTCTCTCCACTGCCTGTTGCCATGGTGCTGAAAGAGAGAGATGCTATGGCCGCGGCTCCTGCCCCCAGCCCGTGAGCCTGCAGCCTCCAGCCGCCATCATGGCCGGGCAGCTCTCGGGGCAGGCACTCCTCTCCATGGACCTCCTCCCTCCTGTCCTCTCGGTCCGTCACCCTACTGGCAACAATGTTTCTCACCCTGAACCAGCTCTCCGATTCCCACGCTCCCACTCCTGGACCCTCCGTTCAGCCACGGATCAGTCCGGGAATGCTGAGCTGCGCTGTGGACCCTCTGTATGTTTCTCACTCCCTCCCGTCTGCCACAGCTCTGCCGCTTCACCCTCTTTGAGCCGTCGTAGATGCCTCCCTACCGGCTATGTCGGGCTCCCCGCAGTCCTTTCTGGTGTCTGAGGCCGTCTGCTGGTGTTCAGCTGGTTCTCTGTGGGAATTACTGTGTCCTTCCGTGCATTCCCAATGCATCTGTGGAGAGGGATCTCCTGCCCTTTTTTGATTGGATTCTTCAGTTTTTTTATATTGAGCTGCATGAACTCTTTATATATTTTGGAGATTAATCTTTTGTCTGTTGATTTATTTGCAAATACTTTCTCCCATTCTGAGGGTTGTCTTTTTGTCTTGCTTATAGTTTCCTTTGCTGTGCAGAAGCTTTTAAGTTTTATTAGGTCCCTTTATTTATTTATTTATTTTGTTTGTTTGTTTTTATTTCCATTACTCTAGGAGGTGGCTCAAAAAATATCTTGTTGAGATCTATGTCAAGGAGTGTTCTTCCTATGTTTTCCTGTAGGAGTTTTATAGTGCCTGGCCTTACATTTAGGCCTTTAATCCATTTTGGGTTTATTTTTGTGTATAGTGTTAGGGAGTGATCTAATTTCAATCTCTTACATGTAGCCATGTCCAGTTTTCCCAGCATGACTTATTGAAGAGGTTGCCTTTTCTCCATTGCATATCCTTGCCTCCTTTGTTATAGATTAGTTGGCCATAGTTTATCTCTGGGCTTTCTATCCTGTTCCATTGATCTATATTTGTGTGTTTATGCCAGTACCATATTGTCTTGGTTACTGTGGCTTTGTAGTATAGTCTGAAGTCGGGAAGTCTGATTCCTCCAGCTCCATTTTTTTCCCTCAAGTTTGCTTTGCTTATTCAGGGGTCCTTTGTGTCTCCATACACATTGTAGGATTTTTTCTTCTAGTTCTGTAAAGACTGCTATTGGTAATTTGATAGGGATTACATTGAATCTGTAAATTGCTTTGGGTAGTATACTCATTTGCACAATGTTGATTCTTCCAGTCCAAGAGCATGGTATATCTCTCCATCTGTTTGTGTTATCTTTGATTTCTTTCATCAGTGTCTTATAGTTTTCTGAGTACAGGTCTTTTACCTCCTAAGTTAGGTTTATTCCTAGGTATTTTTGTTGTTGTTGTTGTTGTTGTTGCAATGGTGAATGGGGTCATTTCCTTAATTTCTCTTTCTGATCTTTCATTGTTAGCATACAGAAATGCAAAAGATTTCTGTGTGTCAATTCTGTATCCTGCAACTTTACCAAATTCATTGATTAGCTCAAGTAGATTTCTGGTGGCATCTTTAGGATTTTCTATATATAATATCGTGTCATCTGCAGACAATGACCGTTTTACTTCTTCTTTTCCAATTTGAAGTCCTTTTCTTTTTTTTCTCTGATTGCTGTGGCAAGGACTGCCAAAACTATGTTGAATAGTAGTGGCAAGAGTGGACATCCTTGTCTTGTTCCTGATCTTAGAGGGAATGCTTCCAGTTTTTCACCATTGAGAATGATGTTTGCTCTGTTTTTTTCATATATGACCTGTATTATATTGAGGTAGGTTCCCTCTATGCCCACCTTATGGAAAGTTTTTATCTTAAATTGGTGTTGAATTTTGTCAAGAGCTTTTTCTGCATCTATTGAGATGATCATGTGGGTTTTATCCTTTAATTTGTTTATATGGTGTATCATATTGATTGATTTCCATATATAGAAGAATCCTTGCATTCCAGGGATAAACCCCATTTGATCATGGTGTATGATCCTTTTATTGTGTTGTCAGATTCTGTTTGCTAGTATTTTGTTGAGGACTTTTGCATCTAAATTCATCAGTGATACTGGTCTGTAATTTTCTTTTTTGTTGTTGTTGTATCTTTGGTTTTGGTATCAGGGTGATGGTGGCCTCATAGAATGAGTTTGGGAGTGTTCCTTCCTCTGAAATTTTTTGGAAGAGTTTGAAAATTATGGGTGTTAGATCTTCTCCAAAAATTTGATAGAATTCACCTGTGGAGGCATCTGATCCTGGACTTTTGTTTGTTGGAAGATTTTAATCACAGTTTCAGTTTCAGTGCTTGTGATTTGTCTGTTCATATTTTCTATTTCTTCTGGATTCAGTCTTGGAAGATTATACTTTTCTATGAATCTGTCCATTTCTTCCAGGTTGTCCATTTTATTGGCATATAGTTCCTTATAATAGTCTCTTATGGTGCTTTTTATTTCTGAAGTGTCTGTTGTAACTTCTCCTGTCTCATTTCTAATTTTATTGAGTTAAGTCCTCTCTCTCTTTTATTTTGAGTCTCACTAAATTTTCATCAATTTTGGTTATCTTCTCAAAGAACCAGCTTTTAGTTTTACTGATTTTTGCTATTGTTTTCTTTGTTTCTATTTCACTTATTCCTGCTCTGATCTTTATGGTTTCTCTCCTTCTACTAACTTTGAGTTTTGTTTGCTCTTCTTTCTCTAGTTTCTTTAGGTGTAAGGTTAGATTGTTTATTTGGGCTTTTTCTTATTTCTTGAGGTAGGATTGTATTGCTGTAATCTTCCCTCTTAGAACTGCTTTTACTGTGTCTCATAAATTTTGGATTGTTGTGTTTTTGTTGTCATTTGTCTGTAGGTATTTTTTGACTTCTTCTTTGATTTCTTCAATGATGTCTTGGTTATTTATTTGCATATTGTTTAGCCTCCATGTGTTTGTGTTTTTTACAGTGTTTTCCCCATATTTGATTTCTAATCTTATAGCATTGTGGTCACAAAAGATGCTTGATAAAATTTCAATTTTCTTAAATATACCAAGGCTTGATTTATGACCCAAAATGTGATCTATCCTGCAGAATGTTCCCTATGCACTTGAGAAGAAAGTGTAGTCTACTATTTTTGGATATAATGTCCTATAGATATCTATTAAATCTAGCTGGTTTATTGTGTCATTTAAAGTTTGTGTTTCCTTATTGATTTTCTGTGTGGATGATCTGTCCATTGGTATAAGTGGGGTGTTAAAGTCCCCCACTATTGTGTTACTGTCAATTTCCTCTTTTATAGTTGTTAGCATTTGCCTTATGTGTTGAGGTGCTCCTATATTGGGTGCATATATATTTATAATTGTTATCTCCTCTTCTTGGATTTATCCCTTGATCATTATGACATGTCCTTTCTTCTCTCTTGCAACATTCTTTATTTTAAAATCTATTTTTATCTGATATGAGTATCGCTACTCTAGCTTTCTTTTGATTTCCATTTGCATGGAATATATTTTTCCATCCCCTCACTTTCAGTCTGTATGTGTCCGTAGGTCTGAAGTGGGTCTCTTGGAGACAGCATATATATGGGTCTTGTTTTTGTATCCATTCAGCCAGTCTATGTCTTTCGGTTGGTTCATTTAGTCCATTTACATTCAAGGTAATTATTGATATGTATGTTCCTATAACCACTTTCTTACTTGTTTTGTTTTTGTTTTTGTAGGTCCTTTTCTAATCCTGTGTTTTCCACTTGAAGTTCCTTTAGCATTTGCTGTAGGGCTGTTTTGATGGTGCTGAATCCTCTTAGCTTTTGCTTGTCTGTAAAATTTTTGATTTTTCTCTCAAATCTGAATGAGACACTTGCTGGGTAGAATATTCTTGGTTGTAAGTTCTTTCCTTTCATCATTTAACATATATCATGCTGCCCTCTTCTGGCTTGCAGAATTTCTGCTGAGAAATCAGCCGTTAACCTGATGGGAGTTCCCTTGTATGTTATTTGTCATTTTCACCTTGTTGCTTTTAATAATTTGTCTTTAATTTTTGTCAATTTGGCTACTATGTGTCTTGGCATGTTTCTCCTTGGGTTTATCCTACCTGGGACTCTCTGTGCTTCCTGGACTTGGGTAGCTATTTCCTTTCCCATGTTAAGAAAGTTTTCAGCTATAATCTCTTCCAATATTTTCTTGGGTCCTTTCTCTCTCTTCTCCTTCTGGGATCCCTATAATGCAAATATTGGTGCATTTAACATTGTCCCAGATGTCTCTTAGGTTCTCTTCAGTTCTTTTCATTCTTTTTTTTAATTCTTTTCCACATAGTGATTTTCACCATTCTGTCTTCCAGGTCACTTATCATTTCTTCTGCCTCAGTTATTCTGCTATTGGTTCCTTCTAGTGTATTTTTCATTTCAGTTATTGTATTGCTTATCTCTGTTTGTTTGTTTTTTAATTCTTCTATGTCTTTGATAAAGTTTTCTTGCCTCTTTTTGATCCTTGCATCTAGTCTTTTTTCAAAGTCCTGGATCATCTTCACTATCATTATTCTGAATTCTTTTTCTGGAAGGTTGCCTATCTCCACTTCATGTAGTTGTTTTTCTGGGGTTATATCTTGTCCCTTCAGCTGGTGCAAAGTCCTCTGCTTTTTCCTTTACTCTATCTTTCTGTGGCTGTGGTTTTCAGTTCCACAGAATGAAATACTGCTGATACTGCTTCATTCTGCTGTCTGCCCTCTGGTGGATGAGAGTATCTAAGAGACTTGTGCAAGCTTCCTGATGTGAGGAACTGGTGGTGGGTAGGGCTGGGTGTTGCTTTGGTAGGAAAAGCACAGTAAAACACTAATCCACTTGTCTGATGATGGGTGGGACTATGTTCCCACCCTGTTGGTTGTTTGGTCTGAGGCTACCCAGCCCTGGAGCTTACAGGCTCTTTGGTGGGTCTAATGGCAGACTCTGTGAGGGCTCATGCCAATGAACACTTCCCAGAACCCCTGCTATCAGTGTTCCTGTCCCCACGGTGAGCCACATCTGCCCCTTACTTCTGCAGGCAGCCCTCCAACACCAGCAGGTAGGTCTGGTTTAGTCTCCTATTGGATCACTGCTCCTTCCCCCTGGGTCCTGGTGTGCACACTACTTTTTGTGTGCTCTCCAAGAGTGGAGTCTCTGTTTCCCACAGTCCTGTGGAAGTCATGCAGTCAAATCTTGCTGGCTTTCAAAGTCCAATTCTCTGGGGATTCCTCCTCCCATTGCTGGACCTGCAGGTTGGGAAGCCTGACATGGGGTTAGAACCCTCACTCTAGTGGGTGAACTTGTGCGATATAACTGTTCTCCACTTTGTGAGTCTCCCACTCATCAGTTATGGGATTTGATTTTATAATGACTGTGTCCCTCCTACCATCTCATTGAGGCTCCTCCTTTGTTTCTCAATGTGGGTTGAATTTTTTGGTGAGTTCCAATGTCTTTCTGTCAATGACTATTCAGCAGTTAGTTGTAATTCTGGTGTTCTTGCAAGAGGGAGTGAGTGCACGTCCTTCTACTCCACCATCTCGAGCTCTGTGTCCTCCACACAATTTTTAGAATTGTTTCTTCTATTTTTATAAAAACTGCCATTAAAATCTTGATAGGAATTGCATTGAATCTATAGATGGTTTTACATAGTATATTTTAATAACATTAATTCTTCCAATCCACAAAAAAGGTATATCTTTCCATTTGGTCTATGTTTTCTTCAATTTCTTTCACCAATGTTTTATAGTTTTCTATATACAGATCTTTCATCACTTGGTTATATTTATTCCAAATATTTTATTGTTTTTAATGTTATTGTAAATGGGGTTGTTTTCTTTATTTTTCATATAGTTCATTTTAGTGTATAGAAATGCAACTATTTTTGTGTGTTGATTTTTTGTATTCTGCAGCTTTGCTGAATTCATTTATTAGTTTCAATACCTTTCTGATGGATTTTCTATATATAAAATCATGTCACCTGCAGAGTGTCTCTATTTTACTTTGTTGTCTATTTTATTTCTTCCTTTCTAACTCAGATGCTTTTCACATATTTTTTCTTGCCTGGTTGCTCTGTCTGGAACTTTCAGTACCATTTGAATAGGAGGGGGCAGAGTGGGCACACTTGTCATGTTCCTGATTTTATAGAAAAAAACTTTCAACCTTTATCACTAAGTTTATGTTAGCCATGGGCTTGTCATCTGACCCACATTTTAGACCCAAAAGATGACACATTCTCCTTTAAGATTAACCTCATTTAAATTGAATTTCTGTGATTGGCCTCCAAGTAGTCTGACAGATGAACCCGTCCCTTTAAATATTGTTTTTAAGCCTACTCTGCCTAATCACTTCATACTTTCAGTATTTCTGTGACTTAAAGCATCTTTCCCTCAGCCTAAAATACACTGTCTTCAAATATGCCCCATTGCCTTAAAACATCTAAATATCTTATGGTATAATTTTAATATCAAAATATTTCTTAGATGAAGTTTTACCTGATTCTTGTAGTTATATACTAACCTCTCTAGGCGCTCATAGCTTGTGATCCTCTTCAAGCCTGGACTTGCAGAAGTATACATCCTGCATCTTAATGTCTCCCACTCCTCAGAATTCATATCCTTCAATTCCCTCTCAAAAATGCTTCTCACAAGGAAGGGAGGGAATATGGGGATATGTGTATAAAAACAGATGATTGATCCTGGTGTACCCCCCCCCAAAAAAAAAATGAATATATGTATATGTATAACTGGACCACTTTGCTGTACACCTGAAACTAACAAAACAAATCAACTATAGTCCAATAAAATTAAAATTTAAAAAATAAAATAAAATACAATAAAAAAATGCTTCTCAAAAATTTTACTAATACTAAGATGTGAGTAGATGATTGTCAGTTATAATGTTATTAGTAAAGTTGTGTTTTTAGATACAATGATACAAATGATAAGCATAGGCTGTTAAGTTCTAAAAGTAGAAGTTTAGTTATTAGCAAAAAATGAAGGTGATCTCTTGTGCTTCTAGGGTATCATGCCATGATTGGATTTCTTAAATCACTTCTTGTGTGAAATGCACAAATTACGCAGTGTATTATTAGGTGGCTTGCAACAGAAGTCTTAGATAAACTCAGAAATAGCTGAAATATTTCTAGAGGTTTAAAAAATTACAAGTGAATTGATATTTGTGGCAATGATTTAATATTCCTATGGTTATCTTTCTGAAACACAATCATGTGTATGACAACCCTAAAACTTAAATCTTTAAGCAGACTTCTGGCTTTACGATGAAAAAAATAAAGACACCTGTTTTTATCCCTGTCTGACTCTAACAGATATCAAGAGGAATGAGAAAGAAATATGGAAATTATCTTGATAACAAGAAAAAATAAATATAGAATGTATATATTCTGCTGCAGTAAAACAACACATGGATGAGGATGTGTACCAAACAAGCATATGTGCTAGTGTGGACATTGGGAAGATGTGCTGCAATAAGCTTCTCAAAGGTCAAAGGGCTATCCTGAGGGCAAGGTTCATGCTCCCTTACTTGGAAAAGCAGACTTCTTTCAGTGATGAGAGCAGTTGTGGAAACTTCCCTCACAATTATTTCACCCTAGGAGATTCCAAGGGGGCTGAGGTGACTAAAGAAATCCATCGTCTTTGCAAGTGCATGTCAGGTTGCAAAGAAACGTGTGGTTGGGAAGAAGTTTTCAGCTACAAAACAGTGTCTTCGGGAAAAGGTATATTTCGTAAATCTGAAACTCAAGTAAGAGGCATATATGTGTTTGAATGCATGAAGGTACCTGTAGAAAAGCTGAGGATAATGTAACCAACAGTGAGCTATGGAGCTATAAAATTGGAGGTGGAGGACAGCAAATGCCTCATTGGCAGCAGGAGATCAACAGGCAGCAGAAAAGATTAAAACCACTAAAGAAGGCAAAATTGTGAAGAACTATGATAACTTCTAATAGGTGTAAGTCTTTAAATATATATGTATATATCTAAAATAATTATATATAATTATTATATATTTATATATATTTATAATTATATATATTATATATTTCTATAATTATTTTAGATATATACATATTCTTAAAATATATGGATATATTAAAATATTATTATAAAATTATTATATATTAATTATTCCAGAATATTATAATTATAATATATGACTATATAATATTATTTATAATACATTATATATCATATAATATGTGTTGTATATTATATAATATAGTATTTAAATTATATATAATATAATGTATATAATATATACTTCTATAACATAACAATTTATTTACAATGTATAATAAATAAAATGTAATATATATTATATAAAATATATTAAAAATTATATACATATAGTATATTTTTATATTATATGTATTATAATATGATATATAATATAAACAAAATATATAATATGACAATATAAATGCAATATATCATATATAATAATTATAACTATATACGATATATTTATAATTCAATATTAATATATCATATATAATATATCATATAATATTAATATAAATTCTTAAAATGTAATGTAATATAAGAATGTTATATATGAAATTATATATAGCATATAATTTGCATAATGTATCAATATATGATTTATTATCTATATTATATATAATACATAATATATATCGTATATAAAATACATAATAAATATAAATTATATATAATATAATATAAATATAATATAATATAATGTAATGATGTCATATATTAAAATATAAATTATATATTATAATATATATATAATTTAAAATATATAAAATTTAATATACATTACATAAAATATATTACACATTATATACATATATATTATTGTTATATCATATATATTATGATATAATGCTATAAATAGAATATATATTTTATAATATACAATATCAAATATATAACATACTATATGATATATACTATAAAAATATATAATTATAATATATAGTATATTATATTGATATATATAATTGACATTAATATGCCATGAATATATTATATATAAAATATTATAATACAATATAATATTAAAATATGATATAATATAATAATGTTATATAATGATATAATATTCATTATTATAATATGTCATATATCATATATTATGTATAACACATAATTATGTATAATTAATATACATTAATACTATATTAATATATAATATGTTATATACACTGTATATTATGTATGCTATATATAATATATTATATATAGCATATTATATATGACATATAACATAACATATATATGTAACCTGTATATAATATATAAACATATATGTAACATACATATCATGTATATTATATAGAACATATAACTATTTATAATTAATATATATTAATAATATATTAATATATAATAATTTTAATATATATAATATGTAAATACATTATATATTATATATAAAAATGTGACTATTATATAAATATGTAAATATATTAATAATATAAATCACATTTGTATTATCTCATATATTATATATGGTATATAATTATATATTATATGCAATGTATTATATATGATATATTATAGTTTGTTATAATTGCATAATAAATCCTAAAATACCATATATCATATTATGTTGTATATTTTATAATATAATGCATAATATATCATGTAATAATATAATAAATATGTTATATGTGTATTATTATATATAATTTTTATTATAATATTTATATATAATATAGAATTTTATATATAACAATTATTAATAATTTTATACTTTTATATAAAATAATTGCATCAAAAATCATGTGGGGAACTAAGATCTCACAAGCCCCATGGTGCTACCAAAATAAGGAAAAACCATGAAGCAAAAATGTATTTGTATGAGCCATTCTCAGTTTACAATAAATGGAATTAGAAAATTATAATGAGACCTAAATAATCCTATTGCTTATATTGATCTAAATAACACAGTTCAACTAAGCATAGAATTTACACTTTCCAAGTATGCATAAAAAAGTCAGAGTATTTGATAAAGCATTGACAAAATTCAAAACATTAATATGCTACAAACATTATGCATTTTTTATAATGTAAAAAAATAAAAATTAGAAAAAACAGTGACACACAAAAAATTAATAATTCATATGCTTATATTACTTCTGACTTCTCTACCTTTACTTCAAAACCTAAGTTTTAATATTTAATACTTTTCAGGGGGAGATTGTGTGAAAAAACAAGTTGTAGTATAGTGTTTCATTATACCTGTTTCTAATATGCTACAATGTGTTTAAAAGAGGAACATAATTATATAGCTATCCTTGTATATACATAGCTACTTCTGAAATTATGTATCAGTTTTGTATTTGGGGACAATGAACTTGGTGAAATGGGCAAAGATGATACTTACCTTTCTGTTGAATTTTTTACCATTTGCCTGTAAAACCTATTACTCCAATAAAGATTAAAAAAAAAACAAAGTAAATAAATAAAAGGGGTGGTAAAACTATTTTATGGTATGTAGATACTCCTTATAAGGCAAACATATGTGGAAACCATACAGCAAAAGGTTAGGTGTTGGTATCTGCTAAGTGGGATTTTAAACAATATTTATTTCTCATTTATATTTTTTGGTGTTTTATGTTTTAACCAAAAGGTATTCATCACATTTACAATTAGAAAGACCAGTTATAATCCTTTTTCCACTTTGGATAAAAGTAACAAGACTATCCTGAAATCGTGTCCCATAGCTTCTGGGGGCATTTTTAAATACCTGAATGTAGCATTCAAGGCCTTTCACAACACCATCCGCATTTTGTATGCCAACCATTCGTTCCTACCTTATACACCTCTGACACCCTATATTTACCAAAGATTCCTGGCTGAAATTCTCATAGTTCTTTGCTAACTTCATGCCATTTTTCATGTTGTTCTTTCTGTACATATCTGCATAAAATAAGCGAATAAATGTCCTCTCCTTTACTGATGATCAACCCCCCCATTTTAAAGTTTCATTTAAATATTACCTTAGCGACATTTACAGGTAAAACTAATCACTACCTCCTCTGATTTCTTTAATACTAGAATTAAATCCATAAATCTTATATGATACTGTGCAGTGTGTTTGTGTGTGTGTGTGTATAGCAAAGAGAGAACAAAATTGATAAATGATCATTCCACTGAGAACTTGTCTCCAATCTAATAAAAAGATTGAGTTGAGACTGGGCATACGTAGACTTTCCCAAGTCATAAACAAATTTGTTTGCTCAAATACTTAGAGGACACGGTGATAACCTGACTCTCTGACAGACTGTTATTGAGTTTGTGGCCGTGATGATGATGACATTAGAAGCTTTCCTGAGATAAACAGATGTGGAAATCTAGAGATTGTTTTCAACCAGGTCCTATATTTGCTGGTATAGAGGGATTCAGTCCAAAAGTCCAACAAAACTTTTTCTCAAATAAGCCACAATTACCTCTGAAAACTTTTGATAAGAGTTAGCCTAAAAGCTGATTTATAATGTCAGTTAATTTCTTCATTATGACACTAATATTATAAGCATTAAAAAAGATGACAAATTGTGGGCTGAATTTAGAAGAATAAAAATTTTATCATGAATTTAGATGAATGACTCCCTTTTGGTCATTCATATTAATGCCAAAGGATATTTCATATGGCTTCCATGGTGTCCTAATTTGCAAACTATATGTACAACATGAAGACTATAGCTAACACTGCTGTATTATATACAGGAATGTTAAGACAGTAAATCCTAAAACTTCTCTTCACAGGGAGAAATTGTTTTCCTTTTTCTTCTCTTTGTTTTCTTTTCATTGTAACTATATGAAAAAATGGGTGTTAGCTGAACCTATTGTTAATAATTTTGTGATACGCATAAGTCAAACCATCATGCTGTACACCTTAAACCTATACAATGATGTATGTCAGTTACTTTTCAATGAAACTGGGAAAAACTACATCATTTCTTTATTTGTTAGTCAGTAATAACTCTTTTGTTTGGAATTTCTAGGGAATTTCAGTTTTGAGATGCAGTCTTTTTAAAATGCATAGAGCTCTACTTCCAAAAAATATTGTTTTTAATTGAAGTTTTAGCATGTTTAGGTTATTCTGGAATTCTGAATGAATCATTTGGGATAGAGTCTAGCAATCTTGTTACCCTTTGCAAGATATCCAACTGCTGAACCTCAACTACTCATCATAAACTAATAGTGATCACCTCATATGGTTCTTGTTAATGATTCCAAAGTTGATGCTGCAATAATGATCCCTATGTTGAGCTTCTATTCTACTTTACTCCTTTGGGCAGTGAGGGAGTGGGGAGTAAAAGAATTTAAGGTTTAATTATTTATTATTCAAATGCTGAGCTAAAATCTTGTGCAAAATATTTACAGAATCAGTATTCAGTGCCTCAAATGGTAATGAATGCACAATTGAAAACAAATTTGATTACTTAATAACAAAGCAGCTCTACTTTTGATGAAGGTGTAGTGACTTGTATGAGACACTTCCATTTATAGACAAAAATTTAAAACTGTGGGGAAAATATGAAAAAAATTACCTATAGAAAATACTGGGGAAATATATAAGTCAGGCAGAAATGGGGGGTAGATGATTCTTGAAAAGGGGATTTTCACTGGTTGGTATTTGAATTTATGTGAATTTTTTCTTCATACAGTGTGGGTTAGCCTGAATATAAGCAGAAAGTCAGAGTCCAACTAGTTTGCAAAGGTGAGGCCAGAGTTCAGATTTACCAATGGAATTAAAATATCAGAGGGCTATTGACAAAAGAGTGTCCTCAGAAAGGATAGCCTCAAAATTTGTGTATACACTTGGTCTACCTCTTTGGTTCTTCCATAAACTATGTATACAGAGCAGAGTATTAAAGGTGCTCTGCAGACAGCGATGGATGAAAGGTTAAGAGCACCAAACAGAGATTTTACTTCCTTCTTCACTGCAGAAGAGACAGAGTTTAGAATTAAGTCCAGCCAAATTAACTACCTGACAGAACAAAATTCAACAGTCTTCAAAGGAAGCTAACAGAACTCAAAGTGTCTACAATTAACTATTCACAGTGCCCAGTTAGCAAAATATTGAACATATGAATTGGAAGAAAAATAAGATCAGTAGATAAGAGAAATTGTGATCAGTAGCAACCAAACTTGAAATTACACAAATATTGAAGTTGAAATTAAGAAACAAGAACGTCAAAGCAGCAATTATAAAAATGTTTGAACTTAAAGGGAAATATTGTGGTAGAAAATAAACAGAGAATCTCAGCAGAGAAATATAAACCATTAAAAAAACTAATAGAAATTGTAAAACTAAAAAGTAAAGTATGTGAAATGGAACAAGACCTCCCTCAATGGCCTTGATAACCTGGTGGAGATGAAAACAAAAGGTGGTAAGTGAGGTTGGAAATACAGCAATAGAAATTATCCTTCCTGAAGGACAGAAAGGAAAACACAAAATTTCTAAACAGTGAATAGCGCCTCAGTGACCTAGCAGTCAAATATATGTGCAAATATGGTCCCCAAAACAAGAGAGAGACACAGAGAGAGAAGGGAGAGAAGAGGGGAGAGGTGGGGAAGGGAGAATACCAAATACAACAAAGTGTAAGCAATTGGTCAATAGGAGTTTAGGTTATTTAGCATTTTTTTTACTCTGTTCTTGCAGTTTTTCCATAAGTTTGAAATTACATAAAAACAAAAAACAACTAAAAGCAAAAAAAAATTTTTTTCATGCTGCTTTTATTTCCTTCTTTTAAACTAAATCACAGTTTAAAATTTTGATCCACCTCTATAATAAGTCAACACCTTTGGGCTGTTTAATAAGACACTTTAGAACAAATTGAATTAGAGTATTTACAATAATGGTTAAAAAGTCAATTAAGGAAAAGTCTAATGTATATAACGCGTGATGGCAGAGCTAATGATTCACTTTCATAATAATCATAGAAAGAGACTAATCTTTCCATAACTTTATTTCCAAAGACAGCGTAATATTGAAAACAAAGACAAAGGTTTAATTAAGTCTTAAAAATAGATTCTGAAAAATTAACTGCATTTGTTAATTAATCTGTAATGCAGAAAGCTGTTCTACTGAGAGCAATATTAAATAAATACATTTTTAGTAGGTCAATGGCTTAAGCCTTTATTTTTCCAGGCTTAGACCTACCTCTTGTGAGAGTCTGGCTAATTTTAAAGAGAATCAAGAATCTGAATTTGGGTCAGATTGTTCAAGGATATTGTAAAGCAGAGACTTTGTTTTTCTTGAATTTTATACTTTATGCAGAGTCATACCCTCTCATACACGCATTCACACACATGCAACTGGAGAGCAACTGGCCAGAAAGGTTAAGTTGCTCTGATACACAAAAATGATATTCTTGAAGTTAGCAGATTTATTGCTATGAGAGCATTTTATAGCAAATGAAGAGCTGAAAACAAAAACAATTTTCTCTAATTTAGGCAGTCATGTTTTCAAAAGAACGCTTTCTTATTGACATATAATGTATGTTTAAAATTATAGGTAATTTCTAAATTTGACAGTTGTATAAAAACTGTAGTAGTAATATTGTACAGTATTAATGTTAATAGGTTTATTAGCTTAAATTAATTTATAAATATGATTACATATAAGTCAAAACAACAGTCTGTATGAAAGTAAATGTGAACAACACAGAAAATAATTTTTAATGTAATAAAGTGAGTTGTATCAAGCTTTTCCACTTTTTAATGTGTTTTGAATTATATAAATTATAGCTAAATATGTACTTGTTAAAAATGTCAAAGTGTAACTGAAAACAAAGAACAGAAATTCTGCCTTCACTGTAGCCCTGTATCTGCTTTGTTTTTTCTCCAGATAACAACATTGTTAATGTGTTTGTTTCTGTTTATACAGAATTAAATTATGTTAAGATTTTATTCATGAATATATATATTTACATATTTTCCCCTAATGAAAACTATTAAATATTATTCTGAAACTTGTCTTTCAACTTACAATTTACCCATGGTATACATATCCTAATATTCATGGAATAATCCCATGTCTATACGTCTTCTTTTAAAATTATTGTTCAGTGTATCATTGTACATATACAACATTTGTTGTCATTCTTCATTGAGGAAATGTAAGTTATGTACAATTTTAACTACTACAAACCTGGATACAAATGAATGTATTTGCTCATATATCTTTGAGTCCAGATAAATTTCATGATCAAAGGCTTTGATGGATATTGAAAAACTGACTTCAAAAAGACTCAATTTACAATTCCATCAGTAGCATTGAAGGTACCATTTACCATTCCCTTTGCAATAATGATTATGTTAAAACTGTTTAGTATCCTAAAATATCAAAATAATAATATCATATTTCAATAATTTGCATTTTCCTGTGATTATTTTTTTAGCCACTTTTTCTTTCCTAAACTTTTTGTTTTTATTTTTAGGACATCTTTCTATAATACCATTAACTTTTTTCTTATTGCTTTTAAAAATTGCCATTAGTCTTTAGTTAGAATTTATCTTCCTACACTGTTGGTGGAGCTCATGATATTCAATGATGCATAAAAAATGAAAGCCTAGTATTTATGTATTATCAGACATTAATAATAATTATAAACTCTAGAAAATTGACCATGAGTTTACTTTTATAATCCTGAACTGAGAAACTGACCTAGGGATGTGATAGGCCCCCTTAATGCCCAATGGAAAATCTCGAGCAGGGCAATAAACTCATTATGTATGAAAATAGTTGAGTTGGTTCCTGTGGTTTTCACTGGGCAGAGCATAGACAGGCTTCTTTTCTTTCTATTTTTTTCTTTCTTTTTTACTAGATTACCAGTTTATTATGAAAGCTACAACTCAGGAACAGCCAGATGGAAGAAACGCAGAGGGCAAGGTGTGTGGGAAGGTGCATGGAGCTCCTGTGCCCTCTCTGGGTGCAACACTCTCCCACACCTTCACAAGGTCACCGATCAGGAAGCTCCAGAGAGATTTCATCAGACTCTCCAAGGGGCTGCAAACCACGAAGCTTATCACTGTCTAGAATCAAATATGCAAATATGCTCACTGTTTACTGTATGTGACTCATCTAATCTTGATTCCAAACCAGACAAAATGATACAAAAAAGGAAAATTATAGAAAAAAATTATAGACTCATGAACATAAATGCAAAAACCTTAAAATACCTGTGTGTAGAACCCACCCATACCTTAGAGATAGTATACCATGATCAAGTTCAATTAACCCAGGCATTCAGTAGTTGAGTACTGAGAAATTAGGAAATGTCATTCCCACACTAAACATGTCATTCCCACACTAAACATGTCATTCCCATGCTAATAGACAAATATGGTAACTTGAATATAATAAAAACCTTCAGAAATATTAGCAATAAAATGACAAAAGCCTGCTACTTCCACTTTTATTCAACCTGTATTTAGCCAGTACAGTAAAACAAGGAGGAAAAAAGGATTAACGCTCAAGATTATCATTAGTTGCCAGTGTTTTGGTTATTTGCATATAAAATTTGAAAAAAGCTCTTAATAAATTATTGGTAATAATTAATTCTAATAATTGAACAACTCATAATTGAGCAACTCATAATTAAGTTTACTGGAGAAAAAAACAAGTATACAAAACTAGTTGTGTTTTTATTAGAACCAAATGGGAAATATAATTGTGACAGGATGTCATTTGTAATAGAATATATGAGAATAAATCTATATAGATTCTACGTAAGCATAATTACATTCTTATAATGTTTTGAAAGTGTGAAAAAAGACTATTTAAAAGATCTCATCAAAGAAAGTACATGTGTCATTGTTGCCCTTGATGCCTATGATTATGTACATAAGTATCTACATAAGATCGTGCTGACCAACAAGGTAATGGTAGGTCTCTCTCGTTACTAAGATTTCAGGTGATTTTTACTGTATTTCTCATATTACTATCCATTCAATTTTCTCATAAATCCATTCAATTTTCTCATAAATTCTTTTACTATATATATAAAATTAAAAACTAAAAATAGGTATACTATCACTATTAGAAAAGCAAAACCTAAAAACCTGCAAGGTACTATGAAAATATGTTTATCATCACGTTACTGTGATTTATTTCACTAAAACAATTACTGTGGTTCAATGATTGTTTATGAAAAACACTGCAGTTTACATCTTCCTGAAAATAAATTTGTTCCCAAGAAAATGAGCTAATGATACTCATCTTACTTTAAAGTTGATCTATTCCAGAAATCACTGCAGAGAATAACATATATAAGAGAAATATAGCAAAGTCCTTTGAAAGCCAAAAAACTGTGAGGTCACTGATGAGGGGAGAGTGAACATCAGAGGAAATGTCATGCAGGGAGTGGCATTTATCCTGGGATTGGATAGAACTTGAGGAGTCATCTGTGAGGAGCAGATAATTGATGCTTTAGGATCCTGTCAAAGAGAGTACAGAAAAGACAGCCAAGCATGGAATCCTAGATAATCACAACTTTAAGAAGTCCTAAAGAAGATATATATAGAGAGGAAATTAATAAAAGACTCCTCTGTGGAAGGAGTTTTCACATATCATGACAGTTTTCACTTGTCATGAACAGGGAATGGTGTCAGTTGTAGATGCAACAAGCCTCTGTCTATACTTTTAGCCACAGTCCCTTCCGGGTCTGCTGGGGAATTTCCAATGCCATAGACTTTCGCCTGAGCCCCTCAATGTGTGTTCATGACAGGCTGAAGTGTTTGTGAATTAACATCCATCTGGGTCCTCCCATTAGCCCTTACTTCATAAATGTAGGGGGGTTGGTGTATAAATTGTCTCCCCTGTTGGGTGAATAATTCCAAGACCTGTGTTCTACACTACTTCCCATGTTTCTGCATATGTGAGTTCTTGTTGCCAGTGTTGGCTGGTTTAATCATGCACACTTTAGTGGCTACCTTCCCTCCCTGTCTCAGATCCCCTTTGCTCTGCCAGGGTTTCCTCCACCTCCCACACAAACCTTGAATCCTTGTCTCAAAATCTACTTCTGGGGGAACCCACACCAAATCAGCAGAACATTGACAAATAAACAGTAATGACTGACGTAGGAAAGGTGTAAAATTTGGCAATTTGCAGGTCGTTATTTGCCAGAAGAGAACTTCTTCAGATGTTAGTTTTTGTCTAGTGTTGAACTGTAAACTAGTGAAGTGAGTAAGTGGGGAGGAAGTCGTGAAAACACGATAGAGGATATTTTGGAAAATTCTGTGAAGTGAAAAGAGGAAAATATTGGGAAAACTTCCTTGCCATTCAAAACTCTGTGTTGAACGTGACAACCCTTGCTGACTCCACAAATCAGACACCTACCTCTCCTCCATAGTGCATGTAAATAGCAAAATATATCCAGTTTCCAACTGAATTTACAGTTGGTGACTGAAACCAACTTGTACTCAGATACTAGTACCACAAGCCCTTCAAACAAGGAGGGTGTGGACAGCCAGTGTGGACAGAAAGTGCTGGGAGAACATATGAAATCATTCTCAAAGCCTCAGAACAGAGGGTTGGTGATAGAATTGGTGAGTCAATTTTAAAGTGTAATATTAACCAGAGACTTTGTAACAGAAATTCTTTTGTAAGCCAGAAATGCTGCAGGGAAAGCACACTCAAAACTGGTTGAAATGGTAGCTATGGAAAATCTGAAGAGAAGCAGCTTCCCTTTTTGACATAAACTAGTACACTAGTGATCCTGTGGTAGGGAGTGTTTGCTTCTCAAAATTAATATGTATCTATATTTTTAATTAATTAATTAATTTATTTATGTATTTTATTGGCTGTGTTGGGTCTTTGTTGCTGCATGCGGGTTTTCTTTAGTTGCAATGAGCAGGGGCTACTCTTCGCTGCAGTGCACGGGCTCCTCATTGCCGTGGCTTCTCTTGTTGCAGAGCACAGGCTCTAGGCACATGGGCTTCAGTAGTTGCGGCACATGGGCTCAATAGTTGTGGCTCACAGACTCTAAAGCACAGGCTCAATAATTGTGGTGCACAGGCTTAGGTGCTCTGCAGCATGTGGGATCTTCCTTGAGCAGGGATCGAACCTGGGTCCCCCTCATTGGCAGGTGGATTCCTAACCACTGCACCACCAGGGAAGCCCCTAAATTAACATATTTTTTAAAGACAAATCGATGTCATAGACTCTCAGGAAAAATACGCAGGAACTGGTTAATTGTATTTGTAGGTAAATGAAGTAACTGGATTCTGACAGATGGCTTATCTTCCTCTTTATTTTAATTATTTTAGAAAATCTCCACCTGCTTTATAAACAATGCAGTTCTATTTACAGGCAAACTATTTTAAAAAGCTGTTTAATAATTAAAATCCTTAAGACTTTCTTGGCTTATGGAAAAAAATGATTTCTCCTATAAAGAAACCTCTGGCATTTGGAGCCCAATATACAGATGTTTGTTCCAGAAAAGAATGTGTATTTAGTACTTAATACTCTTACTGAATTTTGAGGCTAGTATTCAGAGTCACTTTTACTAAATAATGGTCAGGGCTTCTTTCTCAATTCAATAACTTGCTGAGGTTGAGATATAATATTTGCCCTCAATTCTTAAGATACATGGTTGGATTATTAATTTAACTGTCATTATGCTCAAGTGTCAGGCATTTTTTTCTTTATGATTAAGCAAAAATCTGACCTTATTTTAATTTTGAGTTAATAATTGGGAATGGAATATTGGCAACTGGCCAATCAAGGATAGTTTTACTAGGATTGGTTTAGATAAAGATGCCTTCAACTCCCTCTTACTGGCACAGAAGCAGAGCTCCACTCAGTGCAATTTACTGCCTAATGGACCCCCGGGTTCATATTCTCTCTGTGCTCTGAAAGTTTTGTAATACCCCAACAAGCTGTCCCACCTCAGAAAGATAGAGGAGGGCAGTCTTCATTCTTAGCCATTAAAAAAAAAAAATCCCTTCTTGGGAAATAGGAGTTGAAAACTCCGATGTGTCTTGAAGAGTAGCAAAGGTCTCTGTCTTATGGATTCCAATGTGCTTGTTGAAAAGAAATTCCCTGGAATAGCACAATCCACAATCTGCATAATGCAATGTGTTGAAGCCTTGGCTCATTGCTAATGTGCCTTCTACATCATTTTTAGCATCAGGGCTCTGGTGTCGCTCTTTCCTTCTTGAAGACAGATATTTACCTGGGGCAGTCCACTGCTATGGAATCTGGTTGGCTTAACCTTATCCCATCAGCAGCAATTTGGACTAAATGTGTGGGAAATGAAGCCACACTTATAGAGGTCTCAGAGGTAAGGAGTCTGCTTTAAAGTATACTAAAATAATGTGAGATGAAATAAGCCTTTTCAAGATACACTTTAAGAAACTCCATCCTTTGAAATATCCATGAGGGACTTGCACTCCTGAAAACTGCCTGTCTGGAACAGAGCAGTGTAGCCTCTTCATACTGTCCTTTTGTGACAGGTAATTGCGGATTATTGCCCCTGTATAATCACCAGGATTCTCCAGGATAAAATGAGTATTCTGCAATCATGCAGCAGGGCTGAATGAGGCAGAATTTTTTACCTTTGTGAAATGAGCCACTTTAAGTAAGTTTTCTCTAGATCTTTGACATAACCAAAGTGAATAGAGAAATATTTTCAGTGGCTTCAAACTCTCTCTATATAGGATAACATTACATCCTAGAAGACTGAGTGTGACTTATTGAGAAACATGATGAAAAACAAATATAAGGACACATTTAAAGCTGGTTTCAGTCCTGGCTCCTTGTTTACTTTGATGCTGAGGCTGAGTTTAAAATGCTGTCAAAGGAGACTCTGGTTTGTGCCTTAAGGGCACAGCAAGGATGAAAATGGAGACAGCTAGAGAAAATGTACAGATTTCAAAGAAAATGAAATACTCTTGTCACTTTAACATGTCATTTGGTTTCAGAGATCCTATTTACCATCGTTTAACAACCCAGAAAAGAGTATCCCTTATTAAAATATTACCAGCTTAGGCGGAAATCTTGGAAATCAACAAGAGATCTTACTTAACCACATAGCCTAGAGTGCAGTGCGTTTTACATACTAGTTGATGCCCTCTCTTGGCAATTACAGGCACTCCTCAATTGCTTTAAGAACTATAAAAATGTAAATTACTGAGACCTGATTTGGTCTTATTGTCTTAGATAAGTTCTAACACTTAAACTTAAAATATATGGCTGTTGGAGCTAATTAATACTGTTAATTTGCATATTTAAGAGCCTTCCCTCAGTACTCCTTCTCTCTTAACTAATAGGAGATGACTCTTTCAAAGCTCGTGAGGATGTTTAAACAGTGAACTGGATTGAAATTTGTGCCTTCACTTAAAAATGTTTCAAATTTTTCTTGAACACTATATCCCAGTTTGAATTCTATCTTACATCCCTTACTAGCTTCCCTCCCTAATGAACAGAAGACAAGGACTATTTGGTATCAAATGACACAATTTAAATAGAAAGTAATGTCTTAAATTAGCATAATAAAAAGTTTTAGAAGTGATTGTATACCCATAAAATGATTCCATCATGCATTTAAATACAGCAGAAAGCAAGTCAAGAACACATATTTGCAAATAGGGTATAAGAAAATATCTACCAGAGAAGATTCATAACACATTATATAGTTGGAATAAAAGAAAAGTTATTATTTACTTGACACCAATATTAATTTTCCTAAACTTCAACAGTTTCTGATTTTGATATTCTGTGGTTTTTCAAATAAATAACAAAAATAGTTAATACTGAAAAAGTGAATAATTTATTACAAATTATGAAATGATACTAGCTGGATATACAATTACAAAATTATATATGGCTCACAAAATTAAAGGCAAATGTGGGTAGATATGCCATCGATATAGAAAAAGAAAGAGAAATGATGAGGATAACCAACGTCACATGCAAAGTCTGGTCCCCCAAATTTCATCTTTCGTAATGTTCATTTAACTTTTCTTCATAAAACCCATCAGTATTAAGGTTCTTACTTTTTTCTTTTGAAAACTTGAAAAATTACCTTAGAATTTGTTATTTTACAAAGTTAGTTTTAGTACGTACACAGGACATTACACCCTTTCTATTAACGCCACCAAAATGTAAGAGGGAAATTTAAGGACAATGTCATTATTATTGAAATAAGTGTATGCTCATACCTGGTAGCTACTTTGTGAGGAAGAACACAATATCCATGAGAACTTATAGCCATGCACTATCTATAAGTGGCTATTTAGGGATATGCAGCAGAATCAACCTTGATACAGGTGAGATGTCAAACATCATTTTAGAGTTTCAATGATTTTAGTACCCAAACCAGCTGAGTTCACCTTAGGCAAATTCTAAGAAGATAAGAGAGAGAAGTGAGGCAATTGGTCCTTCACTGGGAGGCTTTAAATATAGTTGCAATCTCCAGTTTTAAAATATGGTATCAAATGCAGCTGGATCTCCAAGGTGTAATTATTCCTTACAGTTACCTTCTTCTTGAAGGACAAAATGGCCATTGAACTTTTTATCCTTCAACAAATTATTTTCCTCATCTTTTATGGTACTAGTTTATCTCTGAACACTACTTCATGTCTATAATCAAACACCTGGATTCTTGCAAGGCTTGGATATCTCAACTCTTATTTTTAATTGAATATCCACATGCTTTGTATCTATTGTGGAAAGGGTGTACGGTTTCAGTAGAAATGATTTAAGAATGATAGAGGGTATTTACCTTTGTATTTTTAACATCACTCTTGTTCTCCTGCCAGAATTGTACATTCCTAACTCAAAGGCATGACTGGGAAATTCAACGAATGAGACAGTAAAAATCAAGTATGATTATCAGAGTGCATCAACCAGTGATTGTTTGTATAGGCTCTTATTGCCTTTAGCAAGCACTTCTACTCTCAGCCATGGAAACTTGATTCTAGGAGCAATGTCGCTGCCTGGACTGCCTGCCTCTCTGGCTTCTGCTTAACCCTGAATGTACCTGTGAGATTGTTGAAATAACACCAACTGAAGACACACCTGAAAACTCTGAGAACACCACTTTCACTGCACTTTCAGAAAACAGTAGAAAAAGAAGTTGAGGATGAATGCTTGATATCACACACAGTTTCCAGCATCAGTAGTGGCTGGAAATGAGCCTGGTGTTGCTTGAAACCTGGATATCATGGTTAAGGTACTGGTTTATGTCATCACCAAAAAAGTCTATTTGCATAAACAAATTTATAGTGAGAACTACTGATAAAACACTGACTGCTCATATGCTTATTTGTAATTTTCAAAATAAGCTATATGTTAGCTTATTTGAACTTTGCAGCTGTGGGTAAATTACTTATGAGCAAACTGAAACCCAGTAAAACTAGGTAATATGTTCATTCACACCTCTTAGGAAGTACCAGAACCGGGTTTACTCCCAGGGCTTGAGGACCCTCAGGAGTGGTCTGGCCAACTTCCCAGCAGCATCACTTCAGGGACCTGATGGCAGGTTAGTTCTGCCTCTGCTTCTGTGGGATAGCCAGGAGACAAAGCTGAAGGGCAGGGATACATGCAGTGGCAGGGCCAAGCAAAGAGAAAGAAGTACCAGTACAATACAAGGGCCCTTTCTATCACAGCTTGATCTTTCTCTAGACACCTGACACTTTCAGGGACAGAAATTTCTTTACTTTGAAGAGTAAATAATCCCATTTTTGGAAAGTCTAATTATGAGAAAAATTCTTCCTTTTATTGAGCAGAAGTGTTGTCTAAATGAGCAACCCGTGTATTGACTATTATTAAAGAATAAAGAACATAACATTAAATCTGAATTCAATAATGAGTACCTTTGCTATTTGAGATAAAACGGTATTGGTACTTTACCATGATATCTCAGCTAAAAGTAGGGATTTAATTCAATGAAATAAACACTATCCATATCTTTGTAAAAGGTGCTTTGAAATATGCAAAAATAAACTGAGTAAATGGTAAGAAAAGAAACAATCAATTAGTGTTTTCCCTCAATTTTTATCTAACAAACAAACCTTGAAGAGACATAAGATGACAGTAAAAGTAGTGGCTGCAAACTTAACAAATGCCCATATGTGCTGTTGGTTAATTTTAGATATCCAACTGTAAAAATTAATAAACATTAACTCAATTAAAACACAGTCAGGAGGACAGAAAGGGGAGCTCTCATGCCCTAAGATGACAGCAGAGCCCAACAGGAAGAAGAAAGACTTCTCTACTTGCCTGGGAAGATTTCAGCCAATGGGAGACAATGAAAAGTCGCTATACTTCAAACACTCAATTCCCCCATGGACTCTTTTCTTACTACAGCCCCCCCAATCCCTTTTCCCCTCTTTAAAAGAGTGCTCCTCTCCTTGCACAAGAGGACTTGCAGGTAGCTCACCATGGTTTCAGACTCTAAGTTACAATTCTTTGTTGATCCCAAATAAACCATTTTTGCTGAAGAAATAACTGGCAGGCTATTAGTTTTAGGTCAACATTTTGGAGGCCATGTGAGCACTAGAGAAGACCCCTGATGACGCTGAAGCTGTTAAGGAAACAGGTGCAGTACCCACACTGAACCCACTGATGCTTGCTGCTTTTCTTGCCAGCCCTCGGGTTTGAGGATAAGTCTTTCTCCTGGATCTGAGCTTCCACCCTCTTTGTGTTTTAATCATCTCCAGGTTTTATTTGGGACCTATTTTAAGGTTTCATCCTTTTGGTTAAGGCCTTGTTCTGTCTGCAAGTATTGATACTTGTTTGGCACTTTGGCCTGATTTTTGAGCTTAGGCTGCTCCAATTGGCACTTGTTAGACTTCAGCCCGTTCCTTTTGGAAGAGTGACTGTTTCATTGGAACTGTGCTATTAAGCCTTCAGCTTGACTCCCTCAGGATTGGGATGATCCATCAGAGCTGAGCAGCCTTCATCCTGGCTCCTTGGGGTCCAGACTGTCCCCTTAGAGCTGGCTGATAGGCCTGCCAGCAGCTGGGCTGTTCAAACTGTTTAGGCTGTTTGAAAGTTATCCTTTACACTAGAGAAAAACCTCTGAGAAATGAGATGCCAGTTATTTAAATATTTTGACCCACCTTCCCAGAGACAGTGGCCAATTTTCTATTTAAAAACTGATCCTTCCTTATGCCCATTTCTTTCTTTTTTTTTTCCCTTCAGATCTTTTTTGGAGTATAATTGTTTTACAATGTTGTGCAATTTCTGCTGAACAACAAAGTGAATCACCTGTATTTACACATATATCCCCATATGCCTTCACACTGGAGCCTCCCTCCTCTTCTCCCTATCCCATCTCTCTAGGTCATCACCAAGCATCAAGTTGATCTCCCTATGTGATGCAGCTGCTTCCCACTAGCTATTTATTTTACATTTGTTAGTGTATATAGCTCTATGCTACTCTTTCACTTTGTCCCAGTTTCTCCTTCCTCCCCCAACCCGGTGTACTCAAAATCATTATCTACATATGCATCTTTATTTTTGTCATTCCCATAGGTTCATCAGGACCGTTTTTTGTTTTTGTTTTTGTTTTGTTTTTTAGATTCCATATATATGTGTTAGCATACACTATTTATTTTTTTTGTTTCTGGCATACTTCACTCTGTATGACAGACTCTAGGCCCATCCACCTCACTACAAATAACTCAATGTCATTCCTTTTATGGCTGAGTAATATTCCATTATATATATATGTGCCACATCTTCTTTATCCATTCCTCTGTTCATAGACATTTCGGTAGATTCCATTACAGGGCTGTCATAAGTAGTGCTGCAATGAATATTGGGGTACATATAAATTTTTGAATTATGGTTATCTTAGGATATATGCTGATTATTGGGATTGCTAAGTCATATGGTAGTTCTATTTTTAGATTTTTAAGGAATTTCCATACCATTCTGCATAGTGGTGGTATCAATTTATATTCTATCAAAAGTGTAAAAGTGTTCCCTTTTCTCCACACCCTCTCCAGCATTTATTGTTTGTAGGTTTTCTGATGATGGCCATTTAAACCAGTGTGAGGTGGTACCTCATTGTAGTTTTGATTTGCATTTCTGTAATGATTAGTGATGCTGAGCAGCTTTTCATGTGTTTGTGAGCCATCTGTATGTCTTCTTTGGAGAAATGCATATTTAGATCTTCTGCCCATTTTTTGATTGGGTTGTTTGCTTTTTTGATATTGAGCTACATGAATGGTTTATAAATTTTGGAGATTAATCCTTTGTCTGTTGATTCATTTGCAAATATTTTCTCCCATTCTGAAGGTTGTCTTTTCATCTTGTTTACAGTTTCCTTCACTGTGCAGAAGCTTTTAAGTTTCATTAGGTCCCACTTGTTTATTGTTTTTATGTCCATACTCTAGAAGGTGGGTCAAAAAGATCTTGCTGTGATTTATATCAAAGAGTGTTCTTCCTATGTTTCCTCTAAGAGTTTTGTAGTGTCTGGCCTTACATTTAGGTATTTATCCATTTTGAGTTTATTTTTGCATATGGTGTTAGGAAGTATTCTAATTTCAGTCTTTTGCATGTAGCTGTCCAATTTTCCCAGCACCACTTATTGAAGAAGCTGTCTTTTCTCCATTGTATATTCTTGCCTCCTTTGTCAAAAATAAGGTGACCGTATGTGCATGGATTTATCTCTGGGCTCTGTATCATGTTCTATTGACCTACATTTTTGTTTTTGTGCCAGTACCATACTGTCTTGATTACTGGAGCCTTGTAGTATAGTGTAAAGTCAGGGAGCCTGATTCCTCCAGCTCCATTTTTCATTCTCAAGATTACTTTAACTGTTTGGGGTGTTTTGTGTTTCCATACAAACTGTAAAATTTCTTGTTCTAGTTCTGTGAAAAATGTCATTGGTAATTTGATAGGGATTGCACTGAATCTGTAGATTGTTTTGGGTAGTATAGTCATTTTCACAATGTTGATTCTTCCAATCCAAGAACATGGTGTGTCCCTCCGTATGTTTGTGTCATCTTTGATTTCTTTCGTCATTGTCTTATACTTTTCTGCAAACACGTCTTTTGCCTCCTTAGGTTGGTTTATTCCTAGGTATTGTATTATTTCTGTTGCAATGGTAAATGGGAGTGTTTCCTTAATTTCTCTTTCTTATTTTTCATTGTTAGTGTATAGGAATGCAAGAGATTTCTGTGCATTAATTTTGTATCCTGCTACTTTTCTAAATTCATTGATTAACTCTAGTAGTTTTCTGGTAACATCTTTAGGATTTTCTATGTATGATATCATGTCATCTGCAAAGAGTGACATTTTACTTCTTCTTTTACCATTTGGATTCCTTTTATTTCATTTTCTTCTCTGATTGCTGTGGCTAAAACTTCCAAAACTATGTTGAAGAATAGTGGTGAGAGTGGGTACTCTTGTCTTGTTCCTGATCTTAGAGGGAATGCTTTCAGCTTTTCACCACTGAGAATGATGTTGGCTGTTGGTGTGTTGAGGTTGTTTCCTTCTATGCCCACTTTCTGGAGAGTTTTTATCATAAATGGGTGTTGAATTTTGTTGAAAGCTTTTCCAGCATCTATTGAGATGAGCATGTAGTGTTTATCCTTCAACTTGTTAATATGGTGTATCACATTGATTACTTGCGTATATTGAAGAATCCTTGCATCCCTGTGATAAAGCCCACTTGATCATTGTGTATGATCCTTTTAATGTACTGTTGGATTCTGTTTGCTAGTATTTTGTTGAGGATTTTTGCATCTAAATTCATCAGTGGTATTGGTCTGTAATTTATGTGTGTGTGTGTGGTATCTTTGTCTGGTTTTGGTATCAGGGTGATGGTGGCCTTGTAGAATGAGTTTGGGAGTGTTCCTTCCTCATCAATTTTTTGGAAGAGTTTGAGAAGGATGGGTGTTAGCTCTTCTCTAAATGTTTAATAGATTTCACCTGTGAAGCCATCAGGTCCTGGACTTTTGTTTGTTGGAAGATTTTTAATCACAGTTTCAATTTCAGTGCTTGTGATTGGTCTGTTCATATTTTCTATTTCTTGCTGATTCAGTCTTAGAAGGTTATACCTTTCTAAGAATCTGTCCATTTCTTCCAGGTTGTTCATTTTATTGGCATATAGTTGCTTGTAGTAGTCTTTTATGATGCCTTTTATTTTGCAGTGTCCATTGTAACTTCTCCTGTTTCATTTCTAATTTTATTGATTTGAGTCCTCTCCCTCTTCTTCCTGATGAGTCTGACTAAAGGTTTATTGATTTTGTTTATCTTCTCAAAGAACCAGCATTTAGTTTTATCGATCTTTGCTGTTGTTTTCTTTGTTTCTATTTCATTTATTTCTGCTCTGATCTTCATGATTTCTTTCCTTCTACTAACTTTGGGTTTTGTTTGCTCTTCTTTCTCTAGTTTCTTTAGGTGTAAGGTTAAATTGTTTATTTGGGCTTTTTCTTGTTTCTTGAGGTAGGATTTTATTGCTATAAACTTCCCTCTTAGAACTGCTTTTGCTGCATCCCATAGGTTTTGGGTTATCATGTTTTCATTGTGATTTGTCTCTATGAATTTTTTGATTTTCTCTTTGATTTCTTCAGTAATGTTTTCATTATTTACTAGTGTATTGTTTAGCCTCCATGTGTTTGCATTTTTTACAGTTTTTTTTTTCTGTCATTGACATCTAGTCTCATGGCATTGTGGTCAGAAATGATGCTTGATACACTTTCAATTTTCTTATATTTACCGAGGCTTGATTTGTGACCCAAGATGTGGTCTATTCTGGAGAATTTTCCATGTGCACTTGAGAAGAAAATGTTTTCTGTTGTTTTTGGAGGGAATGCCTGATAAATATCAATTAAGCCCATCTGGTCCAATGTGTCATTCACAGCTGATGTTTCCTTGTTTATTTTCTGTTTGGATGATCTCTCCATTGGTGTAATTGGGTTGTTAAAGTCTCCTACTACTATTGTGTTACTGTCAGTGTCCCCTTTTATGGTTGTTAGAATTTGACTTATGTATTGAAGTGCCCCCATTTTGGGTGCATATATATTTACAGCTGTTATATCTTCCCATTGGATTGATTCCTTGATCATTATGTCGTGTCCTTCCTTGTCTCTTGTAATAGTCTTTACTTTAAAGTCTAATTTGTCTGATATCAGTATTGCTACTCCAGCTTTCTTTTGACTTCCATTTACATGGAATATCTTTTTCCATCCCCTTACTTTCAGTCTGTATGTGTCCCTAGGTCTAAAGTGGATCTTTTGTAGACAGTATATATATGGCTTTTGTTTTTTTATCCATTCAGCCAGTGTGTGTCTTTTGCTTGGAGCATTTAATACATTTACATTTAAGTTAATTATTGATATGCATGTTCCTATTAACATTTTCTTAGTTGTTTTGGGTTTGTTTTTAAGGTCTTTTCTTTCTGTTGTGTTTGCTGCCTAGAGAAATTCCTTTAGTAATTGTTGTGAAGCTGGTTTGGTGGTGCTTAATGCTCTTAACTTTTGCTTGTCTCTAAAGCTTGATTTCTCTGCTGAATCTGAGTGAGATTCTTGCTGGGTAAAGTATTCCTTGCTGTAGCTTTTTCCCTTTTAACACTTTATATATGTCCTGCCACTCCCTTCTGGCCTGCAGAGTTTCTGCAGAAAGATCAGCTCTAAACCTTATGGGGGTTTTCTTGTATTTTTTTGTTGTTGTTGCTTTTCTCTTGCTGCTTTTAATATTTTTTTCCTTTGTGTTTCATATTTGTTAGTTTCACTAAGCTGTGTCTTGGCATGTTTCTTTTTGGGTTTATTCTGTGTGGGACTCTCTGCACTTCTTGGACATGATTGACTATTTCCTTTCCCATGTTGGTGAAATTTTTGACTATAATCTCTTCAAATATTTTCACAGACCCTTTCTTTTTTTTCTTTTCTGGGATGCCTATAATTGAAATGTTGGTGCACTTAATGTTGTCGCCAAGGTCTCTGACACTGTGTTCCATTCTTTTAATTCTTTTTTCTTTATTCTGCTCTGTGGCAGTTATTTCCCCCATTCCATCTTCCAGCTCACTTACTCATTCTTCTGCCTCAGTTTTTCTGCTATTGATTCCATCTAGAGTATTTTTAATTTCAGTTATTGTGTTTTTCATTACTGTATGCTTGCTAGGTCCTGTTAAGTGTTTCTTGTATTGTCTATATTCTGTTTCCTGGATTTTGGATCATCTTTACTATCATTACTCTGAATTCTTTTTCAAGCAATTTGCCTATTTCTTCTTTATTTATTTGTCCTAATGGGCTTTTATATTGCTCCTTTGCCTGCAAGTTGTTTCTCTGTTTTTTTCATTTTGTTTAATTTACAGTATTTGAGTTCTGCTTTTCCTAGGCTGCTGAGGCATAGTTCCTCTTGCTTCTGTCCTCTGCCCCCTGTGGTGGGGGTGTCCAGTTTCTTGAGTAGGCTTCCTAATGGGAGTGACAGGTGCCTGAGTTCTGGTGGGTTAAGTGAGTCTTTTCATTCTGATGATCAGGGTTGTGTCAGATTGTGTGTTTGGGTGTCTGTGAGCTCAGTATGACCAGCCTGTGTGCTGGTTGCTGGGTTTGTATTCCTGTCTTGTTTTTTGTTTGGTGTGAGGCATCCAGCTCTGGCAGCTGTAGGCAGTCAGGCAGAGCTGGGTCTTGGACTCTGATAGAGGCCTCCCTGAGATCGCTCATGATTAATCTTCCCTGTGGCTGGGGATTCTTTAGTGGTCCAGGCTCCTTGACTCAGTGCTCTCACCCCAGAGACTCAGGTCTGACTTATAGTCAAGGAATCAGGAAACTGCAGGTCACTTGTCCCAGTGATAAAGTGGATTAGGAAATACTAACCAAGCCCCAGACTAATAGTAAAAAGTTAAATCAAACAAACAAATACTGAATCAGGGAAACACAAATATACACAAGAGAAACAAAGAAAAAACCAAATAAAACATAAAACACTAGAACAACCTGACAAAAGAACCCCAGAGTGAAATCAGACAATTAAAAAGAAAACCAACAGAAATACAAAATCCTAAAAACAAAACCAAAGCAGAGTGCCAACTAAAGACTAATGCAAAGAAACAAAAGAAACCAACAAGAATCATAAAAATAAAGAGAGAGAGAGAGGAGAGAGAGAGAGAGAGAAAGGAAAGAAAGAACAACAGAAGAGCAACCTAATAATGGAAATATTAAAAAAAAATTTAAAAAGAAAAAAAAGAAAAAAAAGACAAACAAAACCCCAGAGAAATGGTGAAAACAAAATCAAATCAATAAAAATATAAATAAGGGTCAAATATAACAAAGAGCAAGAGAACAACCAGATAAACTGAAGAACCCCAAAATGAAATCAAACAATTTGAATTAGAACTAAGAAAAGGATAAAACCTAAAAACAAAAGCCAAAGCAGTGTGTGAAGTGAAGAATAAAGCAAGGAAATTGAACAGACCAATAATAATGATTAAAAATAAAATAAGAGAAAGTAAAATAAAAAGGGGTAAAACACAGAACAACAGAAAAGCACAGTATAAATGGAAATATAAAAAGAAAAAGAAAAAAGGAAAATACAAATGTATTAAAGAAAAAGAACAGAAAAGAAGAGAAAAGAACACAGCACAGTAGAAAAGCGAACTAGAAATAGAAATATATAAAAGTAAATTTTAAAATGTTATAAAACATGAAAAGCCCATAAGAGTAAAATAAATTTTTTTGAAAAACCCATAATAAACAACACAATGAATCAAAACAATAGCATTAATAATAATGTTTCTTTGGGGTCTCAGCTGTAAGTGTCCTTGTACATGCCTTGAGCCACAGACCACATCTGCCTCCCCAAGAGGCCCTCCTCTGCCTCTGGGTTGGACTCTGGACCTGCTGTGGGGTCCACTTAGGCTCTGATCTGGCCCAATTCCTGCATGTGCTTGCCCAGAAAGTCCACAGCTGCCAGAGCTAGGCCTTTTTAATTTGTGGGAATATTCATTGTCTACTCCAATTTTCCAAAGACACAGGGTCTACCTAGCTGATCATGGGAATTTAATCTGCATCTTGTATAGCTGATTGAAAGATTTTTGATCCTCTTCTTTAGTTCTCCTGTCCCTGGAGTTCAGCTTTGATTTTATCCCCACCTCTGTGTATGGTCCACCAATAGGAGTCTGGTCCTGAGTCTGTCTTGGCGCTCTTGACTCTGCCTCAGTGAGGGCTTCCTTTATTGTTCTTCTGCAGTCACCAGTTATGCAGGGATCTTTATAGTCCTTTCTGGTGTCCAAGGTCTTCTGCTAGTGTTCATGCAGTTTTCTGTGATAATTGTTACATCTATTGATGTATTCCTGATGCATCCATGGAGAGAGACAAACTCCATGTCCTTCCACACCACTACCATCTTGCTACCCTCCCCATTTCTAACTAAAGGGATAAACCTGATCAAAGGCAATTTAGAACATAAATGGCCATCATGGGGGACATTTGAAATCCCCAAACTTACTTTTCTTAAATCCAAATTAGACAACATCTCTGAATTTTCCAAAATGAATGAAACATCTATTTTGATTGGTATTTTGAGGGTTCCAAACCTCATCAGGACCCTAAAAATGCCTCTCTGCAAAGTAACATTTTAATATTAACTGAGACAAAAAAATAATTAAAGATAAAATGGCTTCCAAGAGATTGTTACAAATCTGAGCACTTCAGGCACCTTAGGCCCTCTAACAAGCCTTTCCAATGTCCACTCAGTTCTCAGTGACAGGGCTCTAGGAACTATAGGGGTTCTCTCCAGCCCTCCCTCTTAATTGGCTCAAAGAAACATTTCTCCAGATTGCAGATGAATCTCTTCCAGTCTTAATTGATACCAGAGCCACACTCTCAGTGCTCAGCCCCTCTACTATCCACCCACCCCTGCTTTGGAGAATTAAAGCAGTTGAAATAGTGGAGATCATAATGAACCTCAAGACGTTTCTGTTCCTGATCTTACTCTCTTGTTTAGGCCCTTTTCTTCTTAGTTCCTATCCATCTCTGAGGCTGAGACTTAGAAAATTATCATGCCAGAATTTCTTTCTCCCAAAAGGAGGGGGTATTTCTTGAAGTTGACATTAGTCATCAAGTAACCAACCAGGTGAATTAAATAACACTTTGACGCATTTTATTTGCTCTCTCTCTGACAATCCTACAGCAGATTCTGGAGACTCTTTCATTTGTACTTCTTGAATCAACTACCATCCTCCTTAAGGAAAAAAATATCCAAATGATGTTGGCAAAATTTACAAAGCACCTCCCATCAAGATTCTAATAGATCCCTGAAAACCTCTCCCCAGAATTAATCAATACCCTATAATCAAGTTAAATTAAAGAATCTCCAAGGTATAAAGCCCATAATAGAAGACAGAAAGGCTCAAGGTTTCATTGTCCCTTGTACCAGTTCTTATATTACTCCTTTTTTACTGGTGACAAGACCTAAGGCCTGAGGTTCAAGTTTTGTCCAGTACCTGCAGGAAATAGACAACATTGTTATCCCTAAAACCCTGTTATCCCTAACTCTCATATGTTACTAACATCCATTCCCACCAGAAGTAAATTCCTTCCTATAGTTGATTTATGCGGTGCATTCCTTAGTATTCCCTCCAGTGACGAAGCGAGCCAGTGCCTTTTTGTCTTCACTTGGGAAGGAAAAAAATTCACCTAGACCATAATGGTAGTTTATGAGTTTTACTGAGAGTTCTTTTTCTCACAAATCCTGGAGACTGATCTGTGTGACATAAAGTTCCCTAGAGGTTCCACTTTGTTTCAATGTGTGGGTGATTTGCTTCTTTGTTCTCATTCTCAAGCCCTCTCACAGGAAGATGACATCCCCTTGCTAAATATTTTAGCCTTAAAGGGACATAAGCTTGCCAAGGAAAAAGTGTAGTTTGCCCAAACCCAAGTTTGATATTTAGGGCATCTGATATCTTAACAAGGGCTTTACCTAGATCCATATAGGCATTATGGTGTCCTAAGTTTCCCAAAACCCAAAACCAAGTGCCAACCATGAGGTTTTCTTGGGCTAGTGGGTTACTGCTGAAATTGGATTCCAAATTTCACTCTTATGGCCAAATCTCTGTATGTTTTTTCAAAGAACAACACTCCCAACTGAGTTTTAAAGGAAGAACCAAATAATGAGGCATTTAAGGCCTTAGAGAAGAGTTCAATGAACCTGCCTGCCTTTTGGCATTCCAGTTAACAGATTCCCTTTTCCCTTTTGTATATGAAAAGGAAGGGAGTGCCCTTGGGGGTACTCACCCTAAAACATGAGGAGCACCATCAACCCATAGTGTTTAATAGCCAGCATATGGAGCCTGTGGAACAGGGATCCCCCTTGCCTTGGGCCCATTCTTTTTGGTTAAGGCCACCAAGAAAATCTTTGAGGGATCCTTTTTAACCATTTTTGTGCCTCATACAATAGAAGCTCTCCTGAATTCTCATTACACTGAACATTTCTCAGTCAGCCACCTCACTACCTATGAAGTCCTTTTGTTAACTGGTCCTCACATAACTTTTTTACATTACAATAACCTTAGCCCTACCACTCATCTCCCTTCTGTCACCAAGTCAGTACCTAACCACTGCTTAACACTGATGGATCATCTGACTCTTTGTGATGATCTGCAGGAAAACCTTTGGGTAATACTGACTTCTGGCTCACTGATGGTTCTTATCTAAAAGTGACAATAGCACACATTCTGGACATGCTTGCACAACTCCCTTTGATGTTGTTGAGGCAGCACATTTAACTGTGGCTACTTTGGCCCAACAGGCTGAATTATACACTGTTACATGGGCCTGTACTTTAGCCAAGGGCAAAACTGCCAATATTTAGACTGATAGTACATATGCTTTCGAGTAGCTTAGGATTTTGGATGTTACTCAAACAATGTGGTTTTCTTACTTTCAGCAAAAGTAAAACTTTAAATGGCTCCTATGTTCAGGAATTAATGGGTGCAATATTTTAATCTGTTACTTTAACTACTATTAATATTCCAAGGCATTCTAAATTTGACTCTCTTGAAGCTAAAGGAAATCACCTTGCTGACATTTCCACAACGAATACTACCCTTAAATGAACGAACGCAGCTAAATCTCTGTCATGATCCAAAAAGATATTTCCCCAAATGATAGCTTAGGAAAAAGCTGGCTAAAGAAGCCAACAACTGACTTCAGAAAAGGAAAAACAAGAATAAAAAAATTGACAACTCTTGGTTTGTTAAAAAGAGAACTCTCTGGTTTGGACAAAACGGCAACCCATTTTCCCAGAGATTCTGAAATTCCCACTCCTTACGCTTTACATGAATTAAACCATTGGTCTACTGACAAAATGACAGCTTCTTGAATCAATATTGATGGGGAAACATTAACAAGGCCACAAAAACTGCCTACCTCACTTGTCCCACTTGTCCAAAGTACAGCCAAAGGAAGCCTGTTAGTACTGCTCCATGACTTTTTAAACTACCTATTGGACCATTTGAGGTCTGGCATATGGATTTAATATAACTTCCTCCTATAATAGATATAAATATGTGTTAGTCATCATCTGTACGTTTACACACTTTTGAGTGAAGCCTTTCCTGTTCTGTTGCTACTGCCTATTCTGTGGCTAAAAGTTCTTTTGGAAATGGTTTTCCCTACTGGGGAACTCCTCTCAAACTTCATGTGATAGAGAATCCATTTTACTGTCAGGTACATTTACAAGTCTGCACTATTTGGCCAGTTTTACAACATTTTCACTACACTTGATATTCAATCTCTGGTTCAGTTGAATGCAATGACAGCATTATTAAGACTCAATTGGCAAAATTTGCAGAAGCCCTCCAAATTCTTTGGGCAAAAGCATTGCCATTGGTCCTTTTAAATCTTAGATCCCTCCCTTTTGGAACTCATAAACTCTCAGACTTTGAGATAGTGACAGGACATCCAAAGCACTTGGCTTCTGCCTCTTTTGACCCACACTGATAAAGAAGAGAGACTCCAACATTGCAAAGGCCTAATTGCTTCTATTAAAAATAATCATGTTTTGGTAGAGCAATCTTCTCACACCATGTTCTCAGGAAGGAAGACCTTAAGCATCACATCTTGCAACCTGGAGGTTTCATCTATTGGAAAAGACATCTCCAGTGGAACTCTTTTCAACCTCACTGTCAAATAATGCTAACAAACCTTTGTGCTGCCAAACTCCAGGGAATAGACTCTTGGATTCAAACAACCCATCTAAACAAAGCACCAAACCCTGACTGGACCAGCATATCATTTGGTGATAAGTAAAAGTTTTCTAGAATTGAAGCAGACAACATCTGATGAGACAGCTTTCCCAAGATGTCCAGACCAGACTTATTGGAAGCTTGTCATCAAATCTTTCAAGATGTCATAATGATTTAGAAAACCTATAATGTCTATGAACTTGATAACATATGGACTTTAGATTAAAAGTACCTGAGAGCTCTTCCCTCTACCCCTTCTTATTACATGAAAGTAGTCTCAATAAGTTTTGAATTGAGGGGCAAAAAGCCATTGAAACTGGCAAACCAGACTTTTGATCACCAATGCCTTCAGAGAAAGCAATAGATCAAAAGAGAGAAATGTAAAAATTAATACACAGAAACCTCAATTAAAATAGAGTTGGGAGGACAGAAGTGGGAGCGCTCATGCCCTACCATGTTACAGAGCCCAACAAGAAGAAGAAAAACTTCCTCTTCTTGCTTGGAGTGGCAAGAGCTCAACCAATAAAAGACTGTCACAACCCAGCCAGTGAAAAGTCACTGTAGTTTGGACTCTCAAGTTTTCTAACAGACTCATTGTTTACTATAACCCTCAGCTTCCTTTTTTCCTCTATTTAAAAAAGTTCTCCTTCCCATTCTGTGCAGGCACTTACATGAGGCTTGCCATGGTTGCAGCTCCCTGAAAAACAATTTATGTTGATCTCCAACAAACCCATTTTTGCTTGAGAAATAACTAGCAGTCTATTTGTTATAGGTCAACACAACACAAAGATGTAAAATAGTCACCTTCTTGTCAAAGATTGTTATTACCTACTCCCAAACAGAAAGCAATATAATTTAGACAGGAGTTGTTTGGAAGACTATTGGGTAGATTACAAAGCATGGGATGTCTGTACTCTAGGCTAAAGCAAATCTCTCTATATATCTTTTATCTGCTTTTTTAATAGAAACTCTGTTCTAGTGATTATCTCTTGACTTACCTGAATATACAAACTCTATTCATTTCTTCCTGTCAAAGCAAAGAAATGTACTTACAAAGATAAACAGGTAAGGAAAACTTTCATCAAGGCTAATGCAATAGAAAAGCAGTTCTAAGAAGGAAGTTTATAGCAATAAAATCCTACCTCAAGAAACAAGAAAAAGCCCAAATAAACAATTTAACCTTACACCTAAAGAAACTAGAGAAAGAAGAGCAAACAAAACCCAAAGTTAGTAGAAGGAAAGAAATCATGAAGATCAGAGCAGAAATAAATGAAATAGAAACAAAGAAAACAACAGCAAAGATCGATAAAACTAAATGCTGGTTCTTTGAGAAGATAAACAAAATCAATAAACCTTTAGTCAGACTCATCAGGAAGAAGAGGGAGAGGACTCAAATCAATAAAATTAGAAATGAAACAGGAGAAGTTACAATGGACACTGCAAAATAAAAGGCATCATAAAAGACTACTACAAGCAACTATATGCCAATAAAATGAACAACCTGGAAGAAATGGACAGATTCTTAGAAAGGTATAACCTTCTAAGACTGAATCAGCAAGAAATAGAAAATATGAACAGACCAATCACAAGCACTGAAATTGAAACTGTGATTAAAAATCTTCCAACAAACAAAAGTCCAGGACCTGATGGCTTCACAGGTGAAATCTATTAAACATTTAGAGAAGAGCTAACACCCATCCTTCTCAAACTCTTCCAAAAAATTGATGAGGAAGGAACACTCCCAAACTCATTCTACAAGGCCACCATCACCCTGATACCAAAACCAGACAAAGATACCACACACACACACATAAATTACAGACCAATACCACTGATGAATTTAGATGCAAAAATCCTCAACAAAATACTAGCAAACAGAATCCAACAGTACATTAAAAGGATCATACACAATGATCAAGTGGGCTTTATCACAGGGATGCAAGGATTCTTCAATATACGCAAGTAATCAATGTGATACACCATATTAACAAGTTGAAGGATAAACACTACATGCTCATCTCAATAGATGCTGGAAAAGCTTTCAACAAAATTCAACACCCATTTATGATAAAAACTCTCCAGAAAGTGGGCATAGAAGGAAACAACCTCAACACACCAACAGCCAACATCATTCTCAGTGGTGAAAAGCTGAAAGCATTCCCTCTAAGATCAGGAACAAGACAAGAGTACCCACTCTCACCACTATTCTTCAACATAGTTTTGGAAGTTTTAGCCACAGCAATCAGAGAAGAAAATGAAATAAAAGGAATCCAAATGGTAAAAGAAGAAGTAAAATGTCACTCTTTGCAGATGACATGATATCATACATAGAAAATCCTAAAGATGTTACCAGAAAACTACTAGAGTTAATCAATGAATTTAGAAAAGTAGCAGGATACAAAATTAATGCACAGAAATCTCTTGCATTCCTATACACTAACAATGAAAAATAAGAAAGAGAAATTAAGGAAACACTCCCATTTACCATTGCAACAGAAATAATACAATACCTAGGAATAAACCAACCTAAGGAGGCAAAAGACGTGTTTGCAGAAAAGTATAAGACAATGACGAAAGAAATCAAAGATGACACAAACATACGGAGGGACACACCATGTTCTTGGATTGGAAGAATCAACATTGTGAAAATGACTATACTACCCAAAACAATCTACAGATTCAGTGCAATCCCTATCAAATTACCAATGACATTTTTCACAGAACTAGAACAAGAAATTTTACAGTTTGTATGGAAACACAAAACACCCCAAACAGTTAAAGTAATCTTGAGAATGAAAAATGGAGCTGGAGGAATCAGGCTCCCTGACTTTACACTATACTACAAGGCTCCAGTAATCAAGACAGTATGGTACTGGCACAAAAACAAAAATGTAGGTCAATAGAACATGATACAGAGCCCAGAGATAAATCCATGCACATACGGTCACCTTATTTTTGACAAAGGAGGCAAGAATATACAATGGAGAAAAGACAGCTTCTTCAATAAGTGGTGCTGGGAAAATTGGACAGCTACATGCAAAAGACTGAAATTAGAATACTTCCTAACACCATATGCAAAAATAAACTCAAAATGGATAAATACCTAAATGTAAGGCCAGACACTACAAAACTCTTAGAGGAAACATAGGAAGAACACTCTTTGATATAAATCACAGCAAGATCTTTTTGACCCACCTTCTAGAGTATGGACATAAAAACAATAAACAAGTGGGACCTAATGAAACTTAAAAGCTTCTGCACAGTGAAGGAAACTGTAAACAAGATGAAAAGACAACCTTCAGAATGGGAGAAAATATTTGCAAATGAATCAACAGACAAAGGATTAATCTCCAAAATTTATAAACCATTCATGTAGCTCAATATCAAAAAAGCAAACAACCCAATCAAAAAATGGGCAGAAGATCTAAATATGCATTTCTCCAAAGAAGACATACAGATGGCTCACAAACACATGAAAAGCTGCTCAGCATCACTAATCATTACAGAAATGCAAATCAAAACTACAATGAGGTACCACCTCACACTGGTTTAAATGGCCATCATCAGAAAACCTACAAACAATAAATGCTGGAGAGGGTGTGGAGAAAAGGGAACACTTTTACACTGTTGGTGGGTATGTAAATTGATACAGCCACTAGGGAGAACAGTATGGAGGTTCCTTCAAAAACTAAAAGTAGAATTACCATATGACCCAGCATTCCCACTACTGGGCATATACCCAGAGAAAAGCATAGTTCCAAAAGACACATGCACCGCAATGTTCATTGCCACACTATTTACCATAGCCATGTCATGGAATCTACCGAAATGTCTATGAACAGAGGAATGGATAAAGAAGTTGTGGTATATATATACAATGGAATATTACTCAGCCATATTAAGGAATGAAGTTGGGATATTTATAAAGACATGGATGGACCTAGATACTGTCATAAACCATGAAGTAAATCAGAAGAAAAAAACAAATATCGTATATTAAAGCATATATGCAGAATCTAGAAAAATGGTACAGATCAACCAGTTTGCAAGGCAGAAATAGAGACACACATGTAGAGAACAAACATATGAACACCAAGGCGGGGAAAGGTGGTGGTTTTGGTAGGATGAATTGGGAGATTGGGATTGCCATATATATACATTACTAATAAGAAAAAAATCAAAATTGTGCACTTTAAATATATGCAGTTTATTGATGTCACTTTTATCTCAATAAAAGTTCTTAAAAATATAAAAACATACAAATAAAAAAATTTTTAAAAGGCTAATGCAATAGAGCAGGGTTCCCCAACCCCAATGCAGTATTAGTCCACAGCCTGTTAGGCACTGGGCCACATGGCAAATGTGAACAGAGGACGAGCGAGTGAAGCTTCATCTGTTGCTCCCCATTGCTCATATTACCACCTGAATCATAACCCACCCCCACCATTGTCTGTGGAAAAACTGTCTTCCATGAAACTGGTCGCTGGTGCCAAACAGTTTGGGGACTGCTGCAACAGAGGAAAGAGATCAGAACACAGTGTGAACTCTGCTGAAGCAATGAGCATGATAGTTTTGAGGAACTAAGGTAGGAAGGTTATAGGCCATCCACATTTGCTAATTGAACTTACCCAAAGGAAAAATAAGCTTTCTGATATCTTCAGGATAGGAAGTAGTTTTACAACTTGAAGCAGGACCCATCAGTTAGCTTCCAATCCTCCCACAGAGACTGAGAGACAGGGTGCCATCTTCCCTGGTGATCCCATTTCAAAAGGACTGTTTCCAGGTCCTTGAGAGACAGTCTTGGGTTATAAAACTAGCAAGAGGATTTTAAAAGTATTTATATCTCAAAGGGGCAGAGAAAAAATGTGCAATTACAACTTTTCTCAAATAAATGCACTAAGAAAAGGGAGGCCTAGAAGCAAGAAGGAATCTGTCTAAAGTTTAGTCAGGCTGAGGGAATGCTATGACTAACTACAGGTGCATGTATTTTCCTTCTTATAACAGCAAATGGACAAATAAAACAAATCATAAATCCTTCTTTAACTTCCCATCTTCCTTTTCCTATGCAATGTGTTGGGAGGAAGTAGTGGAGATAAGTGGTCTGCTCTGACAGAAAGGTTTAGTCAATTTTATTATTGTTCACAATTCTCTACAGACAATGCAAAATCATAGCTGGAATGCCTTCGCCACCCACTGCCTCTTTACATCTACTCTACTCCCGTATTTCTTGCTTTCCCTTCCCAACCAAACATCTTGAAAGTATTTTCTATAATCAGTGTATTTGCATCTTCATTGAAATATACTATCCTACTGAATTTGCTTTTTTCAGTTACCAAGTCTTGAATTATTTATAAATCCAATTGGTATTTTATAGTTCTTGTCTTGTATATCCTCTCTACTGCATTTGGCAGATTCTGATGTCATACATCTCTGGCTCTCCTGCTACTCTTTTCTACCTCTTATCCTCTTTGGTGACCTCTTCTTCCTCTGCCAGGTCTTTAAATGCCCTCGTTTCTCTTTCAAAACCTCTTGTGTTTACCCTTGAAATACTCTCTAGGCAGCCTTAGCCTCCCCCATAGACTTGTGTGTGTTCATATTATGCCTACTGCAAACTGTAATCCCAGCCCGTGTCCCTTTTATAAGCTTTAGGTTCATAGTTCTAATTCCATCTTAAACATCTCCCCTAGCTATCCCAAGGAAACCTTAAAGTCAATAAAACAGAAAAAGTCAACCTACTCTAATTCTGGTATTTCCCAAGCTGAAAACCCAAGAGCTAACCTTAATGTCTTCTTTTGTGCCAGATTTAGTTAACTAGAAACTTTTACATCATTTAAATTATGCATCTCTTGGACCTATCTACTTGTTTCCATCTCACATGTTATTTTCTACCAAATTCAGGGCACCACATATCTCATATGAATTATCATAATCTCCAAAACCAGCAGCTCTGTGTAGGCAATAAAATTTTTCTTTTTTATTCAGGGTTGTATTGTGTTCTTAGCACATAGCCCAGCACAAAATGGGGACTTCATAGATATTTATTAACTAAGTGACTGAAGGTAAACATGATATTTTCTTATTTTAATCAAAAGGAAACATGGATTTTGAATATTTTCAATGATTACCTGAATGTTTTATTTAAAATCCAAAGTTACATGCCATATATAATAAATAGACCACTAGTAACTAACTTCTCAATCAACCACACACTTATCTGTTTCACATTTTACTGGAACACATAATAAATTAGTAGACTTCTCACCCCCACCAGCAAGTAAGTCTGAGCTATATCATGTTCCATACCTCAATTATCTGTGTGACACATCACCTTAACTTATTAAATTAAAATAAAAACTTTTATTATATTTCATGATTTTATGAATTGACTGGGCTCAGTTAGGAAGTTCTTCTGCTCCACAAGTTGTCCACTGGGTCGCAGTCATCCGGAAGCTCTGCTGGGCTGGAATATACAAGGAAGCTTACTCACAATAGCTGTTGGCTGTTGGCTGGGAGCTCAGCTTGGGCTGCCTGGGACTATTCCTACATTACACCATGGCAGTGGTTTCCAAGAACATAAAAGTAGAAGCTCCCAGGCCTTATTAAGTTTTATGCTCAGAATTGGTTGAGCATTACTTACTCCCCATATTGTATTGATTAAAGCAGGTCACATGGCCAGCACAGACTTAAGAGAACTACACAGGTATGTGTATACTGGAAAGCTTAGTTTATTGGGTGTTACCAAAGTAGCAGGCTAGCACAATTTTTTGACTTAGCGCAAATTCAGTGCTTATGAAGGGGCAACAAACCACAGCTTCCTTGTATCTCCACATTTGGCCACAATTGCAATTGATTTTCTGTCTTCAATAACATTTAACATAATAGTTTCCTATAAAAGCTTGTATTCAGATTACTGGGATACTGACAGTCTCCAGAAACCTTACCAGATTTTTCTTCTCAGGGACAAGAATCTGTTCTATTACTGTTTTCTTAAATATCTTTATGGAGATATAATTCACATATCATAAAGTTCACCCATCAAAAGTATACAGTTAGATACTTTATGTTCACGCAATTATGTTACCATCACCACAATCTACATTGAGAACATTTTCATCACCCCACAAATGTACCTGTTAGCAGAATCATAAAATATGTTGTTTTTTTAACTGGTTTCTTTAAATATTTTTTCAATGTTGACCTATGTTGTAATGTGTATTAAAACTTTATTCCCTTTTTATTGTAGGTAAGACTCTCTTGTGTATTATTGTTTACCCATTCATGAGTTGATAGTAATTTGGGTTGTTTCCACATTTTGGTTGTTATGAATGATGGTGTTATAAACATTCATGGACTCATTTGTGTGAACACTGTTTATTTCTCTTGGATGAATACCTAGGACTACTTGGTCAATATGGTAAAATAATGTGTAAACATTTGAGGAAATGCCTTGGTGGCTGTACTCATTTACAATTCCACCAGCAATGAATGAGGGTCCTAATTTCTCCACATCCTCACCCAGATGTGTTATTGCCTTTTATTTTTTTTAAATTATGGCCATCTAAATGGGTATGGAATGGTATCTCGTGGTTTTGATTTGCATTTCCCTAATGACTAAAGATGTTGAGCTTCTTTTCATGAATTTATTGGCCATTCGTATATATTCTTTGGAGCAGTATTTATTCAAATCATTTGTCCATATTGAATTGGATGACTTGTATTTTCATTACTGAAATGTAAGAGTTTTTATATAATCTGGATACAGTTGATTATTAGACACATGTTATCCATATATTCTCCCATTGTATGGATTATCTTTTCATTAGTCCTAACCATTTTATTTTATTTTATTAGTTTTACTAAAGGATAATTGATATACAAAAAATTGCTCAATTCAATGTATACCTCTTGCTGAGTTTGGACATATGGATACTTTCATGATACTATCACCACAACCATCTATTCAAAAGATCATGTGGGTTTTATTTTTATTCTTTAATACGGTGTATCACATAGGTTGATTTTCAGATGTTAAAACAACCTTGCATTCCTGGGACAAATTCCACTTGGTAGTGGTATTTGATCCTTTCTATATGTTCATCACTTTGGTTTACTGATATTTTGTTGAGGATTTTTGCATCTATATTCATAAGAGATATTCCTCTGTAGTTTTCATTTCTTGTGATGTCTTTTTCTGGATTTGGTGTCAAAATAAAACTGGCTTCATATAATGAATTTGAACTTCCTCCTCTTTTATTTTTTGAAAGCCTTTCTGAGTAATTTTTATTAATTCTTTACATGTTTGGTAGAATTCATGAATAAAGTCACTGGACCTGTGACTTTTCTTTGTGGAAAGATTTTAAAATCACCAACTCAACCTCTTTACCTGTTATGTCTATTCATATCTTACCTCTCTTTTTAAGTCAGTTTTGGTAGTGTAGGTCCTTTTAGGAATTTTTTATTTTATCTCAATTACTTCATTTGTTGACAAACTCTTACTACTAGTATTCTGTTATAATCCCTTTTATTTCTTTAATGTCAGCACTGCTGTCCCTTCCCTCCTGTAATCCTTGTTTTAGTAATTTGAGTTCTTTCTCTCTCTGACTCTCTGCCCTGGAACCCTCCTGGCAATCTAGCTAAAGGTGTTAAATTTGGTTGATCTTTTCTAAAAGTAAACTCTGATTTGGTTGATTTTTTCTTTTTCTTTTTTTTTTTTTTTTTAGCCTCATTTATTCTCACTCCAATTTTATTATTTCTTCCCTTTTTCTGCTTCATTTGATTATTATTTGTTCTTTTCCTAGTTTCTTACAGTGGAAGTTTATGTTATTGATATGATATTTTTTCAATACCCATCTATAGCTACAATTTTTCTTCTGAGCACTGTTTTAACTTCATCTCATAAGTTTGTTTTGCTGAATTTTAAATGATCTTTCAATCATCTCAAAATTATTTCTATTTTCCCTTGTCATTTATTCTTAGACACATAGATTACTTAGGAGATTGGTTTAATTTCCAAATGTTTGTGAATTTCCAAATTTTTTTGTTATTCTTTTCTAATTTAATTTCATTTTGGTTGTAAAAATACTTTGTGTGATCCATTCTTTTAAAATCTATCAAGGCATGTCTGATGGCCTGGTATATGGTTCACCATGGAGAATGTACCATATGCACTTGTATATAGTCTGCTTCTGTTGTGTTCTACATGTCTGTTAGGCCTGGTTTGTTTACAATGTTGTTCAAATCCTTCATTTTCTTGTTGATTTTCTGTCTAGTTGTTCTATCCATTATTGAAAGTAGAATATCAAAGTCTTCAACTCTTATGGTTAAATTATTTTTTTTTCCCTTCCACTCTGTTAGGTTTTTTTTTTTTTTTTTTTTTTTTTTTTTTTTTTTTTTCCATTCTGTCAGTTTTTGCTTCATGTATCTTTGGCTCTGTTCTTAGGTGCACGCATGTTTGTAATTGTTATATTTTCCTGCTGGACTTATCTTTATTTCACACAAAATTTTACTCTTTATTTCATGTAACATTGTTTGAAAATTTATTTTGCCTCATATTAGCATAGCTATTCCCAATTTCTTGTGGCTTATGGTTTGTGTGATGTCTTTTTCTATCCTTTTTGTATCTTTGAGTCTATTATTTTATTTATTTTTTAATATTTTTTAAAATCTATTTTTATTGAATGAAAGATTCTTTAAATTCTATAGTGCTTTACAATTTTCAAAAGTTTCATACACATTTCATATAACCCTGTAATAACCCTTCCCCTATATTGCCCCTCTCCCTTTCCCTTCTCCCACTGATAACCACTAGTTTGTTCCCTATATCTGTGTGTCTGCTTCTTTGAATCTAAATTGTGCCCTGTAGGCAGCAAATAGTTGGATCTTAGTTTTTTCATTCTTTTGACTGCATTGTTTAGTTTATTACATTTAATGTTATTATTGATAGGATTGGACTTACATCTGCCATTTTGGTTTTTGTTTTCTATATATGTCTCAGGTCTTTTGTGTTCCTAGATCCCTCCTTTACTGTTTTGTTTTGGATAAAGTAAATATTTGGTAGTGCAACATTTAGATTACTTTAATGATTTTTTCAATGTATTAAAAATATTTTTAGTGGTTTCTGCAAGGCTTACAATATACACTTTAACTTATAAATTTTTTGATAATAGTGATAATATTTTTAATTAATTAATTAATTAATTAATTAATTAATTTGGCTGCATTGGGTCTTCATTGCTGCACACAGGCTTTCTCTGCTTGTGGCGAGCAGGGGCTACTCTTCATTGTGGTGCATGGGCTTCTCATTGTGGTGGCTTCTCTTGTTGCAGAGCACAGGCTCTAGGCACACTGGCTTCAGTAGTTGTGGCACATAGGCTCAGTAGTTGAGGCTTGTGGGCTCTAGGGCTCAAGCTCAGTAGTTGTGGCACATGGGCTTAGTTGCTCTGTGGCATGTGGGATATTCTCAGACCAGGGCTTGAACCCATGTCCCCTGCATTGGCAGGCAGATTCTTAACCACTGTGCTACCAGGTAAGTCCCTAACTTATAAATATTAAGTTGCTATTTATACTGAATTAATTCTAGTGAAATATAGAAATTTTACTCCTATAGTGCTCCAATTCCTCTTCCCTATTTGTGCACTATTATTCTTACACAGTTGGCCCTTGAACAACATGAGTCTGAAATGCGTAAGTCCACTTATACACCAATTTTTTCAACAGGAAATAGTATGGTACTACACAATTGGCATTTGTTGAATCCACAAATGCAAAACCGCAGATACGGAGGCAGACTACAAGTTATATATTAATTTTCGACTGCATGGAGGGTCAGTGCCCCTAAACCCTGCATTTTACCCAAGTACTTTTTCAATCAGTCGAAAAACAAAAATAAGGAAATCTGTGGTTATACCAGTTGCTTCAATTAGTCACATAATTTCCATTACCAGCATCATTTGTTTTTTTTATGGAGATTTCAATTACTGTTTGGTGTCAATTGCTTTCACCTGAGTAAATTCCTTTAGTATTTCTTGTAAGACACGTCTGCTAGCAGTAAATTCTATGATTTTGTTTATCTGGGAACTTAAGTTTTACTTAATTTTTTAATCTGTTTTATTTACACCTGAATTCCAGCTACCTAGAGTAGGCACAGAATAGGAAACAATAAATCTGTTGAATTAATGAGACATGTAAATACTGAGAAAGATACCTGACTTTTTTCCCTATTAATCCTTAGTTGCTTTTATTTTTTATTTTTTAGGCTCTTTATTAGAATATCATTGCTTTACACTCTTGTACCAGCTTTTGAGGTACACCAAAGTGAATCACCTGTATTTATACATATATCCCCATATCCCCTCCCTCCCATGACTCCCTCCCACCCTCCCTGTCCTGACCCTCTAAGGCATCACCCATCATCGAGTTGATCTCCCTTTATTATACAGCAAATTCCCAATAGCTATCTATTTTACAGTTGGTAGTGTAAATATGTCTATGCTACTCTCTCACTTCAGCCCAGCTTCCCCTTTGCCCCCCCAACCCTGTGTCCTTCAATCTATTCTCTGCATCTGCATCCTTATTCTTACCCTGTCACTGGGTTCATCACTACCATTTTTTTTTTTTTAGATTCTGTATAAATGAGTTAGCATACAATATTTGTTTTTCTCTTTCTGACTTACTTCACTCTGCAAGACAGACTGTAGGCCTATCCACCTCATTACATATAGCTCCATTTCAATCCTTTTTATGGTTGAGTAATATTCCATTGTATATATGTGCCACATCTTCTTTATCCATTCATCTATTGATGGGCATTTAGGTTGCTTCCATGTCCTGGCTATTGTCAGTAGTGCTGCAATGAATATTATGGTACATGTCTCTTTTTGGATTATGGTTTTCTCTGGGTATGTGCCCAGGAGTGGGATTACTGGGTCATATGGTAGTTCTATTTGTAGTTTTTTAAGGAACCTTCAAATTGTTTTCCATAGTGGCTGTACCAACTTACATTCCCACCAACAGTGCAGGAGGGTTCCCTTTTCTCCACACCCTCTCCAACATTTATTGTTTCTAGATGTTTTCGTGATGGCCATTCTGATTGGTGTGAGGTGATACCTCATTGTGGCTTTGACTTGCATTTCTCTAATGATTAGTTATGTTGAGCATCTTTTCATGAGTTTGTTAGCCAACTGTATGTCTTCTTTGGAGAAATGTCTATTTAGGTCTTCTGCCTATTTGTGAATTTGGTTGTTTCCTTTTTTGGTATTAAGCTGCATGAGCTGCTTGTATATTTTGGAGATTAATCCTTTGTCTGTTGCTTCATTGGCAAGTATTTTCTCCCATTCTGAGGGTTGTCTTCTTGTCTTGTTTATGATTTCTTTCACTTTGCAAAAGCTTTTAAGTTTCATTAGATCCCATTTGTTTATTTTTTATTTTATTTCCTTTCTTCTAGGAGGTGGGTCAAAAAGGATCTTGCTTTGATATAAGTCATAGAGTGTTCTGCCTATGTTTTCCTGCAGGAGTTTTCTAGTGTCTGGCCTTACATGTAGGTCTTTAATCCATTTTGAATTTATTTTTGTGTATGGTGTTAGGAAGTGCTCTAATTTCATTCTTTTATATGTTGCTGTCCAATGTTCCCAGCACCACTTGTTGAAGAGGCTGTCTTTTTTCCATTGTATATTCTTGCCTCCTTTGTCAAAAATAAGGTGCCCATACGTGCTTGGGTTTGCCTCTGGGTTCTCTATTCTGTTTCATTGATTTTCCTTTCTATTTTTGTTCCAGTACCATACTGCCTTGATCACTGTGGCCTTGTAGTATAGTTCGAAGTCAGGAAGCCTGATTCCACCAACTCCATCTTTCCTTCTCAAGATTGCTTTGGCTATTCACAGTCTTTTGCATTTCCATACAAATCATAAGATTTCTTGTTCTGTTTCTGCGAAAAATGCCATTGGTGATTTGATAGGGATTGTGTTGAATCTGTAGTTGTTTTGGGTAATACAGTCATTTTCACAATGTTGAGTGTCCCAATCCAAGAATATGGTCTGTCCCTCCATCTGTTCATATCATCTTTGATTTCTTTCATCAGTGTCTTATAGTTTTCTGTATACAGGTCTTTTGCCTCCTTAGGCAGGTTTATTCCTAGGTATTCTATTATTTTTGTTGCAATGGTAAATGGGAGGGTTTCCTTAATTTCTCTTTCTGCTTGTTCGTTGTTAGTGTATAAGAATGCAAGGGATTTCTGAGCATTAATTTCATATCCTGCTACTTTACTAAATTCATCAATCAGTGCTAGTAGTTTTTTGGTAGCATGTTTAGGGTTTTCTGCGTATAATATCATGTCATCTGCAAAGAGTGACAACTTTACTTCCTCTTTTCCAATTTGGATTCCTTTTATTTCATTTTCTTCTCTGATTACTGTGGCTAAAACTTCCAAAACTATGTTGAATAATAATGGTGAGAGTGGGCACCCTTGTCTTGTTCCTGATCTTAGAGGGAGTTCTTTCATTTTTTCACTATTTAGAATGATATTGGCTTTTGGTTTCTCATATATGGCTTTTATTATGTTGAGGTAATTTCCTTCTATGCCCATTTGCTGGAGAGTTTTTATCATAAATGGATGCTGGATTTTGTCAAAGGCTTTTTCTGTATCTCTTGAGATTATCATATGGTTTTTATCTTTCAATTTGTTGATATGATGTATTACATTGATTGATTTTCATGTATTGGAGAATCCTTGCATTCCAGGGATAAACCCCACTTGATCATGGTGTATGATCTTTTTAATGTGCTGTTGGATTTTGTTGACTAATATTTTGCTGAGGATTTTTGAATCTAAATTCATCAGAGGTATTGGCTTGTAATTTTCTTTTTTTGTGACATCTTTGCCAGGTTTTGGTATCAGGGTGATGGTGGTCTCATAGAATGAGTTTGGGAGTATTCCTCCTTCTGCTATATTTTGGAAGATTTTGAGAAAGATGGGTGTTAGCTCTTCTCTAAATGTTTGATAGAATTCGCCCTGAAGCCCTCTGGCCCTGGGCTTTTGTTTGTTGGGAGATTTTTAATCACAGTCTCAATTTCCATACTTGAGATTCGTCTGTTCATATTTTCTATTTCTTCCTGGTTCAGTCTTGGAAGATTGTATTTTTCTAAAAATTTATCCATTTCTTCCAGGTTATCCAGTTTATTGGTATATAGTTGCTTGTAGTAGTCTCTCATGATCTTTTGTATTTTTGCAGTGTCCGTTGTTACCTCCCCTTTTTCATTTCTAATTCTGTTGATTTGCATCTTCTCCCTTTCTTTCCTGGGGAGTCTGACTAATGGTTTATCAATTTTGTTTATCTTCTGAAAGAACCAGCTTTAAGTTTCATTGATCTCTGTTATTGTTTCCTTCATTTCTTTTTCATTTATTTCTGCTCTGATCTTTATGATTTCTTTCCTTCTGCTCACTTTGGGGTTTCTTTGTTCTTCTTTCTCTAATTGTTTTAGGTGTAAGGTTATGCTGTTTATTCAATATTTTTCTTGTTTCTAGAGGTAGGACTGTATTGCTATAAACTTCCCTCTTAAAACAGTTTTTGCTGCATCCCGTAGGTTTTTGGTTGTGTTTTCATTGTCATTTGTTTCTAGATTTTTTTGATATCCTCTTTAATTTCTTTGGTGATTTCTTGGTTGGTTAATGGCATATTGTTTAGCCTCCATGTGTTTGTATTTTTCACAGTTTTTTTCAGGTAAAAAATATCTAGTCGCATTGCATTGTGGTCAGAGAAAATGTTTAATATGATTTCAATTTTCTTGAATTTACTGAAGCTTGCTTTGTGATCCAACATGTGATCTGTCCTGGAAAATGTTCTGTGTGCACATGAGAAGAAAGTGTATTTTGTAGTTTTTGGATGGAATGTCCTATAAATATCAATTAAGTCAAGATGGTATAATGTGTCATTTAAAGCTTGTGTGTCCTTATTTATTTTCTGTTTGGATGATCTGTCCATTGATGTAAGTGGGGTGTTAAAGTCTCCTACTATTATTGTATTACTATTGATTTCCCCTTTTTTGGCTGTAAGCATGTGCCTTATGTATTGAGGTGATCCTGTGTTGGGTGCATAGATATTTACAATTCTTACATGTTTTTCTTGGATGGACCCCTTGATCATTATGTAGTGTCCTTCCTTGTTGCTTGTAATAGTCTTTACTTTAAAGTCTAATTTGTCTGATATGAGTATTGCTACTCCAGCTTTCTTTTGACTTCCATTTGCATGGAATATCTTTTTCCATCCCCTTACTTTCAGTCTATATGTGTCCCTTGGGCTGAAGTGGGTTTCTTGTAGGCAGCATTTAGATGGGTCTTGTTTTTGTATTCATTCAACTTGTCTGTGTCTTTTGGTTGGAGCATTTAATCCATTTACATTTAAGGTGATTATTGACATATATACCTATTACCATTTTCTTAATTTTGGAGGGGGGGGTTGTTTTTGTAGGTCTTTTCCTTCTCTTGTTTTTCCTGCTTAGAAAAGTTCCTTAAGCCATTGTTGTAAGGCTGATTTGGTGGTGCTGAATTCTGTTAACTTTTACTTGCTGAAATATTTTTGATTTCTCTGTCAAACCTGAATGAGATTCTTGCTGGGTAGAGTATTCTTGGCTGTAGGTTTTTCTCTTTCAGGACTTTCAGTATATCCTGCCATTCCCTTCTGGCCTGCAGAGTTTCTTCAGAAAGATCATCTGTTATCCTTATGGGTTTTCCCTTATATGTTATTTGTTGCTTTTCTCTTGCTGCTTTTAATTTTTTTCTTTGTTTTTAATTTTCATTAGTTTGTTTAATATGTGCCTTGGTGTATTTCTCCTTGGGTTTATTCTGTATGGGATTCTCTGCACTTCTTGGACTTGATTAATTATTTCCCTTTCCATGTTCAGAAAGTTTTCCACTATAACCTCTCCAAATATTTTCTCAAACCCATTCTTTTTTTCTTCTTCTTCTTCTGGGATGCCTATGCTTCGTATATTGTGTGCTTAATGTCATCACCGAGGTCTCTGAGACTGTTTTCCATTCTTTTTATTCTTTTTTTTCTTTCCTGATCTGTGGCAGTTATTTCCCCCATTCGATCTTCCAACTCACTTATTCATTCTTCTGCCTCAGTTATTCTGCTGTTTATACCATCTAGAGTATTTTTAATTTCAGTTATTTTGTTGTCCTTTACTGTTTGTTTGCTCTTTAGTTCTTCTGAGTCCTTATTAACTGTTTCTTGTATTATCTGTATTTTGTTATCAAGATTTTGCATCATCTTTACTATCTTTGCTCTGAATTCTTTTGCGGGCAATTTTGCTACTTCCCCTTCATTTATTTCATCTTGTGGGTTTTTTTCCTGCTCCTTTGCCTGCATGGTGTTTCTTTGTTTTCTCATTTTGTCTAATTTATAGGATTTGCTGTCTCCTTTCCCTATGCTGCCTAGTAGTAATTCCTCTTGTTTCTGCCTTTGCCTCTTGTTGTGGGGTTTGTCCAGTGTCTTGTGTAGGCTTCCTGGTCAGGGGGTCTGATGTCTGCTTTCTGGTGTGTGGCTCTGTGTCTTTTCTCTCCGATGAGCAGGGCTATGTCAGGTGGTGTGTTTTAGGGTATCTGTGAGGTTAATATGGCTTTAGGTAGTCTGTGTGCTGATGGGTGGTTTTGTTTTCCTGTCTTGTTTGTAGTTTGGTATGAGGTGTCCAGCACTGGCAGCTGCAGACAGTCAGATGAAGCTGGGTCTTAGATTCTGATACAGGGCTCTGTGAGTGTTCTCTGCAGTTAATCTTCCCTGTGTCTGAAGACTCCTTAGTAGTCTAGCATCCTGGACTCAGTGCTCCCTCCCCAGAGCCTCCTAATTGACTTCTGATGTAGAAGTCCAGACTTCAGAGGTTGCTTGTCCTGGCAATAAAGGGGTTTAAGGAAGCCCCAGACTAATGGTAGAGTGTTGAGTCAAACAAATACTGAATCAAGGAAACACATACATGTACAAGACACACAAATACTGAATCCAATAGAACATAAGGCACTAGAAATACCTGACAGAAGAACCCCAATATGCAATCAGACAATCGAAGTGAAAACCAACAGAAATTCAAAACCAAAACAAAACAAAAAAGCACACAAACACAAAGAAAAATTCAGGGAAATTTTGAAAGCTAGGTTCAAATGTAATAAAAAGCAAGAATACCACCAGACAGACTGTAGATTCTCATAGCGAAATCAGACAATTATACTTAGAACTAAGATAAAGACTAAAGCTAATAATAAAAACCAAAGCAGTGTGTCATCTGGAGAATTAGCAAGGAAATAGAGCCGATCAATGATATTGCTTATAAGCATATTAAGATAAAATAAACTAAAAAAGGATAGAAAACAGGGCAACAGAAGAGCATAGTGTGACTGGAAATATGAAAAGAAAAAGAAAAGAGAGAAAAAATCAGAAGTTTATAAAAGATAGAGAAGGAAGGCAGGTAGGAGAGATAAAGTTAGCACTACAAAAATCTTAGCTAGAAATAGAAATATGTAAAAAGTCTAAAAATAAAAATAGAAGAAAAAATGGAATAAAATAATTTAAAATGTTATAATACATGTAGCTCCCTTAGGACAAAGATTATAATTAATTTAACAAAAAACAAACACACACACAAACACACATCCATGGAAATTTTGAAAGCGAGGATCAAATATAATAGAGAGCAAGAGTACAATCAGACAGGCTGAAGATTCCCAAAACAAAATCAGACAATTATAATCAGAACTAAGATAAAGACCAAACCTAATAATAAAAACCAAAGCAGTGTGTCATCTGGAGAATAAACAAGGAAACAGAGCAGAGTGATAATATTGATTATAAGTATATTAAGATAAAAGAAACTAAAAAAAGATAGAAGACAGGGAAACAGAAGAGTGTAGTGTGACTGGAAATATGAAAAGAAAAAGAAAGAAAGAGAAATGTATAAAAGATAGAGATGAAAAGAAGGTAGGAGAGATGCAGTCAGCACTACAAAAAACTTAGCTAGAAATAGAAATATGTAAAAAGGCTAAAAATAAAAATAGAATAAAAATAGAATAAAAATATGTTATAAAACATGTAGATCCCTTAGGACTATGGTCATGATTAATAAAATAAAAATTAAAAAAGTAAAAAAAAAAAAAAAAGCTAGAACTGACCCCAGAATGCACCACATCAATAGAATTAATACTAATATTTCTGTTTCCATGGGGTCTCAGCTGTAAGTGTCCTTCTACCCACCTTGGGCTTTTTGTATTACTCTGTAACCAGCAGAGCTTCCTTTATTGTTCATCTGTAAACACTGGTGTGTGGGGAGAGAGAGGGTACAATAGCTCCTTCCCCTGGGAGTGACTGCACAGTGGTGTGCTGCCTGGGTCATGGTGGCTCGGGCAGTGCCTGTTGCAGAGGGACACTGGCAGCTCAGGCTGAGAGAGCAACTCCAACTGCAGGTCCTCCCCCTTGCTATGACTTCACCAGGGTGCCATGCCTGGGTCACAGCAGCTCAGTCAGCCATGGCAGTGCCTGTTGCAGAGGGACACTGATGGCTCAGGTGTAAACAGAATGTCTCCAGAGCTGTGCCACTCTGAGGACTTTTGGCTCTCCATTGCAGGCACTCTAGGCCAGCCCCTCCTGGGGTCCTTTGTCATCCCTGAGCATGTTAGCCAGGCCCAGAGGGGGTCTTCCTTTGTCTGTCACAGACACCAAGTCTCCCCCCACTTGCTTGTGAGTCAGCAGTATCGAGCCACCGCCATGGCCACACAGCTTTCCGCGGTAGGCATTCTCCTCTGTGGATTTCTTCCCTCCTGTCCTCTCAGTCCATCTTCCCACTGCCAACAATGTTTCTCACCCTGAACCAGTTCTCTGGTTCCCACAATCCAGCTCCCAGAGCCCCTGTTCAGCTATGAACCAATGTCAAAATCCAGACGTGCTGTGCCATGGTGCAGACCCTCTATGTTTTTCTCACTCTTTCCTGTCTGCCACAGCTCAGCCGCTTCACCTTCTTTGAACAGTCCCAAATGCCTCCCTTCTAACCCAGAGAAATTTCCTGTTGGAGAAGGGGTTTCCCCATCAGATAAGGGACGTTTCCCCTAAATCGGCAATCTCCTCTCTGTTTCAGATCCCCCTGCCTCAGGGTGTGGGACCCTTCCCTTTCCTTTCTCCTCCTCCTCTTTCTCCTTTTTTTCCCCTTTGTCTACCCAGTTATGTCAAAAATCTTTGCAGTCCTTTCTGGTGTCCAAGGTCATCTTCTGGTGTTCAGCTTGTTCTCTGTGGGAATTATTGCATCTTTTGGTGTATTCCTGATACATCTGTGGAGAGGGATGCATTCCATGTCCTTCTACTTTGCCGCCATCTTTCTTCTCTCCTTTCCTTAATTTTTGAAAGATAGTTTTGCTAGGTACAAGATTCTTGGTAGACATTCTTTTTTCACTTCCTGCACTTTGAATAGCATCTTACTGAATTCTAGTCTTCATCATTTCTATTGTGAAGTCCTTTGTTAATCTTACTAGGTTCCCTTGCGTGTGGTGAGTCATTTTTCTCCTGCTGAGTGACACTCCTGCTCTACAAGCAGGCACTGAAGGGAGCTGGCAGCCCCTAGTCTTTCTGCTTTGCCCCCATGATGGGGAGCTTTTACCCTATAGATAATGTGAGGCAGATGTGATCAGGTTCAGTATTCTTGGCCTGCTGTACTGTGGATGGAGTCAGTTGTGGCTCAAATGCCACAGACTCCAATTCTTACCAAGATTTGGTAAATTTTCTTTAATGAATTCTTCTGAATATGCTATATACACTTAGAACAATTTCCAGACAGCTTAAATGGTTTTATTTTTGTTTTATAATCTTCTCCTGTTAAATGATTTTTAGGAGCAAGTACGCTCTACTCCTCATTCCACCATTCCAGATGTCAGCCCCTGTTCAATCAGTTTTGGGTGTGGACTGCCAAGTTCCAATCAAAGTTATGGCAGGTAATAGATGCTACATTCTAGGATATTAACTACGGTATCCACTGAGGAGAGTTTAATGTGGAGGAGTTTAAGAAACAACCCGTTTTAGTGAGGGACCCTGGGAATGGGAATTATGAAGCCATTAATATATTAGATCTCAAAGGGCAAAAAAAGAAATTATTTTAATGGAGACTGTAAGGAGCTAAAAGCCTTGGAAAGGGGGCCATCTGATAGGGTGTACCTGTAAATTCTACTCTCTTAATTATTTCCTCTCTCTCTTCTGAGTCTTTAGTTACTAAACTTCTACTAGTCCCTTCCCATCAGCCAACAATGTTTAGATGCAGGGAAGACGTAAAGTACAGCAAAGAAACTCCAAGCCGTCTCTTGTTCGGACTTTTCATCACCTGTTGATGTTTTCTGTTGGACAGTCCCCAGCAGGAGACAGAGGGGAAGGGGACCTAAGTGATACAATTTATAGATGTCATCTTGTGTGTAGAACAATACAAGGAAAGGGAGAGAATGGATTTGAAGAGGCAAGTAGACACTAACCAGTTCAACCACAAGCCCAATTACTTTAAAGTCAGCTTTAATAAAGGCTCCCACAGTTGGATCCTGTGTGTACCTGTGACTCCTTTAGATATTTTTGCTACTGTGCATCTGGGTTAAGATTGCTACTTATCTTTATGTACTATCATTTAACCTTTTCATATTTGCACTTAGTAAGACTTCTGGCCTTCACTAGCCCCACCAGCCTGCTGAGGGGGTCCTTGGCCTTCCTTCCTAAGCACTGGCCTGTTCCTTGTGAGGTACCTATTTTGATATATCTAAGGATGAGCTCACTACAAAATGTGCTCCTAGGCAGAAGGTGAATTGAAGTGTGTCTTGAGATTATTTATACATTAGAGAAAGTCTTGCTATCCACAAGGCAATAATTCAATTTTGGTAAAGGTAATGAAAATGTTCTCTTTTTAAAACATAATAATCCAATACAGCCAAACATTTTCAACCATTTTTCAACTGATATAATAACATCATATATATGATGTGGAGAAAAATACTTTTCTTTTGTTTGCTGTTTAAAGAAGAAATTCATCTACTTCACTGAGTACCTGGAAAAAAAAAAAAGAATACAACTGAAAGGACTATGGCCGAAGGTGCATTTCAACATTAGATGGGTGTCTGGCATGAAATTTCACTCACTCTGTTTTAGCAGTAGCAGTATGTTAAGTACTCTGAAGCCCAAGATATATATCCAAGAATATATGGTTTGGTCCATTGATGCTTTCTCTTAATTAAATCAATCATTAGTTTATTTGCCTTCAATTTTTCTCAGTTATTTTCCCATGAGAAAGCAAATAGGAAAAAAAAAAAGTTTCAATTGTGTTTATTCTTCATGCAAAATATTAGTTTGAAAACTCAGTCCTACTGATATTATTATTTAAATGGATATTATTTTGAAAAAAATATTTAGTTTAATATCCTGCTAAATAATTGATTTTTTTTTTTCTAAAGGCCTAGTTGATTATGATCTATGTCCTTTACAAGACAAGGATGTTTTATTTATTTTCAATTAGTTAGATAGTGAAAGAGAATTAGGGTTTAAAATGCCTGAAGCCTGAACTGATCTGCAGAAGGCCTCCCAAATCACACGTGAAAGTAATTTGATGACAATTCTAAATATTTACCTGTTATGGCAACCAGTGAGCTGTTAAGGTGAAAGTAACTTTCTAAATTATCAATAGTAAGAAACAAATTTTGATCAATTATGGCAGACAAAAATTACTTTTTATTCTTTCAACTTGTTACCTTAATGAACAAGCTATCCCTGGAAAAATTCCTTATGTAACCCAAAGTTTGCCTGACCCATAACATTTGCCTGGATAACCTCTCTTCCAACCCTCCAGGCCACTACTTTCAGTGTCACACTCTTCTTTGTGTCCTGTAACATTTTTCTTACATTCTGCCTTTTGTCTGTGTAGTGGGGGTTACGGATAGCCTCATTTGCCCAAGCTCACACAAACATTACATACAAAATGCTTTTCCCAAAATTAGTTTATTGATAACCATAAAATGACCCTACTTTTTTTTTTTTAGACATACTATACAAAACAATGCTAAAGTTGTCTTACTATGTCATTAACACTTAGGGCAAAATAAACAGTATCATATAGCACATGTGACAGTGTCACATTTACTTTGTATGATTATTGTATTTTATTAAGTGGTAGACATTATTGAAAAACATACCTAGTACTATCAACCCAATCCTGGGTGTAAAGGACTGTGTTGAAATGTATACAATCTGTTCGTATGCGAGAGCCTGTCTAAAGGATGATTTGAAAAGTATGTTTAGATATTTAATTATAGACTCAGGAAAATGCTTATCATTTAAAATCACTTATCTTATTCCTGTTCATTCATTCATTAATTCCTTCAATATGTGCTTATGGAACATCCAGTAGGTGCTAGGCACTGGGTTAGTTGATGGTTACATGTGGGTTACATAAAATAGTTATGGTTCTGGCTTCATGATATTTGTCGTCCTTACGTTTGTCATTCCAGTTACAAATACAGTGTCAAGATATACCAGATAAGGAGAGAGTAGGCATTTCTGATCTGATATAACCATTTCCAAGTATATGACAGACGGAGACATACTGATGCATGTCAACACTTGACTGGAGTTAGAAGTAAAACTTCCATTGGATGTCTCCTGATCAGGCTGATCAGGATCCTTATTATAAAACAATCTTCACCTTATAGAAACATGAAACTTTTAGTAGGTATCCTAGGTCAGAAAAAGTGTAGCCATCTCTTGTTTACAAACAAAGGAAGAAAATAACAATTTTCAAATACTGTCATGAGTCAGTGTGTTACTCATTCTCACAAGCTATCCTATTTCATAGAGCAGACTTGCTACTTGTATTCTTGCACTTGTTTTATAGACAAATGTTTAAATATTCTGAAAAGATAATATTTTTTTTTTCTGAAGAGCACACAACTAATAACTATTAGTGCCAGAATTTTAATTCAGGACAGAACTCTTTCTATTACCTTGCTGCAATATGATTACCTGCATCAATGTTGAACAGATTTTCATCTGACCAAGGACACATCACAGTCAAACAATTTCTTCTGAAGAAGTGTCTGTAGAGTAGTAAACCAGAACATCAAGGAATTAGGGTAAGAAAGCTTATTTTCCTTCAAGAAAGCCATATTTTAGAGTTAGCAAAAAATAAAATGAACGCAAGTCAATATGAATATCTCAGTCCTCAGTAGGTAGGACAACTTAGAAGGAATTGCACTTTAAACAGAATGAACAATATTACCTAGTGGAGATGTCGATGGGAAAGGTGTAATAGAGGAGGATGAAAGTCCATCTGATAGATTCTCATGATCGGTGGCCAGGGAAGATTGTTTCTGGAAAAAAATACTGCACTGGATAAATTAACGTCAAGCTGAGTCATCATACTTTTAGAATTATTTTGTAGGCATTTGAGCCCTCAGACCTATATATGAAAGCTTCTTTTTCTGCTTTAGAGCATGGGTAAACTACCACAAGGTCAACTTACCTCATCTCTATGTTCCTAAAATGTTTTGTGAGTTTTAAATTGATCCTAATCGAAAAGTAACAGAGAGTTCTTTTTGAAGACCTAGGATTGACATTTTTGGATTTCATATTTGCATTAAAATGTTCTTAAAGTAATTTCAAACTTAACTTGTTTTTATTTCTCATCAGGGAAAGTGATTAGAAAGGTCTGTACATAGTTAGAAACTCCTTATGGTCATTCCTTGGTTTATTTTTCAATATTTTTTGAGTGCCTGTTTTGTACCAGATCCTGGCATGTGCTAAAAATACAGAGATACACAATGGTTCCTGCCTTCATGGAGTAGCAATCTAAGGGAAAATACACTTGATGATTAGTTTTTAAAAATATCTTAAAAATTATACAAATGAACTTGTGTACAAAGCAGAAATAGACCCACAGACATAGAAAACAAACTTACAGTTATCAGAAGGGAGAGGGGAAAGAAGGATAAATTAGGAGTCTGGGATTAACAGATACACACTACTGCATATAAAATAGATAAACAACAAGGACCTATTGTATAGCACAGGGAACTATACTCAATATTTTGTAATAACCTGTAAGGGAAAAGAATTTGGAAAAGAATATATATAAAAAATAAAATATATAAATATATTATATATTATATATATATAACTGAATCACTTTGCTGTACACCTGAAACTACCACAACTTTGTAAACCAACTAGACTTCAATAAAAAAAATAACATTTAAAGAAAAAGAATATTCAGGCAGAGCAAACAGCTAGTGCAAAGGCCCTGAGGTAGCAATATGTGTGGTGTTACCATTTGTGAATTATTCCTGTATTAGAAAATTTTAACCTTGAGAGCTTATCTCTTGCAAAATTGCTAGCACCTCTAGCCCCTCTCCCCAAAAAAGTAACTCAAACTGGTAAAAAAAAATACAGATGTGTGCCATCTTGATATATAGTCCAAGGTGATCCTTCCAAAATGTATGCTACCAACATAAATCTTAATAGAAGATTAATTAATTTGCTGTTGGTTATTCTAAAGTGAGACTGACATTAGAGGGAATTTAACAAATTCTTACAGATCTTCTGGTGCTGCTATTGTCAAGAGCTTGTTAGAGGTAGAGAACTGTTTATTCCCTATAATGAAAATTTCTCAGTTTTGCTTTCATTGTACCCTAATCTGGTAATAGCACCTATATTTCCTGTAAGAAGTTTCTACTCTTCCATTCCACATAGCCTCAGTGGCTGACAATCAAAATACCTGTGTTCTTTTTGCCAAGAAGGAGACAAGGAACACAGACCAGAATAATTGGGTCTCTTTTCAGAGAATTTTCACCTTGAGTCAAAGGACATAAAAGCACAGATTAGTTAGAGCTGATTTGTCTACTGCAACAGGCCCATAAGGAAAAGCCTGTCAGTCCTGCAGCTTACATTTTCCTGTTGCAGCCCTGGTTTCTGAACAGTTGTCTCCCCCTTAATTGTGGCTTCACTTCCCATGGTTTCTGTTACCCATTGTCACCTGCAGTCGGAAAATTCCAGAAATAAACAATCAGTAAGTTTTAAATTCATGCTGTTCTAAGTAGTGTAATAAAATCTCACACCATCCTGCTTCATCTCAGCCAGAACCTGAATCATCACTCCATCCAGTGTATCCATGCTGTATACATTTCCTGCTGTTAGTCACTTCATAGCAGGCTCAGGAGTCAGACTGGCTGTCAAGGCATTGCAGTGCTTGTGTTCAAGTAAATGTTATTTTATTTAATACAGGCCCCAAAGTGCAGGAAGTATTGCTGGCAATTTAAGTATACCAAAAAGAAGCTGGACAGTGCTTCCTTAAGTAAAAAAGTGAAAGTTCTTGACTTAATAAAGAAGAAAAATTGTATGTGGAGGTTATGGAGATCTACAGTAAGAATGAAACTTCTATGTGTGAAATTGTGAAGGAAAAAGAAATTGTAAAAGTTTTGCTGCTGTACCTCCAGCTTCAAAGATTGTGGCCACAGTTTGTGATAAGTGCTTAATGATGGGAAAGGCAATAAGATATTTTAAGAGACAGGCCACATTCATATAATTTCTATTACAGTATATTGCCATAATTGTTAGCTATTGTTGTTAATCTCTTACCGTATCTAATTTATAAGTTAAATTTTATCATAGTTATATATGTATAGGAAAAAGGTAATATTATTAGCAGTATTCACAGTTTCAGGCCGCTACTGGGGGTCTTGGAACTTATTGCCAGCAGAGAAGGGGCAATACTGTGTTTTCCTTTGTCAAGCTCTACCCTAGATGCTGGGAGTAAAAACAGTGAACAAACAGATGTGGTCTTTGCTTCATCATGCAGGTGTTTATCAAAAAGTCTCAAAAATGAATTAATTGCAAGCTGAGGTAAATAGAACCAAAAAAGGATTGGGATTGAGCCCAGCAGTTAGGTGCTTGTTTTAGTCAGCAGTGTGTAAAATCTCAAGACTTTTCTCCCCATCTTTTTTGCTGAGTGGTATTTTTGAGATTTGTTGAGAATTATGGATTAATTTGGTTTATATAGGTAGACACACATGACTCAAATATCCAAGTGTGTTATATATTTCAGATACCTTAAGAAAGTATATATGGAGCAGGCATATATACTTTGTTGCAGGTTTGTTGCATCCTCATGTTTTGAGATCTCAGTGTGTACAAATGAAGGACAGCAATTAAATCTCCTTCAAAATGATTTTGCAAGTGATAAAGAATCTCCCCTTGACCAACTTTAGACAGGATTCTCTGAGCTCTCTTTTTGACTAAGAAAAAAACCTGCTAAATCAGTTTAGTAAGAATCCCTCACTCTTGAAATCCAAACACCATCCACATCTGATCACCCTTGATATCTGATCACCCAGGCTGACCTTCAGCAAGAATCCTGTGAGGTTGGTTTAGCAAGAATCCCCTACCCTTGAAGTCTCCTCTTGGTAATTTTCCACCCACTGACCCTCTCACTCAGCTCTCTGGCTGAGTCTCCCAGCCATCTCTTCTGAACTTAGAGTTGAGACTAAGCTTGCTCCCTCATTGCAATAGTTCTGGTATAGTCTTTCTTACCAGAATTGTCAGAATAGCTTTTTCTTTAACATAAGTCACTGACTTTAGGCAACTCTTTCATTCATTGTTACTTTTCCACTCTGGTCCTTGAAAATAAAGATAATATAATCATGCAAATCATAAGATTTGAAAGTATGAAATATCTTTTTTGTTTTAAATAGCATAGTTTGTACTTACTCTGAAAATTAATTTTACAAAAGGAAAATACCTAATGTAGATGATTTTAGCATATGTCATGTGTGATCTGTGTATAAATCTTTAATCTGGATTCAACAATTTGTAGCAGATAAAATATGATTCTAACACTTTACAACTGAATCTAACCAATTAATACAATCTAATACTAATACAACTGAATGTAAACAACTCCATTTATATAAGTGCTGAAACCAAATTAAGAAATTATTTTTAAAAACATATCCTGACTAGTTTTTCACTTATCTGATCAATAAGTAGAGAGGGTTTACATCAATGTCAACAACAATGAATTTATTATCAACCTTGAATAGAGTCACATTTATTTTAACCTTTTAATACCTTAACCATTTATTTGTATATTGGCAACAACATGGAATAATTTTAACATTATGTGTATTTCTATGATTGTGTAAAAAGACTCCTCAGAAAATATATATTACTATATTGTCTCGTCTGAATTATGTATGCATATGTCAGATGAAGACCCTTTGATTTAATTGTTTAAATATGCTGGCATTAGAATTACTGTTTTATATTTGACTTGTGCATATGTACACATGTAGATACTAATAAGGGAATCCTTAAGGTTAGAATAATCTTTAAAAAACAAAAAAATTAGATCAATGGACTAAAAGCAAAACAATTGAAAAAAAAGGCTATATTTATTTTTTTCTGACAATCTGTGGCACTCTTTTCCAGCTCAGTGAAATTTTTAAAGATGTATATTTCATTTATGAAATAAAGTAGTTTTATCCATCTATTTCTGTGGAAGAACACAGATAAACTTTTCTAAACATTATTTCATTTACCCAATTGTCAGCTTACATTCTGTTACCAAATTTTTATCATTTGGCAAGAGTGGCATTTTAACTCCTAGTTGATAAGTTATTTAAAACATGTTTTCCTAGAATTATTACTTTTCAGGAATTTTAAAGTCAGGCATGGATAAAATGGAAGAAAACAATAATTAAATTAACCAAACTCACCCTTTTGACAAACACATGATTTGATAGATACATGTTCATTTTCACCAGCAGCTTACTTTGTAGCTGGACTCCACTCACAGATCTCTAAGTCTGAATTCCTACCATGTAATTTATGTTCCTGTTTAATATGTTGTCTCTAATTGATTCATTGCACAACTTATGCTACCCCCTAAACCCCCACTTGTCCTTCCCCATTCTTATACTAATCACATATTTTGTCAAAAAAAAACTTTGATAAGAAGTTCGAAGTGGACCATTGATGGTGTTTTCTCCAACTGACTTTTTTTCTTATAAGTTTGAGGGCTCCACTTCAGCTAAACAAAATTACTTGTTATGGACACAAAATTGCACTCCAGGAATATGAAGCTATTAACCTACTTTCATTTCTAACTCTAAGTAATATTGACCCCCAAAGCATCTTTCCAGACTAGGCCCTGTGTGGCTTTTGACTTGAATGAGCTCCTGAATCCCAGTGTACCTCTATACCCTTAAGTGTGGTCCTCCAAAATGTGCAGCATTGAGAAGAAAGGAAACTAATAGGACAAATACTGTAATTTAAATTTAATTATGCACATGGTATGAATAACATTTAATTTCAGTCCTGGAGTAAGAGAACAGATGACAGACCTTCTCAAGAATATCTGTCATCCACTGTGATTTATTTTACTACAAAGTGTCTCTGAACTTATAAAGAGTGGCCACTAGGGTGCTGCAGGTACCCACTCAAGTCTGAGTCCCTGCCCTGTGTGGATATTCCATCCGTGATAAAAACAATCAGGCTGAGAGCTTTGGAACAGATGGGCCATGATCAGTAAAGAAACACTGAGAATCATTTAAATCATGCAAAGTTTTATCTGCTTGTACATTTATGCATATAACTCTCTATTTGTTCATTAGACTCAGAAGGTATAGAAATAATTGAAATAAAGTCAGTGACTCAGTTAATGAAAATTAGTTTCCATTTACCATCTTGCCACCAGCACCTTTACAAAGTAGTTACTTTCTTTTAATAGACAGACTTGAGTAGATCGTGTGCGTGTGCATGTGTGTGTGTCTGTATCCTTTACATAGCATTTCTTAAGAATGTGGGTCATTCTACAGATGAATTAATTTTCTGTTTTAAAATATGCTGTTTAGTCTATATATCCATTCAATATATCAATACATTAATTTTTTAAATTTTTTTTGCTTATTTTACTAGTTTGAATTTTAAAGTTCAACCTACCATCTAAATGCATTTTTTTACTTAGAAGGGTGTTTTTGAGGATTAAGTGCTATTTCATTCATTTTCACAGTTGTAATGTCTACCACATATTTTAAAAATAAATATGACTATTTATAATTTAAAAACAGAGGAATAAAATATATTTGCTAGCAAATGCCAAGAAAGGCGCTTGCCCTAGCATCTATGTATCTTCTTGGCTGTATTGTTTACTGATATTTACACTTGAATAATACTTTACATAAGATAACTTATTCCCTTTCTTAGGGTTAGAAGTATAAACCAGTGATTACTTTCATTTTAAATATAAAGGAAATCAAGGCACAGAGTTTACTTCATGTATTGATAGATACCACCCTGGAATTCCTAATCTCCTGACTGAGAAGAGAACTATTTCCATTGCCTTCTTCTTTGTGATATAATCTTGGACTTGACAAAACTCTGCATTTGATCAAATAATAAATGATGTAATTGTAAGTGCCACTACACACCAACTAAATAGAATCAGTGAGCTTCAGTTAAGCAAACATATTTCAAATAAGACCAAAACTAGTATTCTCAACAAGTCAAATGAATAAACAAGAAATTAGAGTCATTAAGACCCTACTTCTCTTCACTTGTCTCTGAGATTAGCTGGTTGCTGGTTGGTGCCAGATTAAGCCAATTGGTGAGATAGGTGTTCATCTCTTCAATGAAACTTCCCTCTGTTTGCAGGTGTCTAATCAATTTTCAGTGAAACTGGAGGCAAATTTGTAATTCCAGCCTTGTTTTCCTTAAGAATCCCTCATACACAGTACTGTAATTTGTTTCCGCCTGCCTCTATACTCATCATGAAGTATCCCTTTTCCAAGACAACTCCAATTTCAGTTCGTTTATGATGCCTTCTATAAATCTCAAATTGGAAATAATTGCTTCCTTATTTGGACTCCCACAGGACTTTGTTTACAGATCTAATTGTAATATTAAGGTACGTATTTCTGTTTCATCGTTAGGCATATTTTTCCAAATTTATTTCTCTCCAACAGTTGATGTATTGAATTGCTTATTCATTCATTCTGCAAGTGTCTGATGAGTACCTGCTATGAGCTCAGCACTGCAGTAGGCCCCAAGAATAAAACAGTGAACAGAACAAAATCCCTACCCTCATGGAGTTTACGAAGATATAGTTTAGACAGAGAAAACTACAATTGCCAGAGACACATGGTATGGAAAATGTAAAGCAGGCTAAAAGAATAGAGAGTGATGGTAATCTAAGTAAACAGCATCTCTGTGGGGGAGAGAGGTGAGCAGAGGTCTGAGTGCCCACGGCAGAGGGGTCGTGCTGTATCTGAGAAAGGACAGATCCCATCAGGGGAATGCTGCAAAGTCTGGGGCAGAAGTGAACTTGGTCACTAGACTCCAAAGGAGGCAAGTTCAGAGAAGGGGGAAAAAGATATCTCATCACCAGGCCTTATCTTCTTACACTGGTGGTGGGTTTTACACAGAGTAATACTCAAAGGTAATGCAATATAGTGATTTGGTGGGTGCAAAATCTCGTTTGAATTGAATTTCATCTCCTTCTTTGTTTAATGACCTTGAGCATATTGCTTAGCCTGAAGCTTGGGGTCTTCTTTAGGTCAAGGTTTCCATTTTCGGGCTTCCCTGGTGGTGCAGGGATTAACAATCTGTCTGCCAATGCAGGGGACACAGGTTAGAGCCCTGGTCCAGGAAGATCTCACATGCTGTGGAGCAACTAAGGTGTGCCACAACCACTGAGCCTGTGCTCTAGAGCCTGCAAGACACAACTACTGAGTCCATGTGCCACAACTACTGAAGCCCATGTGCCTAGAGCCCATGCTCCTCAACAAGAGAAGCCACCACAATGAGAAGCCCGTGCACCACAACAAAGAGTAGCCTCTACTCTCCGCAACTAGAGAAAGCCAATGCACAGCAATGAAGACGCAACACAGCCAATAAATAAATAAATAAATTTATAAAAAAAAAAGTTTTTGCTTTCTAGTTGAAAAACTCATATTAAGATCATCTATTAAGAAAAAAAGACATAAGTTAAAAAGGTAAATTCTCATAGAAAACAAATGTATATTTAGCGTAAATTGTTGAGTAGAACTTTTTTCCTAAAATAACATTATAAAGCATATTAATACTCAAAAATCAGACAAAGCCATTTCCTTATTTTAACTGGTAAAACTCCTTAGAGAACACGCCTCCTTTCTGCACTGAAAATCAGCTCCAACAGCAGCTTTCTTTGCTCTGAGGAGCAATGTTCTTGCCTCCATCAAGAAAAGGGGACTCATTCATTTGGACTCCAAATTTTCCCCTTTGAACTTGATCTGCATTAAATTCCAGGGTTGACTCTTTCCATTTTAATTCTATAGACAACTGAAAAAGATTAATTCACAAACTTTTTGATGATGGCCATTCTGACTGGTGTGAGGTGGTACCTTATTGTAGTTTTGATTTGAATTTCCCTAATAATTAGCAATGCTGAGCATCTTTTCATGTGCCTGTTGCCCATTTGTATGTCTTCTTTGAGAAATGTCTATTTAGATTTTCTGCTCATTTTTTAGTGGGTTATTTGGGTTTTTTGTTATTGAACAGTATGATTTGTTTTTATATTTTGGAAATCAATCCCTTATTGGTCTCATCATTTGCAGATATTTTCTACTATTCTGTAAGTTGTCTTTTTTGTTGTTGTTGTTTATGGTTTCTTTTCCTATGCAAAATCTTTTAAGTTTAATTAGATCCCATTTGTTTATTTTTGGTTTTATTTCCATTACTCTGGGAGATGGATTCAAAAAGATATTTCTGCGAGTTATGTGAAAGAGTGTTCTGCCTGTGTTTTCATCTAGGAGTTTTATAGTATCTGGTCTTACATCTTTAATCCATTTTGAGTCTACTTTTGTGTGTGGTGTTAAAGAAAAAGTCTACAAATAATAAATGCTGGAGACTGTGTGCAGAGAAGGGAAACTTCCTACACTGTTGGTGGGAATGTAAATTGATGCAGCCATTATGGAGAATAGTATGGATGTTCCTTAAAAAAGCTAAATATAGAGGTACCATATGATCCAGAAATCCCACTTCTGAGCATATACCCAGAGAAAACCATAATTCGAAAAGATACATGCACCCCAATGTTCCTTGCAGCACTGTTTACAATAGCCAGGACATAGATGTAACCTAAGTGTCCATCAACAGATGAATGGATAAAGAAAATATGGTACATATATATAGAATGGAATGTTAGCCATGGAAAAGAATGAAATAATGCCATTTGCAACAACATGGATGGACCTAGAGATTATTATACTGAGTGAAGTAAGCCAGACAAAAAAACACAAATATCATACGATACCGCTTATATGTGGAATCTAAAAAAATGATACAAATGAACTTATGTACAAAACAGAAATCGACTCACAGACATAGAAAACAAACTTGTGGTTTACCAAAGGGGAGCAGGGGAGAGGAATAAATTAGGAGTTTGAGACTAAAATATACACACTACTATATGTAAAATAGATAACCAACAAGGACCTACTGCACAGCACAAGGAACTATATACAATATCTTTTAATAACCTATAATGGAAAAGAATGTATAAAAAGCATGTATATATATATTTATTATATATATGTATAACTGAATCACTTTACTGTATACCTGAAACTAACACATTATAAATCAACTATATTTCAATAATTTTTTTAAAAAAGAAAAAGTTTAATTCAAATGATGTAAACTATCAGACAAGCATGCTCTAAAAAATTAATATTGCCTAATTAATTATGAGTTTGGGAGTGAATTTCTAATTTTATCTCTTACTAACATCCTCTTTCTTCCCCTCCTTTTTGCCTCTCTACCCTGAAAAACATAGTTTGTTTCTTTATTACCTTAGTGAGTTTACTTATTGTCCTTTGGTACTCTATTTTCCCTTTACCTCATCTCATCTTTGAAAATTCCTAATGTCACTAATTTCAGAAAAAAACATTTAACTTCTGTAGAGTCTTCCCTCGTCTCTCCACCCTCCCATTAGGATTAATCGGATATCAGTATCTGCAATGTTCCCTTATCATTTTATAGAAATAATGTTCTACTACTCCTTGTGCCGTGATATAATTATTGGTTTACAGTTTACAACCCTCCTCTAGATTGCTAGACACTCAAAAACAGAAACCATGTCTTATTAAATTTTGTAATACTGGAACAGAACCCAGTGAGAGACACTTGGTAGAGATAAAAATTATAATTGGATTAATTGAACCTTAAGGAGAATAATATTTCTTTTGAAACTAGAGAATTTCCACTTTGTAAATTACCTAGACCCACTGCCTCTATTCTCAAAAAAAAAAAAAATTACCTATCTGTAAGATGTTGGCTGATAATTCTGCCTTTCTTTATCTAGAGTTTGTCTCATCTTCTTAATTCTCTAGCATCTGCTTGTAAACATATTGCCATCCACTGAGTGAGCAGAAACATACCTGCTAAGGTGTCAACAATAGTCTACTGCAGGGAATGGTCCTTACATATCTATCAACTTTGGTAGTTGTCCCAGGTGGTCTTGTATTATAATTTTCTGTGTAGAGTAACACTTGAAACTTCTGATAGATTTTAAGCCTCTTGAAGTTAGAAACTGTGTCATACTCTCTGTATCGTTCATTGTATCCAGTACATGCTCTACATTCAGAAGATAAGTAATAAACATATCTTGAATGAGTAAATAAGTATATATTATGAATAGATATTTACTACTATCATTTATAACTATCCTTTCTTTTTTTTTTTCTTTCAGCCATGCCATAACGGCATACGGGATCTTAGTTCCCTGACTACAGATCAAACCCTGCAGTGGAAACGAGGAGTCTTAACCACTGGACCACCAGGGAAGTCCCCATTTCTAACTATCTTTTAAATTAACTATGCAATTGTAGTGACTTTACCCCAAAGCTGTGAGAGAGAAGGACATTAGTCTTCAGCAGGATTGGGGCAAAATATTCCCTGAAAGCCAGTTCCTGACTACTGCCTGATTTTTCATTGCCAGCTGGTCAAGAACATTTTTTACATTTTTAAAATTGGTTGAAAAGTAATCAAAAAAGAATGTTTTATGCAACATAAAAATTACATGAAATTAAAATTTCAGTGCCCATAAATAAAGTTTTATTGGATAACATCTGCACCCGTTTATTTAGACATTGTCTATGACTGCGTTCATATTGCAACAACGTTGAGTGATTGTAAATGTGTGGCCTACGAAGCCAAAAATATTTACTATCTGTCCCTTTATAAGAAAAGTTTTGTGACTCCCATCACAAAAGAACAAAAGCAAAATAAACATTGATAAAGCAAAGTTGAATATGATAATATTTGCAGTCTTCATTCACAGCCTACGTTTCTAGTCATTTCTCTAACCTTTCAGTAATGCAACCCCATATCTTACAGGATTGGAGTTTTCTAATCCACGTATACTGGTGACATGTAGATTTCACCTGCCAGGGATTAAAATGTACATGTACATTAAAATATATTCAAATACACATATATACAAAATCAACGCAAAGTAGGAACTGGGAGAATCATGGGGCAATGCTTATGCTGCGATCTACTGAGATGGAGGGGTATATGAAGCCAACAAAGAAATTGATAATTTTGATTATCTGTACAAGTAAGAGCTAATATTTAAAATGTTGAAACTGATTTTAATTAGAAAGAACTAAGAGCTAATGTGTTCATGCTCCTTTTGAATTTTGAATGAGAATATATCTAAGTTCCATTTGATCATTTTACTAAAAGAAGTTACAAAGAATTTACTGTGCTTCTTAAAATCCAAAGTCCCCCATTTGTCTAAAACATCTAATTCTGATTTTGTCCACTTCTTTGAGGACAAAGTCAGATGAAGAGATTTCTATTGATATTTAACAAGAATCTTACAATAAAATAAACTGAATTTCTCCTTTAAAACAATATGAATTTAAATAAATGCATTCATTTTAGTGACTACATTTCTTTTCCACCACAGGGGCATCTCCCAATAATTTCTTTGTTCAGCAGTCTAAGACTCTAAGCAGCTAAATTTGTGAACAAAAGGAAACACTTAAGCCACAGAGTTGAGCAGATCGTCTTCCTCTCTTAGCAATCACATGGCTGATGGAGTCTCGACTTCCAGGGATGAATTGTATAACTTTTGCCAAGTTAAGGATTTTATGTATCCTGGTTTGCACAGCTGATATGGCAGGGATGGCCTACCACCAGTCCATTTGTGTGTCTGTGTGTGTGTCTGTGTGTGTGTGTGTGTGTGTGTGTGTGTGTGTGTATGTATTGAATGAAGAGGTTTGCCTACATATTAACCTGAATTGGAATTTTCTGTTGCATTACATCTGTTGCATTCTGTTGCATTACCGCTCACTATTTGCCAACATTCAGACCCAGAGCATACTTTTAATGCAATCAGTTGTCTATGACATAGTAGTAGTAGCTTCCTTCTTGAACTTATATACATGCCCTATCTTCTCTCAGTGCCTCTTGTGTACTTGTTGCAAACTTCTAGCTATCAAAGATCTCTTTGATATTCCTCACCTCAGCCCATTTGTGGCAAAATACACCAGCCAGTTACTTTCCCTTTTATTATGTGACAACACATACATTAATTTATTAAAATTTTCATGCCATCATATGACTTTTTGAGGAGGAATTAGAATGAATTATAGGCTATACCTACAATACATTAAAACACACACACATGTTAAAATAGGATATGAGTAACCAGGATAAATCTGTAATAATTTATTAGGTGATGATGAGATATTAAGAATTTCTTAACATTTCTGAAAATTCCAAGGTATTACAATTAGAATTCTCACCCTATGATTGGTCACACTTTGTGAAAGTGGGGCCCTCAAAATTTATAAAGTTAGTTAATTTTGTAAGGCATTGTGGTTTAGAACAAATGGTGCCCTAGTATCAATCTCATTACCAATTGAGTCACTTAGAAAACACTCTATTCCCTTACCATTGCCTGACTCTATCTAATGAAGTCAGAAAATATAATTTTTAATGTCTTATTTGCCCACACCAAATAGTCTCAATATGTGCAATTATAGAATTACATATATTTTAATATTAAAAAAATAAAGTTCAGTATCAGAAACCAAGTCTTTTTAAAAGTCTGTTTGTCCCATGTTACATTGATTAAATAGTATTATCAAAAAGATGTCTGGAATATTATAGAAACCCATTCAAATTTTATTTTCTAAAATTCGTCTTTAAGTATAGTGTACCAAATAAGCATATTCTCTTTCCAAATAAATAAGTAAATAAATAAATAAATAAATAAAAACAAAAATTAACCAATCAAAACTAACAAAACAAAACAGACAAAAGACAAATTCTCTGGAGGAAGAACATTGAAGGGGGAGGAAAAAGAGGAGGAGACATTGATAACAGCCTGACATTGATAGACATTGCTCTTCATATTCTCTTAAAATGTTTTAAGATGATGAACATACAGATTGGCAGTGGACACAGAAGTGTAAATTACCTGAACTGAGATGAGCAGAACTGTCCAGCTGAGCCCATCCCAAATTGCCAACCCACAGAATCATGGGCTAATAAATGGTTGTTGCTTTAAGCAGTTAATTTTTGGTGTGGCTTGTTACGCAGCAAAGGCATAACTATAACACAAGGCCAGAGCTTTCCCTTTCTATCTGTCCTCACTCCCAAGTAGAACAAGAGGCAACATCGTCACAGGACTGTTTAGCTTATTTACATTGACTCCAGCTAAATCAGGGTGCAATAAAATAGATAGATATTCCTTAACCTCTAAGACTTAAAGTTTTTATGCTCATTTCAGTGCTTTTTTCTTTTTGATTTGTTTAGATCCCAGTTGCATTTCTTCATCACCTAATTTATAGCTCACTGTACATTTTTTTCCCTAACTCCATCCCAATTCTGCCTCTATCGCATTTCTTCCTCCAAGTGGTTCTCAACCCATTAGTTTCTTCATTATATTGTTAATCTCACAAGGACCAGAGATTAATCAGTTGGACATTCCTAAGGGATATTTGTATAGTTTTGTGTTAACTTGAATATCATGCCAACCTTTTTTATTTTGTTACCTTACTTTACTCTCTCATGCTCTTAAAAAAAGAAAGAAAGAAAATAGCAGGCATTCTTTAGTCCTGAATTCTTCATGTTCTTAGAATCCCCCCACCCATTCCCTAAATTTACTGAAAAATCACACGATTTTCAACTAATTAGTATGAAAAATATTAATGTGTGCAAAATATCATTAACAACAATCAGTATGAAAAAGATTATTGAATATATACAACCCAATAATTATACCCTTTTCAAAACATCCAACCAGTTGCTCCAATATAAAACTTTTTAAAATCATCTTCCATAAACTGAGAGAATACTAACCTTATTATAAGGTAAATTCCAAAACTGACTTGAATTTGTTTCTGTATTTTCCCATTCAGTTCCTATCCATGACCCAACTCGTCCTGTTGGATAGAAATAGTTCTAATTATTATGTTTTTAAACCAATTTCAACATCTTATAGAGTTTAATTATCTCACTTGATTATTCTTCTTTTCCAGCATCTAAATGACTTTTTTCATAAGTTATTTTTTTCTGATAAATTTCTATTTTTTGTCACGTTATACAATAATCTCCTTGGCACTTTGATTGAGACTGTTTTTAATTTTATAGAACAATTTAGGGAAACCAAATCATATGATTATTTTCATGGGTATTAGAAAAGGCATTTGATTAAAATCAACACCGATTTATGTTGTCATGCATAAGGCAGGAGCTTATGGATACTCCCTTCACATAATACATGTGCATTACACAGGGTAGTTGCCAGCATGTTACTTAGTGAGAAGTAGCAGAAACTTTCTTGCTAAGTCAACAAAAATTCAAAAATATCAATTCTTTGTTCTACTCTTTAACATTTAGTTGAAGATCTCAGCCAATGGAACTAAACAAGATGAAGCAATTATAGATTACAGATTTTAAAATTATAAAGTTGTACATTAAAAAAATTGAGGTATGTTCACTTATATCAACCACCACAATTTGTGGATACTTGGTTGACAAACTCTAAAAAAAAATATGACAATTGTGGAAATGTGAACACAGATAATATGTAGAAAAGTATCAATACTTTAGATGTGATAAAATAATTGCAAATCTTTGAATTTAGAGATAGACTCTGAAGTATTTTTAGATAGAATGATGTGATATCTCAAGTGTCCTGCAAAGTAGCCTGGGATGAGGAAAAAGAAGAGGTATACAGATATCAATAAGTCTTGCAGATAATTACTTAACCTGATTATTCTACACTATTGTATGTAGAGGAATCATTTTTGATCAGTTTGACCCAAAGTTACATCAGAATGAATTAGGGCAAATTCTGCTGATGCAAAGTAGAAACGCAGAGGTAGACTGATCCTGTCATGAATCAATGAGTAAATTCAGAGATGATGGAATTGGAGACAACATTTAATTAATTCCTCATCATTTATATGAGGACAACAAATAGGAAAAAAACAAAAAACAAAACAGTCTTGCCTATGGCCACAGAGTTGGTGGCAAAACCAGATCTGAAATCTTGGTCCAAAATGCTTTCTACCGTGTTGCCTACAGTATCAAAAGACATACCTTTCTCTGCTTATGAAAAAGACATATTTTTTAAAGCAGAATATTTTCTCACTCAGGTACAACTTTCCTTGAGGTATGAATTAAATAGCTATTGAGAAACATAGCCAAGTCCCGTTTCCATCCCAGAGATTACAGCTCCTATTCTTTTCAGACTAGATAGATAATCAGGTTGAAAAGGCCCATGGATAGTGAAATTTGACAGAAGGCAAAAAGGAAGGTTTGAAAGATGAAATTGAAATTGCAGTTTTTTTAGAAACAATGTGCAAAAATGTGTGTGCCTGTGTGTATGTGTCTGTGTGTGTGTGTGAGAGAGAGAGAGATGGAGCAGATTGATTTCCTTATTTAAGGTTATCTATGCATGAGGATTTATACATGAGATAATAAAAGAAAGTTATGGTAAGAGCAACAGGGCTTTTAACCATATTGTCAATTACTATACATAAATATATAATCAATAAGTTGAAAAGTCATGTTATTTTAAAACATATGTATCAGTTAGAATGGAACAAATCCCCCATTGTTATATTTTTTAAAAGGGGAACATATGTAGTTTTCAGCCAGCAAATGTGGATAATATCCTTAAGTCAGGTGTTCATAAATTGTGATGCATGTCAAAAGCACCTTGGAATGTTCTAAAAGCACCTGTGCCTGCCTCCCACTCTGCATCTACTGCCTCAAAAGATCTGCAGTGTTGTCCAAGAAAATTCCCCAGGTGATTCAATGCACGATGCACAACTCTCATTAGGACTAGTCCCTAATGCAATGTTCAATGCAATGAGCTCTGTTGATCTACTGACCAGAGAAGACATTTCAGGCTCTGTTCATTCATTGTTGGTCACTTGATGACCATGGTGCCCACACAGCCACCTCTCTGGGTGCTGAGTGATACAGGACAGATGTCTACTCACAAAGTCCCAAAGTCTGGGGATTTTTCTCTTGAATGAGTTTATTTTCATATTTGGCCTTTCAGAAAATCTAGTTACTCCTTTGTATTTATTTAGAGTAATCTGATCACTCCACAGAAGTTTAAATAGAATTGATTGATTAGAGATGCTCAGGAAAAAAACTGATATTGTTAGGAAATAAAGCAACTTGACCAAAAATATAACATTAAATAAATATGATCTAGGAAAACAAAAGGAAATTTACAGAAACTAATTGAAAATCAACTAATGACAATTTCATAGTGTTTCCCTTACTGTTATTACCTATCAAAATACTGATTACTATATTTAAAGTAGTAGAATGAGTAAATAAGTAATAGGTCATTTAAATTTTGTGTTCATTTGGATCTTCCTGATACAAATGGGAAACTATGAGCAATGAATTTTATATTTTTTATTATATAAATTACCAAAGTACCAAAAATATAGTACCTATCCATTATTGATTAATTGATTGATTGCCCACAGAGTTGAGATCAGTCTCTAGCCCCCACTCCCTTCCTTGGAGGTCTTGCTGACATCAGTCAGCACTGAGACTACGGAGCTTGCAGTATTTTTGCTGCTGCATTGCACAACACGCTATGCGACCAACACAGCTCAGGTGGCAGAGGGTGGGAGTCTTACAGGCTCTCGACATCTGATCCTCGCTTCTCAGCCTCTATCCAAATCATTGGCTGACCAGTAGACTAGACAACATAAAGGAGACCCCCTCAAGGGACAAATATATAAAGTGAGAAATATACATATTATATATATGATAATGTATGTATATGTATATATACACATATATGCATGTGTATATATGTATGTATGTATATGTGTATATATACATGAATAATTGTATACTGTAAAGGAGATAGTTTTATGTTTAAGTTCAGGTAAGTCAATAAAAATAAAATCCCATGGAAGAATAACACAAAACCGAGAGACACTGCTATGTCTTATCTACAATGTGCAGTTTTCAACCAAAAATTAGTAAGCCTACAAAGAAATAGGAAAGTGTGACCAAAATTCATGAAAATAAAACAACTCAATTGAAATTGATTGGGCTCCAATGTTGACTGTAGCTCACAAAAGCATCAAAGCAGCTGTCATAAATATGTTCAGAGAATTAAATAATATGCTAATGATTAGATACAAATAATAATAGCCAAAGAGGAAAGGAAACTATATTAAGAACAAATTGGAAATTATGGAGTTGAAAAGTATAACAATTTAAATGGAAAGTTTAGTAGATGGGATCTTTATACAGCAGACAGTGGCACACACGGCCCCCAGTCAGTGAGAAGTGGATGGATGGATGAAATATAAAGTTTGTTTTTTGTAAGAAGTGGATATATCATTTCTCTGCTTGAGGCAACATTCCCTGTGGAAGAACTTTGGATAATTCCTTATGTTGACCATGTAATCATCTGTAATGTATTTAACAGCTCTGTGCCCTTTTCTTTATCTCTCAAAAAATGAAGTGATAATATTATTAAACTATCTAGCAGTAATTTATTTGGTGAGAATAATGAACTGATCTATACAAAACTCTTTGTTAGCATAATGAATCATCTTAATGTTAAGTGGATGTGGTTGTGATGAGAGGGTATAGGAAAGTGTTAGTACAAATGTATAGCTCTCTAGAAAAATCCTAGAGACAAAACTCTTTAAAAAAAGATTGCTGTTTACAACCATTATCTACCTTTAGTGCACAAAAGTGCTAAAATATTTTAATTTCACACTTTCTCTATTCCAGGATTCCAGAGTCAAGTGTAGGTAGCATAATAACCAGACATGAGATAATTTCAACAATACCACATCATTTGGTCAAACCACCTCGTTGAATTTTCTAACTCCCCCAACTCTTCCCATTCATTCGCACCAAGGGACATATACAACAGGTACATACAAAAATGTTTCATTTTACTATAATGAACTTACAAAGGCATCATTATTAACACAATGCTTTTAGTTCCATTCATTGTTCCTTATGGTAGAACCACTTTTGTTGAATAGTACGTACTAAATATATTTTTTTCATAAAAATGAGTTGTAAGGAAGTTTTACAGATGCTGTTAAAAATTAGAGTTACCAATTCAAGCTTTAAGTCTGGGGATATATATCTCTTCTCCATAATGAGAATTCAATACAATGACAGGGAGATATAATTTTTAAAGATATAAATTCATAGCAAAAAGTAAATGAGAGATATTGTTCAGTGAGATTTCTATCAAACTTCCAGAAAAAGAAAAGCTGATGGAAGAGTGTTGATTAGTGAAGCAAAAGGAAAGAAATCATATGCAGAACAATATACAGAAGACAATACATCCAAAGAACAGACAACTTGTAGCAGAAGCAGCTAATCTCCCCCAGTATCTGTTCTGACTCTCTTCTTTTTTGCTAATTGGAGATACTGACATTCAGCCTCCCATTCTTAGCAAGGAATGTGACTCAGCTATGGTTACCCCTCCCAGCTTCCCCTGAATACACCCAGGTGACTGGGTTCAGACCAGTCGGATGTGAGCAGAACTTGATGAACAAAACTCCTGAGTCAAACTCTTAAGAAAAATTGTGTCCTATTTCCTCTTTCCCATTTTAGATTGGCAGGGAAGTGGCAGCAACTAAAGGAGTTGCCTTGGTCCTAGAGATAATTTGCATGGCAAGTGTAGCAAAGTCAGTCCAGTAGCTGGGGGTCTACAGTTAATGTGAGGAAGTAGAGTCCCCCACCTGTCTTGCGCTACCCACAGACACCTGGTATTTATGTTAGAAAGAAATCAATTTCTCTTTGTTGAAAAGACTGTATTTTGGAGTGTCTTTGTTAAAGCAGCTTAGTTTTTTATCCTAACCTATCCACCATTTTACCTGACAAATTCCCAAAGAGGCTCCAGACCATGAGCAGGTAATGAGAAACTGGGCCAAAAATGGTATTTTTTTGAAATTTTTAAATAGAAAATTGTTCCCCCTCACTTCACCTCAACAATCCCCTTTCCCAGCACCCTTGTCTGCAAATCTATTACCCAGAAGAGAAAATGAAGTGCTACTTTCTTTGGAAAGCAGACCCTTCTGGTCACCACCCTAAATTCTGAGCCAGAGGCAATGCCTCACTCATCCCACTCTAGTTCCAGCCAAGGTTTCATCAACCCAGTTCTCCTACAGATCAGCAGGGAAGATCTCTTCCAGTGTGAAAAATGATTTACTGACAGCTCACCTTCAATACAAATGCACAAAGCCACCAATTTCCTCACTCTTTTGTTTTTAATTATTTTTTATTTTTATCAGAATTGTGCAAATATTTTCAAAACTAGATACTATCAATAGTTTCTGTCTAAATAATTTGGATACCAATATTTCTCATTGGTCAATTTTAGCTAGATTCTATTGATTTTTTTCTTCAATAATTATAGAAAATTCAGCTACCCTATACCCTTTAAAAGCCTTTACTCTCTACCCGACTTCCCAATACTCTAAATACAGTTATATTTTTATTATATTTTTGTTTAAACAGTCAATATTTACTATTTTACTATATGAACATCTTTCATATAGTAAATTCAGTTGAATTCCAGTTGAACTGAATAGTATAACAAAATTGTGTTTCTTTTTCTTTAAAACTATTTGTTTTTCTCTGTTTTTCATTTACATAGTTTTCACTGCCTTTACTAAATGGTAGCTCAAAGGCATATTTCTTCAGTTCTTGAATATGAAAAATTTATTAATTCTAAATTCATATTTGAATAATGCTGTAGCACACTATAGATTTCTAAACTGAAAATTATCCCCCTCCCCCCACAAATTTTGACAGTAGTATCTCCCAATTTTTCACTCAAAGTATCTGTTGACAATGTCGATGACATTCTTACTCCCATTTTTTTAATTTGACCCAAACGTTTTTCCTGCTTGAAGCTTTTAGATTTTCTTTTATTGCCGTTGTAAAATTTCATGATGATGAGCCTTTGATGTGGATTTTCATTACTACTACTCTGTACATTTCAGGAACACTTTCAGTTCTGAAAAATGTCCTTGTACAATTTATTTTTTGATATTTTCCTACCCACCTTACACGTCTTTTCTTATAACAACTATTTTGATATCGAACTTCTTTTTATTTGTCCCTAATATTGTTTCTTTTTATTTTTATACTCAATAGCTTTCTTTTGGGGACTACTTTTGGGGAGAAGTCCTGGAATTTTTCTTCAAACTCTTCTATTGAGTATTTAATTTTTAATATCTCAGGAATAACTTTCAAAAATACATTACTGTCTTCTTATCATTCTCATTGTATATGTTTTTCTTTTTTAGGGAAGTAATATTTCTCTAAGGATATTCTCAATAGTACGTTTGATGATTTCTTCAGCTCTGTGCATTGAATTTATATTTCCCAGGTTTCCAATCTGACATGAGGCAGATTAACTAGAAAAAATCAAACATAAGTTTTATAACATGCATACATGGGAGAGACCAGGAAAACTGCGTAACTTAAAATAGTTGAAATCCTCACCTTCTTCAGCCAAAGAGAAAGAAGATGCTGGAGTAGTGGTTTAAGACTTCAAAGGGGAGGAAGGCAATTCTCATGGAGGTGGAAAAGCAAAGGTTTGGTAAACAAATATCTGCGGGATCCTGCAGAGACAATGGGCCACAGAGAGGAATTTTAACAAACTGTGCTAGATTCCTCCCTGTCTACACACCTAGTTCATCTATGGTGATATCTCCCTTCCTGTATGGGCCTTCTGTGTACATTCTTTAGGGAGTTAGGGGGAAGGTCAAAGTTTCTTCCTGAGTCTTTTGGGCCATGATTGTTTTCAGCTCAAAATAATCCATACGCCAAAGAGACATTTCGGGGTTGAAATTTTGTTCACCTAAACGTCCATTCAAGGAAATGTTTTACCACTTTATGTATAGTGTAACAGCCTTTGAAGAGGATTTTACATTTCCTTCCTTCTATTCTTTTTGCTTCTGTTGTCAAACATTTTATGTCTACATATGTTATAATCCCTATAATAAATTATTATTTTCATTTAGATACTCAATTATCTTGCAAAGAGCTTAAAAATATAAAAATTTGAGGGTTTTGCTATATCACACTCTGTTATCATACCTTGTGGTTATTTTTTACTGTGGACTAAAATTTCCATTTGGGAACATATTTGTTTTGTCTGAAGAAATTCCTTTAACATGTCTTTTCATAAGGTCTTACCATAATATGTTCTTACAGTTTTTGTTTGCCTGAAAATTTTTTATTACACTTTCATTTTGAAGATGGTTTTGGTGACCATATGCTTCTGGGTTGAAAAGGACTTGCTTCCCATTATCTTAAAGATGTTGCCTCATTTTCTATTGTTTTTCATAATTTCAAATGAGAGATTTGCTCTTGTAATGATATCTTTTGCTTTTTTCTCTGGTTAACATCAAGATTTTCCTGTATTCTCACCCTTTTCTTTTGGCACTTCTGTTGCATATGTGTTGGACTATTTGATACTGTTCCATGGCTTTTGATTTTCTTTTCTTTTTATAAATTATTTATTTATTGGCTGCATTGCGTCTTTGTTGCTGTGCATGGGCTTTCTCCAGTTGCAGGGAGCGGGGGTTACTGTTGGTTGTAGTACGCTGGCTTCTCATTGCAGGGGCTTCTCTTATTGCAGATCATGGGCTCTAGGTGAGTTGGCTTCAGTAGTTGTGGTACATGGGCTTAGTTGCTCCGCAGTATGTGGGATCTTCCCAGACCAGGGATCAAATCCATGTACCCTGCATTGGCAGGTAGATTCTTAACCACCTGTGCCACCAGAGAAGTCTGGTTTTTGATTTTCCATTCTGCTTTTTATCTCACTTATTTTCCACTTTATGCTTCATTTTAGGTAATTTCCAAAATAACTAGAAACTTAAACGAATTACCTACAGTTTCCATTTGACTTTTTTATGGTTTCCCATATGTTAATTTATGTTGTCCAACTTTCCACTAGATCTCTTAACATATTAATCATACAGAATACAGCTCTCATGAGACTTATGAAAGAATATTATGAGTTATTTGAAGAAATATTGAAAATGTGATTAAATATACAAATATTTAAATGAATTAAGAAATAAATGAATAAACAGTATGATTATAATATTCAGAGTAGAAGAAAGATAGGTGAAAATGAGTAAAATGGTTTTGATTTTGCAATGATAATAATGCAAAAGTACATAAAATAGCAAAAACTAAGCACAGAAAAAAGATTGAAATTAGCAAATATAAATTCCTGAAATCATATGCAAATGTGTGTGTGTGTGTGTGTGTGTGTGTGTGTATCTCAGTTCACTTTTCTTTATGGATGTGAATTTTCTACCTTTTCAAGACCTAAAGTAAATAATTTTATTAAAATAGACAAAGTATAGTAGAGGGAAGTACATGCTCTTGGAATAAAAGTACATCCTTTTCAAATAAATACGATTCAGTTATTCAAACTCTGATGTATAGTTTTCTCATTTGTAAAATGAAGGCAAAATGGTCATAGAGTTGTGTTTTAAGTCAGAGAGATAACAGATGCCAGAAACCTAAAAGAACCTTACACGTCAAAGCTGCTCAACATATTGTAGTTGGGTTTTTTCGGGGGGGTGGGGGGGTGGGTGGGGATACATTTTGTAGATACATTGAAAATAATATAATTTAAACTCACATGTTGATTTTATTTTATCAACCAGTTTTGTAATCTTGAGATACATATTTAACTTTAATGAGACTTTTTCATAAAATAATATATATTTTATAGTGTTACTGTGAATGTTAGAAAAATATACTTAAAATGCCTAAAGTGCTTATCATTAAACAATTTAAAAAATGATTATTGTTCTCATTAGTAAGTAGTACTGCTACTATCATTTCTTGTTAAAATCATCTGTTCATATTAAGGAAACCTTTCTTAAGCATTAAACCAATGTTTACCTTTTTCCCTCATAAGACTTCTAAACATTTCTGAAAGATAAATGTTGTTTCTAATATTCTTCATTTTGTTCTTTGCACTAAAATTATTGTTGAACCAAAGTTTATGTGCCTGATGCACAATGAGGACAAACAAATCAAAATGTCAGAGTTTGCAGCAAAAAAAATGTTTATTGCAAGAGCCAAGTAAGGAGCATGGATAGCTCGTGCTGAAAACACCCAAACTCCCCAGTGGCTTCAGGCAAGGGTTTTACAGACAGTGTTAGTGGAGAGAGTCATAGGATGTGTGAACAGCTCCTGGACCTTCTTCTAATTGGCTGGTGATGAGGTAATAGGGTGATGTTTCTGGAATCTCAGCCTTCTGGTTCCAAGCAGTCTGGGGTCTACATGCTTGTGGTCAACATGTAGTCACCATCCTCCACTGAGTGGGGGTCTTAATTTCTCCAGAACAACTCAAAGGAATGCATCAGATTGTTATCTGCCTCCCTTCAGGAGGAACTAGGAGTCCTATGACCCTATTGTCCTAATCATTAACTGCCTGAGCTGGCTCTTTGCAACTTCAGGAAGGCCTAGGAGACTTTTTTCTCTACTAGCAAGAAACAGGGGACATGGAGGGGCTTTTGTACCCAGGAGGACCCTGCAGGGTCCTGCTCTGCTCAGTTTCAAAATTTCAATAACTCATTTTTCATATGGTTCATTTTCCTCCTAGCTATTGTCTTCTAATGTTGTAAGGGAGCAAAATTTGCCACTCCAAAAGGTATCTCTTTGGCATGGATGACTTATTTAGGCTGATTACTTTAAAAAAACAGAAGACATATGAAGTCTTTTTTTTTTTTAAACCTACCCCTTAGCTGCCTAACAGAACTTAGATTGAGGGCCTGGTCCCTGATTAGAGCTATTGCTAGAGATACCTGCAAAGAATATGGGCTGGGTGTGGTAGAGGAAACTCTTGGAGATCAGGGTCCACTCTGGGTAACATTATCTCTGCCTGGCCCAGGGAACATTTGTTTACCAAACATTTGCTTTTCCACTTCCATGTCAATTGCCTTCCACTGCTTTGAAGTTGAAAACCACTACCCCAGCATCTTCTTTCTCTTTAGCTGAAGATTGTATTTAAGGTGAGGGCTTCAGTCATTTTGGTGAGTTACCCAGTTTTCCTGGGTCTCTCTCATGTACATATGTTATTGTTTTGTTTGTTTTTCTGTTAATCTGTCTCAATCAATTCTTAAACCAGCCAGAAGAACATATAAGTGTAGAAGAGAATTTCTTCCACTACCAGCATATACATGTTATTAAAATTCTGGGGTTTTTTCCTCCTGTTAATCTATCTTTTATTACCAGGGTACGTGTGTGTGTGTTGGGGGGGGAGTGGTTCTCAGCCAAGAATCTAGAAGGGTAGAGAGAAGATTATTTTTCCTCCCGTACATACATGTATCACACAAATTCTGTTGCTAATTGTCGACAAAGAAAAATACATGATACAAAAGTTGTGAGTTAAGTTTTATTCAAGGGCCACACTGAAGACTATAGCCTGGGAATAAGCCTCTCAGATAGCTGTGAGGAGGTAACGGAGGAACCAGGATATATGTGAGTTTTTTGCTGGAAAAAAAAAATGTAGCTGAACATCAAAAGATTACTGCTAATCAAAAAGGACATACATCTCAAGTTAAAGATTTTAGTGCTTTTCTATGTACAAGAGGATACAAGAGTCTGGACTCATTGAAATTATTCCTTAGCTATGCATCTTATCTAGGGCCAGTATAACCAAAGCACAGAATGTTTTCTGTTTTTCTCCATCCTGAATTCCTCTCTGGGTGCACTGTCACTGGGCAACTGCAGTGGCTGATGGCTTGATCCTTGTAGGAACTTGAATGATGTGTAACATTCTTTGTTTATGTAATCATGACAGCAAATGCTGAGAGTTTCTTATTAATTTTATTAATTCATTTAACTCAAATCTTGTTTAGTTGTAAACTTTTTTGCCAGTTATAAAAACATGTGAATAATTACAAACTTTATGTTCGGAGAGGAAAAATAAGCTCAAATTATACCATATCACTATAGTTACAACTGCCTGTTATATGAGAAAATTAAAACAACATGCATAAATTACTGCAAATGTATTTCCCTTTCTAGGGTCATGTTTTCACTACCAAAAAGAGTGAGTATTCACTAGAATAGAATAGCCTTGGGGAAAACACACATAATTATCCTAATTTTACTTCCAGGGATAAGTTTTAAACCTCCTAAAATATATATTGTTCATAATTATCTTGTGTTTTGTTTCATGTAAGTTTTTGAAGTTGAACTTTTTAAATTTGAAAATATTTCTGTAAAATGCTTTGCAAATAGCTTAACAAGATAAGAAATGAATGAGCATTTAAGCCACTTAAATGTATTTGAGCCATCTGTTGGGTTCTTTTGCCGGGGGGGAATCTAAATTTTTATTTTGATATTTTTCTGTATTAAGTAATGACATCACAAAAGCTTTTATTTTATACAAATTTATTTATTTATTTATTATTTATTTATTTTATTGGCTGTGTTGGGTGTTTGTTGCTACACATGGATTTTCTCTAGTTGAGGTGAGCGGGGGCTACTCTTCATTGTGGTGTGTGGGCTCCTCATTGCTGTGGCCTCTCTTCTTGCAGAGCACAGGCTCTAGGAGCATTGGCTTCAGTAGTTGTAGCACATGGGCTCAACAGTTGTGGCGTATGGGCTTAGTTGCTCTGCAGCATGTGGGATCTTCCCAGAGAAGGGATCAAACCCATGTCCCCTGCATTGGCAGGTGGATTCTCAACCACTGCGCCACCTAGGAAGTCCCCACAAAAGCTTTTTAATCTGTTTATATAAGATAGAATTGTATACATTAGCAAATCAAAATTATATATTCTGATATATTCTGATTAAAAGTGGATCTGAATATTTTATGGTGAGAAAGAACTAAATAGAACTTTTATTTACTAAAAAGTCTTTATTGAAGTAGATACATTTTGGTTCTGTTGAAAGTAATCACTTGACCTTTTCTAAAACATCCAATTTTCCATGTGAACAAAGAGAAGAAAAGGGACATGTGCTCCTACTTCTGACCAGCAGTCTCTTAAAGCAGTGTTGTTTCTGACAGCAGAACTTGTCCTATGTATCTCCACAAAAGTTCAACTGTTATTTCTTTGATTTTGTCCTGGAACTAATATTCAAGACCCTTTAATTCACATGAAACAACCAACCTTTCACTGTATATTTTTTATGAATAAGATGTATATCTATATTAAAAATAAACTCACCCTCAAAATGAATTATATTTTGCTATATTTTAACTTTGGAATTAACCCTAGAAATTGTGTTTGAGATTTATTTTCTTCTAAAGGGGTATGAGGTTAATAATAATGTATACATAAAAAGTGCAAAACACTTTTTATATATTGGTTATTTAATATCTCATTTTAATCAAACTAGTACTTATCACAGACTCATAGATTCCCAATATGTAATAGAGTAACAAGTAAAAATTATATTTACTTGAAACTTCATTGGAAATAAACTATTTGATCTTAAAATTTTAATTTTTTTTGTACTTTAAGTTAACTTGCTAATGGTGAAAATCTTTTGACAATGAAAGAACAGTATAAGACTAAATCAATATTCTTTGCCATCATCCATTTCCAGGACCTGTGTAATATGAAAACTAAAAGATTGAATAATACATTTTCCCTTCATTTAGTTTTCTTTATATGATCTTGTTACATATCCATCTGTATGATGCAAACATCATGAATGTGTGTGTGTGTGTATGTGTGTGTGCTCACGTGTGTGTCTGTGAAGAAGAAGAAGAGGAGAAGGAGGAGGAGGAAAGGAAGGAAGGAAGGAAGGGAAGATACATAAAGGAAAAGATATAGATACAATGAAATACAGAAAAATCAGAAACAGGGAAACACAGAGAGACAGAAACAAGAAAAGTAAGAAGCTTTCACTAATGTTTCTCAGAATGTCTATCTCTACAAAAAGTTTTCCCTTCCCTTTATGGGTATAAGGTCTTGGCACTTGAAAAAGAAAGCACTATTCATAAGAATTCGGAATGTCACCCTGGAGTCAGACTACCAGGTAGTAATTCCAATGCTGCCATGTATTAACCATACAGCCTTGAATAAGCTATTTAGCCATTCCAAACCTCAGGTTCATCATGTGTAATGCAGGGGAAATGATGATGCCGCTTTCTTTGTGATAATAAATGGATATAGCTTGTAAAATGTTTAGCAGAACGCCTGATATAAGTTAAGGCTCAAAAACTATATTATTATTTATTATTATTGTTATCATTATAGCACACAAAAGGGATAAATATGAGTCCTTGGTGTTCTAATCAAATGACAAATTTTATATATAAAAAGTACCCTTTTAACCAAAATAAGTGGAAAACAATTCCACATCTGCACTAATACATGGACAAGTGATTAGTAAATATTATGTCTAATGATTTTTACTTCACAAATTTTACAGAAGGTAATACCAGCTTCCATTTAATGGTATTACAAGCCATTATAGCTCCTGAAAAATTTCAGTCTTGTTTCATAGATTATCTTGATTTTAGAACTCTGTGATCCTACTAAAATGAGTAGTTGCAATAAACCCCAAATTTTAAAAAAAGTTGATTTTTATATGTAGTTGTTGGAGAGATATATATATAACATATATATGTATGTATGCATGTCAGTTTAGTTATTAGAAACATATGTTTTGTTTTGAAATATATGGCATAAAATATTTTGTCTAAAGTATTATATACCTGAAAAAAATGTTGAAGATTCTCTTGGTTTGTGATGTTTCCAGAAATTACAAAACTAAATTCAAGTAACTGAGCATCATATCAAAAGAAGGAAGACCATCCGATTACCTGCTCACTCACTCTCTGCTCCAACTCCACATTGCTATTTAAATGCAGTTTGCATAAGACCATCCAGACTGAAGCCTACATTAATTTCCACGTCTTGACCCAGAAACACACTTGTCCATATCCTAAACTTGAAAAGAAGCCAGTGAAAGGCCTACAATCTTTGTCGTTCTTCAAATAATAAAAAAGGCTGAAGCAGAGATTAAGAAAGGGATAAATATGTTTCATGTCCACTTGCTCCCCATGCATAATATTGGATTGGACAGCCCAGACTTGAGATTTTTAAGAGCATAAAATAAAGGTCACTAATTAAGCAGTACTCCAAAATAATACAATAAAAACATTCAGTGGATGTTTGTAATGGAATTGCCCATGTATTTTGAGTCTATTAGTTGAGGACAAATTTTGGAGTTAACTTGAAGTTTGCAAGAGTCAGAATTAACACTCGGAAGAAATTTGAATGGTTTATAGAGACAAACATTTCTATCTTTGATTTAAATTTTTAAATAAATAAATGAAAATGATTTTACTGACCAATGAGAGAAGAATTTAAGGTGTATGAATTTTAAATATTTTAATCTCCAGACTGAGTAGTTTAGAACTCATGCAAAATATTGCTTTGCTTGTTTCGCTCATGACCTACATTTTAGCCTACTTTCAAATGTTTTATGCCCCACATAATGTGTTTTGAGATTTGGGGTGGGATTTCTAACAGCCATCTGTAGTTTTCCAGTTCCCTTTACCTTTATCCCTCCCATGTTTGGGTTCTACACACCAATATTCTCTTTTATGGTAGATAGTAAAATAGTTTTCAATAGGAATATAAGATAATTACTTAGCTTTGCATTTCTGGTGGAAATGTTTTCTGATGTATTTCCTTCTACCAACACACAGACAGGCTGAGAAAAATTATCTTTTCTATTCTCACTATGCATTTCTTGCTTTTAGCACATTTTGTTACAATAATAGATTTTCTCATCTATTTTTCTTTACTAGTTCATAAGTCCATTGAAAGAAGACATTGTTACTTGTCCACCTCCAAATATTCAGTACATAGCATTCTGTGTGTATTGTACTAAGAATCCAATCCATATTTAAAATAATGAATAAGTGAATGAGTAAGTAAATGATGTGAATATAAAGGGAGAAAATAATGGAAAGCCACATTTCTCACAGGAAGTATTTAGGAAGAGAATTTTAAGTACTTTTTGTGCCTATAATTTTGCAGAGACAAAAATAGACTAACTTACAGTTCACTCTTACCTCTTAAGGTTTTCCCTGCCTTCACAAAATCTCTTGGAACTTGCCATATATTGTGGCTTAGTATAATGGATGAGTTCCAATAATTGGATTGGTTCGAAAAATGGTGAATAAGTAGATTCCTTTACCAATACTTCTTGTTAAGATAAATGCATTGCTATATTTTTTTGTTGTTTCTGTCTTTTCAGGTTTCCTTCGCATCATCATATACAATATAGGACCTGTTTAATCAATAACTTGTTTTTAAGGTTCAAGTCAATGGAGAAGCATAAGAAAATCAATTTGTAAATTTAAAATTCATGACTCCGACTGGAACATGGTTCTTGTTTACAGCTTTTTCTTTATGATGTTAACTAATTGGTACTATCAGAGGGCATGTAACAATTATTTTTGGTTTCTGTCTGTTGATTCTAATAAAATAGCAGTTGAGCACAGTGAAGTTTCACTATTTGGTTGTCAAAACACAGCATAATATTATTAAATAAGCTATGGTTAATTATGCATCGTTTTAAATCAGACCCTCAGAGAGGCTAGAGCTTAACTCACAGACCCAGCCATGAATATTATTTGATATCAAAGCTCTAAATCATCAGGTAAATTTCTAAAGCTTCATTTGTTTGGATACATTTAGAAGAGTACAGTAAAAATAAGATCAGCTGTGAGATACTCAAAATATCAGCAACTTTTGAACTCATCACATGTTGATATTTTCTTATTTATTTAGGCATTAAGAAATCACAGTAGAAACCATGAGTTGGTGTTGAAATTAGCCATATTGAATAGTTAATTTAAAACTTTGAGGGGATAACCAACTCTGTAGTGAGTTTACTTTTTTACACATTTGCTGTAATAAATAACACTTTATATATATGTACTTAGTTTAACATTTTTATATACCTTAGAGATTTTTTTCAAGCTAAAATCAATGATCATGTATTTTCTTAGTTCCTGATCACTGAGTTGAAAGATTTGCTGCGAGCAGGGTTTCCAGATAAAATACAAGACACCCAATTAAATTTGATTTTCAGATGAGCAAGGAATAATTTTTTAGGATAAGTATGTGTGTAATATTTGGAAATACTTATAAAAATTGATCATTTTTTGGAATTCAAATTTAAATTGGAATCATATTTTTAATTGCTAAATCTGGCTAATCTAGGCATGAGTTATCTTAGAATGGATTATAATAAATAGATATTTACTAGATCTTTTATCCCCTTCAGTGTAACTTAGTCTTTTAAAACTATGAGCATCAAGCACCATCATACTCCTTCTGATGCCTAAGTACACCGCATGAGAAGCTGTTGCATGACCTTCAGAATATTTGGAAATTATTGTGTCCTACTATTAGGCAGGAGGAAAAGGAAAATAAGTGAATTGATGGTCAGGATTGGGGTTATGCAGATATAGTGCAGTGTGTTTATCTTTGAGGCAGCAGTTTAATAGAATGTGTTGTAAAATTCTGCTAAAATGCTAAAGCTAGAACACTATCTGTATAGACAAAAATTTAACCTTTTCGTAAAGAGGTCCTTGGCTTTTGTCCTTGGCTTCTGGGAGATAATCTCTAAGTCCTTGAAATGTCATATCTGATAGGAGACTCTTTGCCTGGAGGCCTTGGGCCAACCGGATATTAAGAATATGATTGTTGATGTGGCTCAAACTCTAAACCCTAAATGTGATTCAGGTTGGGGGCTTTGGGTGTTGAGGGATCAGCTAACTTCCAAAGGAGCTGGAGACTCAAGTAAGCTACTTGGATAGTCAGCCAGGCTTGTGTAATGTAACCCCAATAAACACCCTGGATGTTACAACTTAGGTGAACTTCTCTGGCTAGAAGTACTCCATGTGTGTTGTCATATACTGTTTCCAAGATCATTACCATTGTCTATACTCCATGGGGAAAGGACATTTGGAAACTCCATGTTTGGAATCCTCCTTGGACTCTGCCTTTCTTCCCTTGGATGATTTTAATCTGTATTCTTTTCCTGCAATATGTTGTAGCCATGAGCATTACATCTGAGTTCTGTGAGCATTTCTGGCACATTTTCAAAATTGAGAGTGCTTTTAAGAACCGCCCAGAACATGTAGTTGTGGATGATCTTATGTGGTCTGTACCCTCAAACATTGTAGTTGGCTAATTCTTGCACCATTCATTCTGTTTTACCTATAAAATAATATCAATTAGGTTAGTAAAAAGAAACTTCTAAAACAAAATAAATACCAAAAGGAAGTGAACTAATTTTACACTAGTTGTATACCACTACATAGTAAACCAGCTCAAAATTCTGCAGCTTGAAACAACATTTTAGTATCTTTCACAGTTTTGTGGGCTGAGTGAGCTCAGCTAGGAGTCTCCCCCTCTCCATGAGACCACTCTGGGCTCACATACAGTATCATGGCCAAGGTGGTCAGGCCTCCTACAGTGGGATGACATCCCCCCAGAGCAAGTGTTCTAAGACCTCCGCAGAAGCTGCTAGTCTTCTTATGATACAGTATCAATTCTTCTCACTATTTTGGTAAAAATTTAGCCATATTGCCAGTCCTAATTCTAAGGGAGTAAGGCATCATTCACTGAGTGACCATTTTTGAGACCGTAACAAAATATTCAGTGTCACATCAGGAAAACAACTGTCCACCTATAATTAGTAAAACACCAAATTTTTTTTAAATAAGGTTAAAATAAAGATATTTTACACACACACACACACACACACACACACACACAACCTGAGAGGGTATATAACTGGCAGATTCATTTAAAATGTGTCCTTGGCTAGAGAGAAAATAATCCCACATGGAGGCACTGAGTTGTAAGTAAGAAAGATGAGCAGAAATATTGATTAGTGTGTGGCCAAATCAAATAAGCTTTGACTAACACAATGATAATACTGGCATATAGGTGAGACTCAAGAAACAAAAAGCGAAGATAGATTTAAATACTGGAAAATGTTAGTATGTAATTTGAGACAAGGAATTTAGAATTAAAATATTCTAGGATGATTATACTTTTCTAGAGAAGAAAGATATTAACTTTAGATATTAGTTAAGTGTGCTAATCTGGCATAAAATCAATAAAAGAATAGAAAGTGTATTATTTCCAAATATGTGAAGAAAGAGAAACAGAATGTGAAAATCTACTCAACTGATCCCAAAGATGTCAAGAAAAGGAAGAAGAGAGATCCAAACAGAAAGTATGAGACAGAATAAGACTATATATAAAGGACTAAGTGTTCCAGCTCAAAGCAAAGATTTTCAGCCCAGCAATATGCTGTCTGAAAAAGGCACACATAAAACATAAATGTTCCAAAATATTAATGAGATTCAAATTTAAAAAATTTAACAAACAAGTGTAAACAATAAAAACTGTATAACTCTAGCACTTCCTAGGTGGTGCAGTGGTTGAGAATCCTCCTGCCAATGCAGGGGACACTGGTTTGATCCCTGCTCCAGGAAGATCCCACATGCTGCAGAGCAACTAAGCCCGTGTGCCACAACTATTGAGCTTGCACTTTAGAGTCCGTGAGCCACAACTATTGAGCCCCTGTGCTGCAACTACTGAAGCCCATGTGCCTAGAGCCTGTGCTTGGCAGCAAGAGAAATCACAGCAATGAGGAGCCCGCACACCACAATGATGAGTAGCCCCCACTCACCACAATTAAAAAGAAAGCCTGTGCACAGCAAAAAAGACTCAACACAACCAATAAAATGAATAAATACATAAATACATAAATTTATAAAAATTAAAAAAAAGTGTATAACTCTAATAACCCCAAACATGATAGAATTTAAACAAAAGCCATTACTATACATGAAGTAATTACCAAAAACTTTTTCAAAAATTTCAACTTAGCAAAAAATTATAACAAATCAAAACATGTATGACTCATTAACATATCATCATATTATATAACACATAAAGAAAAACCTGAAAGAATTATGGGGAGAAATAGCTAATTCAACAACATAGTGAGAGATTTTGACATACTTTCTAGGTAAGTGGCAGACTTGATAAGTGGACAAAAATTAATAAGAATTTAGGAGAATTAAACAAGTTTGAGCTAATAGACATAGGCAAAATTCCACTCAAGGAGTTGAAAATACAAAGCATTTTCAAGGATATACAAAATATTAAGAAAAATAATTTTTTAAAGATACAAAATATAATTACTTGAAATAGGTCTGAAAGATAATTTTTAGCCAGAATTGGAATGTACCTGTGAGAATGTAGAGTATCATGATCTCATTTTTATGACATTAAAAATTAGTATCTCTCATTGATTGTCTCTATCTCAAGAGCAGAAAAGTATGATTTAAACCATAACCTGAGAATGTAAAGCTTACTAGGAATAAACCAACTAGTAATTTTTAAAATTTTGTATGAATCAACAGCCATAGAAGACACTGAAAAAGTTAAGAAATCATCTCCTAAAATGGCTCTGGAATAGATGTTTTTAAACTTTCTAGAAATAGAAAACTTACATGTTATGATACTCTTGGTAAAGCATCACAAAAGGGAATGTTATGCAATTGGTGCTAAAAGTGACAATGAGAACAGAAAAGATTAGTAGCACAGATTAATGACAGCAAGTTTCAGGTCTTACTCCAACTCTGATTTTTTTGGTAGTAGCTGCTAACAAGTATTATGTAAATAACAAATCATTGACCTCATTTGCTTTCACCTATTAGAATATCTGCTATGCACACATGTGGCTCTACAGATGATGACATTTTCCATTCTTGCTATAAAAAACTATTTTGAAATAACATGGATGTAAATTTCCATATAACATCATCAGAATCATTTTCAAGACCACAGAAGAAAATAATCAGCTACTATGACTCAGGTGTGCTCACTCCAGGAATCAAAGAATGGCATTATCTTGGGGAATCTATTAATATAATTTATCACATCAACAGGTCCAAAAAGGAAACCATGTAAGAGTCTCACATGATGGTATTTAACAAATTTTCCTGGTAAAGGTCTCCTAAAATTAAAAGAAATAGCAGAATCTTTCCTTAATATGATGAAAATTTTCTGCTATCAACTAACAGCTAGTGCTGTGTTTTGTTGGGAAACTCTGCTAGTGTTACCACTACCACCATAGTATTTCATTTGTAGGTGTTTTGTTTTGTTACATTTTAGATGTTCTATCCAATGCAATAGACATAAAATCAAACTAAGTGACAACTTTTGGAATCAAAGAAGGAACAAAATTTTCATTCAAGTAGAAATTATAATGCAAAAGTGATTATTTAGCAAGAGGAGTCAAAACATGAAATAACTAACAATAGCCCTTAACTTTAAATGTTTGTGCTTCTTCTCGTTGGGATACAGAAGAGTGGAAAAGATATTTGTCTCATGATAAAAATGAAACATGAACAAATAATAACTCTACTAGTTTATGTGGCCATCATAAAGCAGGAGACACGAGGAAACCTTGAAGAACTTAACTGCAGAAAACAACAGGCCTTTCTGGAGTGAGTAATAGGAGCTACAACTTCCACACCTGGGACAGACATTTGTACTTCCAGGAGTAACTTGAGCAGTGGCCTTGCCCTGGTGCATCTTTGCAGGGACAAACAGAAACCAGCAGAGCCCTAGATGAGGTGTGGGTAGGCAGAATGGAACACAATCAGGATAAGCCCAGATGCAAAAGCAAATCAAATGGCCAAATGATTCTTCTCTACACACACACACAGGTTTTACTAAGAAAGGTCCATGGCCAGGGGTGCAGGACAGTCCCCCATCTTCTCAAGTCACTTGATTCCAGGGCTCAGCCAGAGTTGAAATGTAAGGTGAACAGAAAACACGTCATGCTGTTGCCCCTACATAGTCCAGCTAAACCACGAACACACGGAACTCACTCCAGCCTCAGCTCAGCTTAAGTTGAGGAAGAATCAGAATGATTGACTGTCACCCTAACCACCTGACAGAGGAAAGGCCTTGTATTATTTGTAAAAGAAAACAAACAAAACATATTATTCCAAAATATTGCTGCATTGCATAGTACCCCTAAATTTCATGGCTTAAAACACCAACAGTTTTATTATATCTCACAATATATGAATATGAGGTTTTACATGAACTTGGCCTTGTAGACACACAAATGTAAAAAAAAAAAACCAAGAAATTTGCAAAAGAAAGCTCTAGGTTTATGCACAAGAAAAGCAATGATAATTGTGCTTTTGCAAAATCTTTCAAAATTCCTAGCTGGAATATTAAAAATGTATTACCAGTTTAAATTAGGAATCTCAACTCATTTATGTTTAGTTTTTCTGCAAAGGCCACCACTAAGCTCTCTTTAGCTGTCTCTTTCTTGTGTTTGGCATGTCCATTAATGATATCTTAGCCCAAGCCCATAAAATTTTAGCTATTTTAGTTATGAAAAGAGTCTTGTTTCAGTAATTAAAACTTGGGTCTTGTTCATGTAAATACTTCAGTTTCATATTTGATTCCAAACCCTCCTTGTCCCCATTCCCAGCCCTGTCAGACTGAGCACTCCTGCCATGGGACTGACGAGGACATGGTCTTCTCCTCCCACCAGTGTCCCCAGTTCTCTCCCTCCCTGGGACAGGGAGGAGGGGTGCACAGGCACTTCTTTGGGTGCTGGTGCCATATGACAGAATAATGTACATAGCCCCAAGACTCAGGCATGGAAGATGCTCAGGGTGCTGTGGTGACAATGCGGGTTGTCATTGTTTCTTTGCCTACTAGTGACTGGTTCTTTGTTCCTTCCATATTTTGTGGTCCTAATGCCATCTCCTGGGGTTGTATTTGCTGGTTCATCAAAGGACTGGATCTTCCCCTACATGATCTGCTGGCCTGGGAGAGCCTCTTGAAATGCAACCTCTCCTTTCTTTCCCTCTCCAGGCCTTGCCACAGGCCTTGTACCCCACAGCCTGGTGCAGCCAAGGTCCTGTCCCAGTACTGGCCATCTTGGAGATATGGGCAAGAATGCCCAAGACACTGCCACCATGCAAAGGGTCCACTGGGCCCACAGGAGGTATTTATCTTTGTTATGATAAGTGGAGGGGGTCTAGGCTCTAATTCCAGCTGTCTCCTCTGTCTGGGCACTAGTAGCAGAAGAAACTGAGCAGTCTTCCTGACTCAGCGGTTTCCTAAGAGAGGGCATCACTTATTGGAGCTCAGGAAAAATATGTTTCAGGAGTTTTCTAGTGAAGAAGTTGGAAGGAAAGAGACAAATGCTGGTTGCTGCAGAACTACATTCTTACAAAGAACACATTTCCTTATTCCTGGTTTACTTAATTTAAATTTTTTTTTATTTTATATTGGAGTATAGTTGATTTACAATGTTGTGTTAGTTTCAAGTGTACAGCAGAGTGATTCACTTGTACATATATACATTCTTTTTCAGATTCTTTTCCCATATAGTTTATTACAGAATACTGAGTAGAGTTCCCTGTGCTATACAATAGGTCCTTGTTGTTTATCTATTTTATGTATAGTAGAGTGTATATGCCAATCCCAACCTTCTAATTTGTTCCCCACCCCCCACCTTTCCCCTTTGGTAACCATAGGTTTGTTTTCTGTCTGTGAGTCTGTTTCTGTTGTACTTACTGTATTTTTTCATAGTTCAACAGAAGAGTCTAGTCTTTCTCCTATACCAGGGAGCATAAGAATTTTATATGAAAATCCAGGTATTCTTCTGACTCTGGAGCATTTAAGAACGTCGGTATCTGCACATTAATCACTGCGTGATTTGAGTTAGCCACCCTCCCCCACCCATCAAAAACATGGATCTCAGCCAGTACCGCTTTACAACCACATAAGGATAAGTTATCTATGGGATTTTCGATCTTCAGCAATCATCTATAAACACAGCATGTATGCAGACCTGTATCTTAGAGTATTTCATTTTTTCAGGGGTGATATGCGGCCATTCTACCCAAAGGGATGAATGGCTAATGTTCCTTTGGGGCCATTTTCAGCTGCATAGTTGACATCTCAGCATAAATAAAATATTCAAAGTAGCATGAAAGGTGCAAATTAGGATTAGTAATAGCTCTGGCATCAGATATATTAATACCTTTTCTGAAGTTATTATCTCATACAAAATTCTCTCGAGAAAGACAAAGAATGTGCTATATAATTACATAAAATATAGGCATCTTCCAGTTGTTTCCTGTGATGGCTCTTAAAATAATTGCTCTCCATGTGAATATTTTAGTAGTTATAGCTATCTAATTAGAAACACTTAGGTGTAGTAAATTTAAAAGTTTATTCCATCTACCAGGGTGAGTCAAAAATTATCCGCACTCCAGCTGTAGAATTTATAGAAGTTTTAATATAACTGGAGTGCGGATACTTTTTGACACCCTTGTGCTATAACTGGAATAAATCACACCAGCAATGTTAAGCAAGTGAAAAGTCTTCAGAAGTTTAAATCAAAGTGAAAGAAAACATACAATTTCAGTATTTTAGTGCTTTCTGAACTTCTCGGATTGACAGCTTGCCATCACCACACTTATGCCTCTAAGGAGCAGGGCTGGTTTTCTCATCGCCACAGAGTAGAAAAGTGGTTTTCTGGTAGTAACGCCAGCATTTCTGCCATCTCTTGACACCAAATTTGACACAAATGGAACACAACATTCTATAATTTTCCAAAAAGTGGTGCCAGAGATGTGACACCATCTTAAATTACTGTCCGTGCTATCCCTGGAGCTGATGGCTGACTGCAGAGACATGAGCGGGAGATGACGTTCTCACACAGTGACAGCAACACTTGAGATTCTGGGAACTTTCAATATCCTGATTATCACTACATCCCAAAGGGAAAAAAGCAAAACCCAACGAGCAAACAAAGCATAGAGACATTTGAGTGTTAAAGAATGCTTATGTTTCTTTCCTTAGAAAGGGAAATCTATAGTCATAATATATGCTATATTATTATCGATCACATCCTCAAAGTTATAAGAATAGGTAGCTAACACTCTACTGCAATGAGATTATTTTCTTTATAAGTTGAATTCTATTATAGCAAACCTTATCTTTGTCCAATAGATAATTAATTACAGAGCACAATGTCTCATATCACTCCATTCCCCCAAATAACCTTGTGAAACAAGTGGTTTTCCCAATCTATAAAGAAGGATTTCAAACACACAAATGTTATTCACCTTATTTCAGGTCACATAGTTAGTAACTGTCTGGCAGAGAACTCAAAATTAGGTCCACTTCAGGATTAGTATTAATACTTTTTCTCACGCGCCACGGTTGTACCCACAGCACGGAAGGGGCGAAGGATATACCTCAGATGGTTTCAACCAAACACAGACAGGGGACTTGGACTTTGCAAAATGTGTATATGCTGGCTTTTGAACAAATGTTTTTGAAAACATTGAAAAATCATGTGTTGTTTTCATCAGGGACGAACCTGTATGAACGACTGACCAGAAACAGAGGCAGAAAGGTCGATGATGGATACACTTTCATTATTCATTGCCCAGAGAATGAGACTGAAACACAATCTGAAGCCGGGTTTCAGATGTGTGACGGGTCTCTTAGGATAACTCTGTTTCTGCTTTGTCATTGCTCCTTACGGCCTGTAGTATCTGATTATTATGTCTCAGAAAAAAATGAATCAAGAGAAAAATATATTATGCCTGCAGAGACATACAGATTTCTTTTTCTTTAATTCAATAAGTAATTCAAGTTACACATAGAACTCCAAAAACCAGGCTCTTAGAAGTAATAAATAGCCTAAGCTGGCAAATCAGAAAGGGGCATTATTATTTGATTTACTATCTCATCGGCACTCACAGCACTGCACTGATCAATGATGAAGGAACTCAAGACAGGAAGGTGATTCTGGTCTGGAGTTCTGTTCCCAAGTATGACACCAGGAGAGAGTGGCTTTGGTGTTTTGGTGAGCTATGGCTATCTGCGGTCTAACCAAGGAGGATGAAGACCAGCTTTGTGATCTCAAGAATCACAACCACCTCTTAATTTCCTCTCTTTCTTATTATATTATGAGACCAGAATAGAAAACAGATTTTTTAAGTAAATAAAATATAAGCAATAGTGTCAAAGAGGAAATTGGCAACTACTTAACCATTTTCTTTCAGCCCTGAAATTATTTTAAGGGTAACTTCCAATTATAGTATAAACCTTACTTGGGTAATAAAGCCATATGGTTCTTCTGAAAATAATTTGCCAGTGGCTCTGGATACTATAATCAGCACCAAATGCTAGGGAAATCCTAAAATAATGATGTCTTGGGAGGTAGTCAATATACTGACACTGAACAAATGCTCACTTCCACTTGGCTTTGCTTTGCTAGAGCCAATCTCAAGCCCAGCAGGCAGAGATGAGAGCAAATGGCAAAAGGAAGCACATTTTGAGCAAATAATAACTGGGAAATAACAACAGTGGGAGCCAGGAATAGAGGGTGCAGCCCCTGGAGATGAGAAAACTCAGTTTGAGCTAAATTACATGGCCATCCATAGGACACATTAAGGGTCAGCCTTTGAAGTTGAAGCCCCATGGTCAGCATCAGGCAGCATCTCCGCGCACAGGTCCACCTTTGAGCAGATAGGGAAGGTGCAAGGCTTGTGAACACTCAGTGACAGTAGTGGCTGTTGAATTCTGAAACATGAGTTGCAGTCAGTAAGCAGCTATATGGATGCGGTCCCGTTCTTTCGAAACTACAAATAGACCACCATTACCACATTGGAACTTAAGATCATTTTTGAGAGCCAGGGCTTTGTGTGAACATTAAATCAAAGGAAACATAAATAAGCAATAATATCCTGTCTTAATGGAAGGTCAGGACTAAAAACCATGTTATAAACTGTGATTATAGCATACACTGAACATACCCATATTTTATGACACACTGCCAGACCCATGTGATAGCCACATTTATTTAATAATGGTCCCTAGTTTATTGATATTATGTTTTGTTTGGATAATTATAGGGTTAGTTCATCTCATTATAATTTGTGTGAAAATAGTCCTATCGAAGAACTCCAAACATTCTGGTAACAGATGGTATGTAAGTGAACAAAGTAACAATCAAATAAATATTTTTCATTAACCTGATAATGGGCATATTGTGTGGTAGGTATTTTGAAAAACTCAGTTTGGCCAAAAATGTTCTTGTCACTTAACTTGAAAAGGGAAATTATAATAATGCATTTTTCTAGCAGACATTTACTCGAGAATAACATCTCCATATCTATTGAGGGTGTAGAGGTTTGTGTGATGAAGATGGGATCTTCACTGGTGCCTGTATTAATATGGGGAAAAAAGTGGATTTGTTCTTTTTTTCCTACTATGGGAATTGCAAACCTCTCATATGGTGCTGTGAATTACAGTAAGGTATTAATGCTTTTATTTTACTTGTTGTCATATTCCTAATTCACAATGTAGCTAACTCTTCCAACAGAAATGAACTTGCAGTCAGAAGACCTCATGTATAAAATGGGTGTAAGAATAATAAACACCTCTCAGTATATTAAAGATTAAACAAAATAATACACATTAAAATGTTTTAAAATTAAAAGTATTACTTATTGAAGTAAAACTTTCTATTGACCTCATCATATTTCAAGATCATTGAAACCTGAACTTAACTTCTCTCCTTTTTTATCTGTGTATAGCTGAAATTTATTAAAGTACAATTAATATAGAGAGAAATACACATATTTTAAGTGTACAGTTCTCTGAGTTTTTAAAATGTATATCATTTAACCACTTTAAAAGCCAATATAAAGGAAATTATCATATAATAAATTTCCCTTGTTTCACTTTCTGACATTCTCCACCCACCTCTCCCTTTCAAGAGTCCACTGATGTTCCTACTTGTATTACCAGAGCTTAGTTTTCTATTCTGGAACTTCATGTAAATGCAATTACATGGTATATACTCATTTATGCCTGACTTCTTTTGCTTAGCATAATTTCTTGTTAACACTAGCACAATGTGGGAGGAAAGCTGAAATATTCATTTTTTGAAATCCATAGAGTTTCAAACCACCCTGGACTATGGTAAAATATTATTGTATTTATTTTTCATTTAATAGCATTTCTGACCTATGGTATACAACTCTATACAATAAACTGATCTTGAAGCCAAAGAACTGGGTTTTGTCATTTAGTAGCTAAATGGTATTGGGCAATTATTTAAATTCTTTACAACTCAGTTTCCTTATGTATAATATGGAGATGATAATAATAAACAAGATTCAGTGCTTTAGTAAAGATTAATAACAATGTATATAAAATGCAAGACTTCTAGGTTTTGTTTAGCATATAGAAAACAGATAATTTACAAAAATTATAACTTTCCTTCAAACCATCAGAGGGGGTCAGGTCATATGAAAACTATGCAGTCTGTTATTCAAGGCAGGCACGTTCATGTAGAAGGAAGGCATGAGTGCTGGCTTATGTAGGGCAGACCATGGAGGAAAGTGAAGCTTCCATACAAGGGTGAAAAGAATTCAGCTAAAATTTCTAATAAATACTAAAAGCTCTGTATGGGCTTATGTCAGAGTTTAGAAACCCTGTATGCTGAAGACATAGGGAAGTTTGCATTCATTCAGTGCCTCCTCTACATGAAAAAAGTGAGAGTGTGGTGGCTGACCCAAGAAACTCCCCTGATTTTGCAGGTTTAGAGGAGTAGAGCACTTGCCACCTTGGGAAACCCCACTTGGATCCTAATTTCCTGCAGAACAAGCCATTCATTTTCTGTGGGAAGGGCAGCAAACACTATCAACTCCTAGACCATGTGAAGAACCATTGTCTCTGAAAAGGAGGATAGGAAAAATCCCTCTATCCTTGAGAAAGGAACAGGAAATCATCCTAAGCCCAGACTATAAGAAATTTTCTACAGCTGGAGGATGGACTGTTATTTCAAAACTCCCTTCATGAAGACACATGGACAAAGCATCTGCTTAAGACAGAGACTGGACCAGGACATCAGAGCAGTTCCCTGCTTTGCAATGCCAGGTTAGCAAGCACCAAGAAACTGGCATCAGCTGTTAGCCCTCAGAAGTAGCAAACATCTGGAAAGAGTTCATGAAGCAGTGAAGATGAAATAGGAAGACAGAGCAAATTTTCCAGCAACCAAGTCCTCACTCTAAATATAAAGTAAAAGTGGAGGAATTTGAAGCTGAAAGTGGACAAGAGTAACTATAACAACAACAAAACCCCAAGCCACCTCAACATGTAACTAGATTGACTCAACCCTCACAGTTAGAAAGAGGCATGGCTATTTCCAGATCAGAAAATAACTTATTTCTCTCACTATTGTCATATATCCCATGACAAAAATTCAACAAAAAATAAACATGATACACAAAGTGGAAAAAAAAGAAAAAACCCACTGTAAAAATACAAAGTGTTGAAGAAAAACAGATTGAGAGGTCACCCAGATGTTGGAAACTTTGAAAAATACTTTAAATAACTATAATTAATGTGTTAAAATCTCTGGAGAAAAGGTATGGGACATGCAATAGAAGACGGGTAATGTCAGGATAAAGATGGAAACTACAAGAAAGAGTCCATTTGAAAAGTTAGGAAAAAAATATGGTAACAGAGATGAAGAATGCCCTCAACAACTCATCAGTATATAGGACACAGACTTTGATTGGATAGAAACAGTAAACTTGCAGAAAGGTCAATAGAAATTCTTCAAACTGAAACACAAAGAGAGGTAAGAGAGAAAGGCGGGGATGAGGAGGGGATTTTGAGAGGGAATAGAGAATAAAAAACCTGTAAGACAATATGAAATGGTCTAACATACGTATAATGATAATGGAGAATAACTGAGGCAATAATGACCAAGAATGACACAATAATAATGGAGGACACTAGACTAGAGCTCTAACCTCAGAGAATTCCAAACAGGATGAGTTCACACAAATCCATTAGATTCAAAGAGCAGAAAACTAAAAGTAAATATGAAATCTTGAAGGTACCCAGAGAAAAAGAACACATTACATACAGAGAAACAAAAAGATTAAGTATATAGCAAACATCGTTTAAGAAACTATACAAGCAGAAAGAAATTGATTGGCATCTTTTAAAGAACAAAAAAAGAAACAATTTTCAACACAGAAAAACAATCTTCAATATACAATTGTAATTCAGGGACAATCTCTTTTAAAAATAGAGGAGAAAAAGAAAACAACATTTTAAAAAAATCAACAACTGAGAAAATTTATTACAAGTAGACCTGCATTACAAAATGTTCTAAAAAGTTCTGTAAGCAGAAGAAATAGATGAAACGGAAACTTGAATCTGCATAAAAGAACGTCCAGAACATATAAAGACCTCTTACAACACAATAAGATTAAAGTAAAACCCTCATTAATAAAATGGACAAAAAGCTTGAGAAGACATTCAAATGTATGGATGGCAAACATGTACATGAAAAGACATTCAAGATTCATTAGCCATTAGGGTATGGAATGTGATTAAAACCACAATGAGATATCACTACACACCAATTAAAATCACTAAAATTAAACACTTAAAATACCAAGTGTTGACAGGGAGGTAGAACATTTGGAAATCTCAAATATAGCCAATGTGCTATATTTGCACACAAAAACATTTGGACATTTCTTATATAAAGTCAAAATCAGACATTCCATATGACCCAAAGTTTTACTTTAGGAAGCTGAAAACTTATGTTCACACAAAGATTTGTATATGAATATTCATGGTAGTTTTATACATAAAAGTCCCAAACTGGAAGCAGCCCAAGTGTTCACCAACAAATACATGGCTTAAAAAGTTCTGGTGTATTGGCACAATGGGATATCACTCAAAACCAAAAGAATGAATATTGATACATGCAACAGTCTTAATGAAATTCTAAATTATTTTTCAGAAAAAACAGAAGCAAGACACATAAGATTTCATACTGTGTGAAACTGTAGGAAAGAAAAAGTCTCATTTATGATGAAAGAAAACACGTTAATAGTTGCCTGGTGGTAGGGGCAGGGTGGTGATTGTTTAGGAAGTGGCATGAAATAACTGTATATGGTGATGGAAATGTTTTACATCTTGAAGGCCATGCTATTTATATTGGTATATAACTTGTTAAAACTCATCAAAATGTGCACCTCATATAATGCATTTCATTGCATTTAAATTATGCTTCATAAAATTGGTTTTAAGAAAAGTGCCAATTTTAGAAGAATTCAATTTAAGGGATAATTTTGATCTGATAAAGGAGGTTCTAGAAACCTGAGTTGCATGGAAATATGAGCTTAGGTAGGACAATTATATTTTTAACTCCAATTTAAAGATTGCGAAAGTCCCTAAATTCTTTCAACGTTAATTTCTCTATGGTCTCACAGCAGATGTAGTACAAGCAATTCATCAAGTATTTAGAAGTTACGAAGTGACTGCAAGGGACCAATTGAAGATGTGAGAGAATAACACGTTTCATTTGGGGGTGTATAGCCCAATTAATTTATTACTATTTTAAAAGTCTTATTAATCATCTACATTTAGGAAAACATTTTAACAGCAATTGAGTCAAAATAAAAATATGTAATTAATCAAAACACGGCCATATCTAATATTTTGCCACTTGATGTTTTGTGAGCAAACTACTGCTCATGGACCATATCCAACCTATTCCCTGTTTTTGTAAATAAAGTTTTATTGGATTACAGCCACACCCATTCATTTACATACTGTTGATGTCTAATTTGCATTATGACATTAGAGTTGAGTATTTGCAACAGAGATTATGTGATCCACAAAACAAAATATTCATTATCTCGCACTTTACAGGAAAAGTTTGTCAATGCCTACTATAGTATATATATATATATATATATATATATATATATTTTATACAGTTATAACTGTATAACTATTTGCTCTATCTATGATTTAAGAGAAAATATTGTATGATGGTTGATAATCTGATCTCTAGAACCATGTAGCCTAATATTGTGTCCCGGCAGCCCATAGACTACTTAACCTCTGTGACTTTCAGGTTTCCTCTCTATAGGTGGTAAATATCATAGCACCTAAGTCATAGAGATGTTGTGAGGCTTTCCCTAGTTAACACGTGTTAGCTGCTTAGAGCAGTGACTTGCGATATGTCCAATAACTGTTAGCTAATGTCATCACCATTTCACCACCACCACCATCATCATTAGGAGCATGATACTGCCAAGAAAAGGTCAATTTGTGGGAATGTAAATTGGTACAGCCATTATGGAAAACAGTTTGGAGGTTCCTTAAAAAAACTAAAAATACAACTATCACATGATCCAGTAATCCCACTCCTGGGCATATACCCAGAGAAAACCATAATTCAAAAAGAAACATGCACCATAATGTTCATTGCAGCACTATTGACAATAGCCAGGACATGGAAGCAACCTAAATGCCCATCAACAAATGAATGGATAAAGAAGATGTGGCACATATATACAATGGAATATTACTCAGCCATAAAAAGGAATGAAATGGAGCTATATGTAATGAAGTGATTAGACCTTGAGTCTGTCATACAGAGTGAAGTAAGCCAGAAAGAGAAATACAAATACTGTATGCTAACTCATATATACGGAATCTAAAAAAAAAAAAAAAAAAAAAGGTACTGATGAACCCAGTGACAAGACAAGAATAAGGATGCAGATGCAGAGAATGGACTGGCGGACACGGAGTTGTGGGGGCAGGGGGCGAAGGGGAAGCTGGGACGAAATGAGAGAGTAGCATAGACATATATATACTACCAACTGTGAAATGAATAGCCAGTGAGAAGTTGCTGTATAACAAAGAGAGATCAACTCGATGATGAGTGATGCCTTGGAGGGCTGGGATGGAGAGGGTGGGGGGGAGTCAGGAGGGAGGGGATATGGGAATATGTGTAAATACAGCTGATTGACTTTGCTGTACCTCATAAGCTGGTACAGAGTGTAAAGCAATTATATTCCAATAAAGAGCTAAAAAAAAAAGAAAAATCATATAAAAACTAAAAAAAAAAAAAAAAAGGAAAAGGTCAATTAAATTTTCAAAACCTAAAGGTCTAATAAAATGTATTATAGTGATGATGAAGAGAAAACATAAAATTAAGGTATTTTTCATTTTGGAATATAATTATCAATTTAAAATTTACTATATTTTATTTTAGTTATTTATGTATACACTTTTTATTTCCTATTATATTTTATATTCCTTGATTGCTGGAAAGTTTTTAACTCCCAAAGTTGAGCAGTTCTATGCATGTAGGTCATGGTTATTCAATGTTTATCGGCTGACCAACAAATAAATGAATAAAGTAATTGTCACCATTTATTGCACAGAACATTGGAAATGAAGCATCATTCATGTTTAACAGAAAGTTAATTGGAATAACTACCTGTTTTTAATTAAGCATCTTTCTCAGTTATTTAAATCTTTGGGAAGCATTGAACTTAGCTGTGATATAAAGGGATTACTTCCGTTGGGGACATGAATTAAGATACATTTGTTTGTGTTTAATTAGATGAGGACCTTTACCAATAGTAATGTCACTGAATTCAAATTACAATCCTATTTTAAAAAATGTTGAATTTCCTTAGGATCATTAAACAGTGATCATCCCATTTTATCTCTAAGTTGAAAGGTATTTTCTTGTCAGTACAGTTCCTTATTTTGCCACTAATTTGATAAGACAAGTAGAGTAAGTTCAATAAATTTCCAAAAAGGGCTTTAAAACATTTTGTTAAAAGTTTCTCTAAAGGATAAGAAAGGTTTGTTTTCTTCTTTTACTAGTAAAATAAAATAGATGTTTTACTATTCTTCATTTCGATGATTTATGCTCAGATTTCATAGAAGAGATATTTCCGTGAAATATTCTGCATTAGTAGAAGATAGTAACTAGTTGATTCATATACTAATTCAAGTGAAATTAGTCTTCCATGGTGAAGACTTGTTCTGGACTTGTTGCCCACTTGGGAGCACACTGTGCCACTCCTGTCTGCATAGTAAGTGTATATTCATATTGATTTGCAACCGTCAATACCATGGTAACATATGTGTGTTCACTCTTTCGTATAAAACAGTTACACATTGAAATAATCTTTTGAGAAAACTGGTAGGCATTGAGATGAATGTATCTTTGAGTATAATGCTCTGTGCCAGTGAAAAAGGTGAGATACCAATGCTTATAGTCTCACAAATATTCTCTGTAGTAAAATGAGAGACATCTTCAATATTCTGATATTTGCTTACTGATGGGAAAAAAAGGTAGCGTATATTTCTTACACAGACACTGAGATTGTATGGAAATAACGGCTATAAAGACCAAAATGGGTTCAGTTGTGACAGATGAGAATTCATTATTTGAAATATTGAAATACAAAGCAAATGAAAGAGAAACCTGAGAGGTCTCTTTGAACATTTAAAATTATAAAAAAGACATCATCAATGCATAGGGACACAATGAGCTGAAAATTAAAAAGCTAATTTAAAACTGTGTCGGTTAAAGCCTATCAGTCATGGACATTGAGAAACTTTGTATTTTTTTTAATAAAAGGAAATGAAAAATATTTCGGTAAAATGCTTTTAATAAGGGAATGATATCTGTAAATCACTGTCATGTTTTATTAATTAGAATAAAGGATTAAAGGAACCATCATTAGTGAAATTGCTAGTAGAATAATAAGCTAAAACATCTATCTTTTAATTATCTTTCCAAAATTTTTAGCTTCCCACTAATTTATAATAAATACCCTCATGTATATAATGCATTTTGCATATATATACATATATGTAATGCACATATACATACATGTGAATGTACATGTATGTATGCATTACTTTGAGAAGTGCAATGCTCTGTAATCTGTAAAGTATAATTTTATGTTATCATTATGTTATTCCTGAAATGTTCACTTCACATGGATATCACCTATGCTTATGGATGTCAGAATTATTATACTTCTACTATTTCCATTTTTACAATTCTTCTCTGAAGACAATCTTCTTAGCTCCACCTCTTAATTAATTGCCTACTTGATCTCTGACCAGCTATAAGCAGACTTTACCCACCCCCAGCCCTACTATTCTAATCTCTGAGCCTCTTCTAGACCTTCTTGGCTTCTGTCCCTAGAACCTGGATTTCCCTGAGCATCGTGTGTGTGCATGCAAGTGTGTGTGTGTGTGTGTGTATGTGTTGGGGTGTGTGGGGGGGTGTCATCCTAAGCTCCCAGGCACTCTTCATATTACCACAAAATAATCTTCTTTGACTCAAGAAGAATCTTCTATTTTCTTAACCATCTTTAAGTTGATCTCTACTTGACTTATTACATTGTTCACAATGTCTTTACAATCCTCTAAATAATAAAAATAATAATAGAAAATAGTTCCATAGCACCCACAATGGGCTAGACATAGTTCTAAGCCCCTTGCACATGTATTAACTCACTCAAACCTCACAGAAACAGAGGTACTTGGGTGGGAGGATTTTCAGGAAAAGGATCAGCTCTTGGAAATGTAGGAAAAGAAAATAATTATCGCTTTTAATGTGCCTTTCTGACCCACTGTTCAATGAAATTTCTCTATAAAGTTACCTATCTTCTCTTATTTACCCAATTCAATAGTTATTAAACAAATAATTCCTGAGCACCCTGAAAAATGTCATATTTGACCAGACTTCATTCTGACATTCTTTCGTTTCTTTGCTTCTCTAACATTGCTTTGATTTGGCTTTCCCCATTTCCTTGGTATTCTCCTTCTCTTGCAGCCTACAGAAGGGCATTCTAGCATTTATGCTCTGACCCAGGGGATCAATGTGGACCTCCCTCATGAATGTGCCCCCTGCCCTCAGCCCACCTCTCAGAGACAGTTCAGAGCATCCTCAGACTCATCCTGGCTGCTGCTGTACCCTTCACATGTGTGTCTTTCAGCATTCTGCCTCTGGCATTCCCAGAACTGGGTAGTTAACTCAGGGAGCAGCCCAGAAATGCAGCAAGAGTTACCCTCTGGGGGCTATCCTCTACCAATGAGTTAGAAGGTTATAAGCTAAATGCTGTAGTCTCTGGCTTTTAGGTGGAGAATTCTAGGAGATAATTTTTATGTTTCTTGCAAGTCCAGATGGAACTGAGTCCTATTATTTACAACAATGGACTTGATAATACATCTTTATATTGGCTTTTCCTTCTTCCCTGCCCAAGTTTTCCTGTTCCTTCTTTCTTGCTTCCTGGGGTCATCTTCCAAATAAATGAGCTCTTTATCTTCTGCTCTCAAGAGAATGCAAACTAAGATAAGCAGATATATATTTTGTAAGTTATGGCACTTAGAGAATTGGAGAGGGAAGCTCTCTTTAATGAAAAAAAACAAAAAAGGTTAGTTTTACAAATTTTCCAAAAAGACGTGACCATGTAAAGATATTCCTAGGGACCCACCCTGGCTTTGGAACGTGTCCATGCAAGTGATGAGTTCAGAAGCCTAAGTATCACTGACTTCTTGTCATGTGCCTGTCATCTTTGTCCATGATGTTTCTCTCTTGACACTCTCCTCCTTCACAAGGTTAGCTGTTATTTCTGTGTGTATTTTATCTCATTCTGAGCTAAAAAACCTGCACATATAATGCCATGTTGGACACACCATCCTTATTATCATCTTGGGACTTCAAACGTAGTGTGTCCAAACTAAGCACATTTTCTTTCTTAGGTTCTTTTGTCCCAAATCTTAACATTTGGTCCCTCCCTCCTTATATACAATTATTTTTTACAATGTTTTTTAAATGACCCATCCCATTTCCAGTCCCATCCTTACTAATCAAGAATAAGTTTCTAATACCTCTTGTCTGGATTTCTAAATATTCCTTAGCATAGACTATATCCTAATTAAGGTCACCAGTTACACAATACCCAGACTCCAAGGCAGCCAGCTGCTTACAGGTAAAAGTTTCTTCTGTGTAATTCTAATTATGTTATTTATTTGCTCATATATCTTTATTTCTTCCTACTGCTTAAATTTTAAATATCAGTCTCCAACTCTGTCATCTATCTATCTATCTATCCATCCATCCATCATCTATCTATCTATCTATCTATCTATCTATCTATCTATCTATCTATTCAAAGCTGAGTTGGCAGAAAAAGAAGGAAAACATTTCTGAGGCCAGAAACAATAAGAAAAGGTAAAACCAGGCAAGTTAAATGTTTGCCCCCAAGTTGTATGATTGGTAAATATAAGATTTAGAATTTAACCCAGCCATGTTGGCCTCATAGTCAAATAAATAAATAAATAAACAAACAAATAAATAAACAAACTAGCTTTTAAAAAATAAATAGACACCAGACTCAGAAGACACAAATCCATCTTAGAAATTTATCAACCTGTGTAAGAACATTCCTTCCCACTTAATTCAACTCCCTCTTCCTGATAAGACCTGGTTTGAAACCACTGTTTGTGTGCTTAGAGGGAGAAGGAAAAGTGGGAGGCACCCACAACAAGGGGTCAGCAGAGGAGTAAGGGAGGAAAGGAGTGAATTTATCTAACTGATAAAGTTAAATTTAAATTAAAGACTGCTGGGTCTTAAACAACTACTGGTTTTTCTGTGGTGTAACATTGATTAGAAGGACAGAGTGAGTACAAGGAAACTGGAAATAAAACAAAGCTCCTTTTACAAATCAATCCTATGAGTTCATCTTATTCAACCTACCAGGTGCATATAAGAAATTGATTTCTGGTTTAATATATTTAACATTAATATTAAAACAGATTCACTTATTCAACTGCCTATTCAACATGTATAAGATATTTGCACCCCATGGAAGATGAATTTATTTCCTCATTTGAAAATGTCTTTTTCTTTAGTATGATTGGACCAAATTTTGTCATGTGATCACATTAAACAACCAATACCTTTAATCAGGAAAATGTCAAGTACTGATTTGCTTAAAATTGGAATCCTGGCAAGGAGTAAAGTACTAACATGATTGAATATGACAAATTGGTATCAGTTCTAAAAGTGAAAATAGGGCCAGCTTCCAGGAAGTCAGATGGGCTAGTTGGGGAACAGAGAACTATATGAATCAAAGCAGCATTATGACATCAAGAGGACCAGAGAAACGGATACTATGAACAGTAGACAGGATTCACCGTACTCTTTTGTAAGATATTTTGGATCCATTAAAATTCTGCCCATTTCTCATCCATCTCGCTAGTCTAAATACAGTTGACCCTTGAACAGAGCAGGGTTAGGGGTGGCTGACCCTCTGCACAGCAAAAAATCCATGTATAACGTACAGTCAACCCTCCATATACACTGTTTCCACATCCATTGTGCAGCACGGTAGTGTTTACTATTGAAAAAATCCACGGATGAGTGGAACTATGCAGTTCAAACTCATGTTCAAGGATCAGCTGTACATCTTCTCACCACCCACCATTAATTAACATGTTAGTCTAAGCCACCATCAGCTCTGCCTCTCCTTAGCTGTAATTCCTTGCTTTTATCTCAAGCTGCTCTCTTCTATTATTTTTGTCGCAGTTGTAGGATTCATTCTTTATGGAAAATGTGTTGTGTGTTGTTACATAAAAATTAAGGATAACTATATTTTCTAAGTTCTTTCTCTTTCTCTTTAGACTTACCATATTCTTCACCTTAGTTGTGTTGATTTCCCATTCTCCATTCCTTGACTTTTGGTCATATCGATATAGATAGATATAGATATATAGATATAGATACAGATATACATACAGATACAGATACACATATAGATACAGATACAGATATATAGATACACATATAGATAGAGAGACAGATACAAACAGATATACAGATATATACCGTGGTGGCTCCTTCCTTGTTATTACCCATCTATGACTCAAGCCAGCCGCTTGCTGAACAGCAGTGTGGAGGGCAGACATTTGGTGACAGCCACTTTAGTTCGGGATTCTTATCTGGAGCAGTAAGGGTCTTCTGTCCATTATCCTTCAAGACACAGCCACTCCGGGTTGTTTACATTCATCTGGTTGATATGACACATAATAAAGGCCCTTCATTCATGGAGTCTTCACGTTACATTAACTGTTTTTCTTTCCTCCACTGTCGCAATTCATTTTGGCAATATCCTTCAGTAAACACCTGTCTCAAATTTTAAAATCTGAGGGCTATTATAGTCTCTCCTTTGGTTCTAATTTCCCCTGCATTTATAATGTGCCAAACTGAGGCAAAACTCTATGACCCCCCATCTCTGTGTTAGAGCCACTGGACACACCTCTCAGGAACCTGACGCATACGACTAGAGACTTCTTATCCCCTCTTGCCTCCTAGTATCTAAGGAAGTATATGTAAATTATTTGTGTCCCTCTATACTTTGGTACTAATTTCAGCATACTTGACAGAGTTTTTAATATAATTTATGCATTGAGATTATGATCTCTTTTCGATTTCATTAAAGAAAGTTTTTTGTCTATATATTTTGTTCATTTTATTTTATTTGAAAGGAGTCAATGGAAGCAAAGAAGTAAAAATATCCTCATATTGTCAAGTTTAGACCTGTATTGATAACTACTTTTTAGTACCAGTTAAGATTTTTTAATAGTACTTTTTAAAATAGTGGTTTTCTTAAACTAATATGGTTAGGTTTTTACAGAATTTCTTTTATCCTGTTGGAAACAAGTATGGACATAGCTGCTTTCAGTCTCAAGTCATAAAAATCCTCATCTTCAAAGTGATTTTCTACCCTATAGAACAGTAAAGTGTCTCCAATAAAATGCTATCTAGGGAATTGTACTTAAAATTTAGCTTTAAAATCCCATTTTTTTCCTTCTTTAAAGGGCTTTCCTTAAAGATGTATTTACTTGGCTGAAATATGACTGGAGATTTACAGCTAATTCATGCAGGAAAATGTGTAGTCCAGCTTTATAAATATTCAAAATAGTACTAATAGGAAGAAATATAGAAAGCACCTTACATATTATTAGTGGTCAATGGTTCTTTTTACCTTATGCTATAGATATATGAAGTATACCTTATAGTAACCACAGAAAAGAAGAAAGTATTTTCTTTGCAAAAATATAAAATGAATCCTAGTGTTTCCATTTATGCATATTTATAGGTTCCTGTGTTCTCAGGATTTACATGGAGAAAGCACTATGTTCCCTTTTTGATGGAGGACTTACATTTTTGAATCTTCATGTTCCACCTGAAAAAGCTGTCACTTATAGCACTTTTTGTACATCCTCAATTTCTAAATTTAGGTCACCAAATAAAATTCTTTGCCATTTAACTTAGATGAGATATGCTGTATTATTGTTTTTGCTAAAAATATTTTTTCTCAATGGCATCCAAGGGGAATAACTTACTGAATTGCCAAAATTATTTCATTATAACTTAGTCCTGATACATGGATTTTCAAGGTACAGGAGGCTCCAGTATGATTCTTGTTTAGTGACGGTTCTTCTGTTGCTGTCATCTATTAGAATATTGTAACTAACAAGGCTGCTTTCCTTTCTGTAAGAGAGAAAGTGTGCTTGTTTTACATTTACAGGCTTGATCCTGCTTCCAGTTCAGCTTCCTCCTTTCACAAGAACCACCCCAGCTCGAATTACTAACATGCCAGCTTGGTCTGCCTGTTGCTATGGTTTCCCAGCAGCGATTGGCTATGCCCTGTTGCTTGAAGTTATGCTTAGGCCTGTCCTCATAGAATTTTATCTTTCTACCATGATTTTGGTTGTTCTCAGTTTTGCATAAAGCAGTAATCCATTTTTACACTGACTTTCTCTGACTGCAGCAGAATTGAATGTCCCAAAGATTTGGTTGGCTCAGGATTTTTGGGAGTTTGTCTCTTTAATGGCAAACCCTAGCTTTGTGATACCCCTACTGCTCATGGACTTGAGCAAAGGGCATAATCCCTGCATCAGTGTTAATATGACATACTATTTACCTAAGATGTGTCTCAATGATGTCACAGCTGTTGGCTGCATCTAAGGGTTTACCCTGCTTTCACTGTGACCTGGTGGAAGGACTGACATTTCACACCTGTGAAAGTCTATGCCTTGCTGTCAAATTACAAACCACAGGCCACAGCCATGGTGGGGCCAGTATCTCCACCAGGAGAATTTTGCTCTGTTGGTGTTGTGCTTTGCCAGTTAGCCTTTCTGGGAACATGCTGGCTTTATTCTGTTCTCTGTTTCTTGAATGGCATGCTGTTTAATGATATTTTGCCAAAATAGTAACCTTCAATAATCATGTTTTATTTTTTATCTCCAATAAAGTTCTTACACTATGATGCTATCTCCCACTTTGATGGATTTCAGACTCATTATTATTTTAACATATTGAATAACAATTCCTAAACATTCATTAAAGTTAGATCCCTTTAAAAAGAAGTATGAATCAAAAGATAGAGAAGAATTTTAATTTTAAGTTTTTTAATCAGATGATTTAATTCTTTAAATGATTTTTTTTTACCCAAAGTTAATTTCTACATGGTACTCTTGGCACTGGTGTAGAATAAAGGGAAAAAACAGTGAGGACATAGGGGAAGTAATAAGATAATTAGACACCATATGAAGTTATATGTTCACACTCATTGCACATATACATTAAAACTGAAACCTTAAAAATAATTTGCTAAGACACTTTTCTTACTCTCAGATACATCTGTCTCTAATTATTGCTCAACTACTCCCCAGGAGTATCTTAGAATTAAATTTAAAAGACTATTTTCAGATGTGGAGAGACAGAATAACAGTCCCTCTGTTCTTTAATCTGGGCATGACTAGGAAGTATAACTTACCACTGGTTAATTTAAACCTTAAAAGAACAGTAGACTTTTGACACAGGTAATTTGAGAGAAAAATCTACAAGCTAGACAGTTTATTTTGTTGAAGAACAGTTTAAAAAGAGGTTAGCAAATATTTACTTTTACCTTAAAATTTAAGTTAAATTTAAGTGCATTCTGTGTCACAAATTTATCATAAATTATAAATTTGAGTTTCCATGTAAAGCCATTTGTTAATCATGGCAAAGAACTTTCCTGGAAAGTTGAAAAAGTTAGTATTAATATTGTCAAGAATTGTTGATTTGTTACCTCTAGAAGATGTTAGTTATAAGAAATCACATTTATTAGGATATTTGTTGTATAAAACTATATTTACTCACTAAGTTTTAAACCATGTTTCTATAAAGGGCACGTTTTCACCACAACCTTGGTGATAAATTAGCTCAATTTAGCTGTAACAAAACCAATCTGTATAAAAAGACAGTAGAGAATTTCTTTCAGATAGAAACATGGCTAAAGTTCTGTTTCTCTTCCTAGAATATAATTACTCGTAAAATAAAAAGATAAGTAAAATAAAGATGGCTTTGAAAATGATATAGATTTTCCATTTGTGATTATGTAGGGTTTTGAGAATATTCAACGGGACAAAAGCACCAACCAAGGACTGACTACCTTCTAAGACTCAAAATCTCAGCTCGATGCTGTTAGTGTTGATAAATTCTTGTCAATAATTCTGCTTTTATGATGTTGCGCATTGTGTGTTTTCATACACACTTGCCTTCCTCTGTTGTGTTGAGTCTATGTGGTGTATAACACACAATTTGGAGTTGGAAGTATCAGACTATAGGCTCATTCTGTCACTTGCTTCCTCTGTGGGCTCAAATATGTCACTTTAATTTTCTGTTTCTCTGTTATCTCTGAAATGAAGAAGGATTTTATAAGAATCAAATAGTGGAAAATTTTTGACAAAGATTTTAAAAACATTAGTGTTGTTAATTTAATAGTAGTTGAGGCTTATCTCATGGTTTCTGAGGACGGCATGAATTCTAAATTTGAAACTATTTTCTACAAGAACACAAGACCATATTTATTTTACTCTAGATATGAGAAACAGAAACACTCTTAGTCACTACAGAAAATGTATGAAATTGACATGTAAACTGTCTTCCACTTATGTGCATGGCACATAAGCGCTACATAAATGACAGCTTTTGTCATTACAAGACCCAGATTCCCCATGGAGTCACTGCTAATACTCTTATTTCTTTGCTTCATTTATTCACTTATTTATTTATTGACTGTGTTGGGTCTTCGTTACTGTGCACGCGCTTTCTTTAGTTGTGGTGAAGGGGGGCTACTCTTTGTTCTACTGCACAGGCTTCTTATTGCAGTGGCTTCTCTTGTTGTGGAGCACAGGCTTCAGGCTCGCAGTCTTCAGAAGTTGTGGCATGTGGGCTCAACAGTTGTGGCACACGGGCTTAGTTGCTCCATGGCATGTGGGATCTTCCCGGACCAGGGCTCCAGTCCATGTCCCCTGAATTAGCAGGCAGATTCTTAACCACTGCGCCACCAAGGAAATCCCTTTCCTTAATACTTTAAAGGTACTTTTTAGCTATAATAAATTCAGAAAATTTACCTGTGGGAAAAAACCTAAAGGTTATCAATCCTCTCAACTTTCTTTTCATATTATTTGCCTGCTTAGACTTCTAGTTTATGTTTTCATGTAATTACTGCTTAAAGAAGAGTTCCCAGGCATTTTTACCTTCTAGATAAGCTTTTGCCTCAATTTCATGTTCAGAATGTGGAGCCCATGGCTAGATGCACTACAACTTACATGGCTGGACTAGTGAACATTAGGATGGAACTAATTTCTTTCCTTGTTTTTAGCAGAGCTTCTTTTTCACCTTCTACTTTTAACTTTACAACCACAAGATGGTGATTTCTGGTTATGCTTAAATTCCACTGAAGCATCACCTGCTCTCATCTAATATCTATGTTTTAAATTGCAAATATAAGTACAAAACTTTATACCTATTCTTAATAAGCTTTATTTGTCCTGTTTAAGCTCATTATTCTAGCCTAATTTCATATAAACTTTTCTTCTGATCCTGTCAATAAATATTTTCACAATCCATCCTCCTTTGAAGCATTGATCAAATGCTTTCTATATCTTTAGAAATATTTTTACTTTTGAAAAAGTTAAATAGAGTAAAACCAATATATAATCCTATGACACACACCTTGAGCAATTTCACCAGGTTGATAACATTGAATTAATAAATACTCTGCTGTACAATATATCTTTGTAGCTTATTTTATACATAATAGTTTGCACAACTTAATGTCCTACCCCTATATCACCCCCCCTTCCTCTCTTTCCACTGGTAACCACTGGTTTGTTCTCTATATCTGTGAGTCTGCTTTTTTCTGTTATATTCACTAGTTTTATTGTATTTTTTTAAGTTCCACACATAAGTGATATGATACACTATTTGTCTTTCTCTTTCTGACTTATTTCACTTAGTATAATGCTGTACAAGTCCATCCATATTGCTGCAAATGGCAAAATTCTGTTCTTTTTTATGGCTGAGTAGTATTCCATTGTATATATGTGCCACATCTTCTATATCCATTCATCTCTTGATGGACATTTAAGTTACTTCCATGTCTTGGCAATTGTAAATAATACTGCTATGAGCATTAAGGTCCATATTTTTTTTTTCAAATTAGTATTTTTGTTTTTTTCAGGTATATACCCAGGAGTGAGATTCCTGGGAGTAATAATTTAGATTAAAAGGGGCCAAGTGAAGAACCAGGAACATAAATTTTATGGCAGAGAAAACAATGCAAAGACCCTGGACAGAAAATACTTTATTTTTTCTGGAGTGGGATAGAGACCCAGGTGACTAAGGTGTGGTAAACAGGGAAAGAGTAGCATAAGGTGAATTTGAAGCTGTAGTCAGCAGTCAGATCACTGAGAAAACTAAAGGCTTCTGAGGAGATTAGATTTCACTCTGTAAATTGGGCTCCATTGATGGGCAGTGATATGGTCATCATAGCATTTTAAAGTGATTGTCGTGAACAGAGAGAATTGGGAGAATGCACAGCAAAAGAGGAGGAAGAGGAGGAGAAGGATGGTGGTGGGGGAGGGCAAGGGAGGAGGGAGAGGAGAGGAAGAGGAAGTGAGACTAGTTAGGACCCTTTTTGATATTCCAATGAAGGTATAATGAATGCATGATTTTAGTTCAATTTACCCAAGAGAAAACACGCATCAGTTACAAAATGGCTGCATCTTTAAAAATAATTCATAAATATGTTGAATGATCAATATACTGAATGGTCAATTTGCCAAATTTACCAATTTACTGGAAAACATTATTTATTCATAAAGTTTAAAGATATTTTCTTTGAAATGGATAGTTTTAATAAACTTTGAAGATTTCCGAGATTGTTTTAGCCACGTAATTTGTTTTATTTTTATATTTAGTTTATTCTCTATTTTTTATGAGCCATTTCACTCTGGCAGCCAAAATCTAGTGTATTCCTGATTGTTTTACTAATCCCTGGTTTGGGAAGGAGACATCTCTGCATTTTCAGTGACAAGTCTTGGGCATATATTCAATACTGGGACTTTAAAACAGAAGAGTGAGTTTCTACTTTTCAATATGTTTAGTCACAAATTCATCAATAAGCTCAATCAAGTTAATATTTGAGAATTTCTTAAGGACTGAAATGCGAATCACTCTTAAAACAGACATTTAAATAGAACTACAAATTCACTGCAAAACAAGTGAAGTAAGATTTAGCGGTATTAAAACAATTGTGAATCAACTCATCTTAGACACAGTCTCAAAAATTCTCAAAATCTCTTGAAACCATCCATGCACTACAATAGGACAGAAACTATATAAATGTTTAATATAAATGAGTTTGAGTGAATTTTGTGTTTGGTTACTGGATTTTTATGTATTGGCTTTTAGGCAATTGATTTTATGTTAATTTGTTTGGGTTTTTGTTTTTTTTTTTAAACAAAGTTTTGGTGAATTGCTCATTTTGCTTGAACTCTGATAATGGCAAGTAAAGCAGAGGGGAGCAGATATGATGCTTTGTTGGAGAGACAACAAGATTTGATGGTGGGCTGGATTTGAAGGACAGGAGGAGAGGAGAGGTCGATGATCACTCCTGCAGTTTGGGGTTTGGGGACAAGGTGAGTGCTAGCACCATTTGCTGAGCTGGCTGCGGCCATGTCTGCTGGCAAGGGGAAAGGAATATTTCCAAACTGATATTTTTTTATATACTTAAAATGCTAATATAATAACCATGTAAAGATATCAAGTAGACAGGAGGCTATGCCAGCCTGGGTCTAACAGGAAGAGTCAGAATATGAATGGTGATTAAAACTAAGAATAGGACATGAAAAAAGATTCACCTCTGAGGCTTGCCAATGTTTAGACTGTGTGTAGAAGTAACATAGCTGCAAAAGGAGCCTAAAAGGAGTAGCCAGTGTGATCTACTGATGCAAAAAATAAGAGAGATTTACAAGAAGTGTAGATTTGTCAAGTGTATTCTGTAAAATAGGAGGGTTTTATCCACACCATCCCATTTGACTCCCCACTTCCTTCTTTTAAAGTTTCCACTTCACTTTATTATTCATGCTTTCTATGTTTCATTTTATAAATCCATACATTCATAACCATATGTATGCTTTCATACACACAGAGCATGCACAAATGTGACAATGTCTATATTCTACTTCATTCTTAATCACGAGCTCTTTCAAGGCAGGCACTCTGTCATTCATCTGTATATGCCCAGAACCATATCTAGAAAACATAAAGTGCCCAAAAATGTTTGTTGTATTGCATCAAATTACTTCTGATAAGAACTTTGTCTCAGCCACCATTAAGATACACGTATAAATACATGTAAGTGTATCCTGTTTATCCAAGCCGAAACCAAGAGAGTAGTTCAATCTTATTGGGCATTTTAATCTCCACACTTGAAAACCAAATATAACTACTTTTGATGGAACACACGTTATTTCTTTTTTGTTTACCTCTAAAGTTATTTCTTTGACTTTTTATGAACATCACTTGAAATCACACAGTAAATCACAAATGATTTAACTCAGAGTAGAAAATTTGCAAAAAGCCACGACTGCTTGCTACACCAGCTACTGATCTAAAACTTCGACCTGTACCTGTTGTGCTAAAATTGATTTTTCTCATCTTTGCATATGTCATCAAGATCAGCATGCCTTTTGAACCATTACTTAAGATTTTGTTATGAAATGTTGGTAGTTGCAGTCCCTGAGAATGGTTTTCTGAAAAGCTTCTCCGCTTATTTGCACATAGACAAAGGCCGTAAGTAAGCTCCTCAACAAAGCTATAAACTTGGTGTTATGCCATCGTAGGATCAAAAATCCTAGAGATTTGTTTAGTCCTAAGATTGAAATATTCACTGAAACAATGTAATGAGCATGAGTTCCATTCTGTGAGCTAACATAATAAAATAATAGAAGAATGTAGCCTAGTCTATGTGAGAAAATTTCTTAAAATCAAAATAAAATGGAAATGAGTCTCCAAAATTAGTAGCATACTCCAAAGGATACATGTTTAAATTGGGCTTAAATGTAAGTCTACATGCAATCAATTTTCTATCACTTCAACCTCATTTTTCAGGGTTATATCATCATAAATGACAGAATATCAGCATTAAGATGCATCTTTGAAGTCCTATCTGACTCAGAGGAGGCAGGCCATAGGATGTGAGGCAATATTGGGGAAAGAAATTGGGGAAAGCTGTGTTCCTGTATCAACCTATATTGTTTTACTACCAAACCACAGACTTTGCAAAGAAAAGATAAACACTTTCATCCCAATCTACTTCAGTAATTTGAAGATTCCCAATAAATAATGACTGCTAGATGATACTTTGCTTTTAATTAAAATCAAAATTCAGGTAACAACAAAAAAATTCCCTTGTCATATATTATATGACTAGTAATAGCAGCATATCAACCTAATATTAAAATTGGCTTGCACTGCCTAACTACGCCCTGGGAGAAGTGAGGAAGGCGTCCAGGGGCGTACTGCTAAGAATTAAAAAGCTGACATTTGAAATTGACCAGCCAGAAGGAGCACCATTTCACAATTATTTTTCAGATATTTCAACTGCTGGTGTTCATTCCTTGTCTTTTCCTATGAGTTTTGCAAAACCAAAGGAGAGATTCATTCTAAGTGGGCAAAACAGAAACAAACTTTTAGTTTTTAGTTTATTATCTATAAAGTATGAATCACCTCTAATAACTCCCATTAGCACTAATGGAAATTTGCATGTAATAAATCCTTTCGGTGCCTGGAGAATGTATCACAGCTCTTTTAAATTGTCTGGTGCTTTTACCCCTGGGTCTCTCAGAAGTGATGAGCCACCAGATACCGTGTTCCTGGAAAAGAATAGGAAGATAATTAGAGTATCTCCAATGTTCTGCCTTTCCATGCAATAATCACTTTTTTTCCCCCAAAGTGCACGCATGTGTACCTTAATACACCCACACACTACACTTCAGAGGAGCTCAGGAGAAAATACACTGGATCACATGAGGAGGACTGTGGTTATTAGTTATGAAAATCTTATAAGAACTTTCTAAAAATATAATTACAGTTAGTCATAAAAAAGTTTAGAGAATGTTATTTATGCCTTTAAGTACATATGTCTGTTGAACTTTAAAATGAAGATTTTGCTTGATTATCTTAAAATAGAAAAAGAAAATCTCCAAAATGAAAGTCATAATTTAGTGCACTATTTTTTTACTTTATAGGAAAATTCAAGATAATCTAGTTTTTACTCACAAGTTAGGTCTGGGTCCATATCCACAAACCGCTTTGGTTGATTTGTCAAGTGAGTGACAAAAAGCTGACTCATAAGGAATGAATTTGATGCGACAAGAAGTGTCTTGAGCCTGATAATTTTTAATTTCTTCATTTAGGACACACGACATTGTTTTCCAATTTTTTTTTTTAGTGTAATAGAAAATACAAAATATAAAAGTCACCACTTTAATCATTTTTAACTGTACAGTTCAGTGGTATCAAACACATTCATATTGTTATGCAACCATTCCTGCCATCTACCTCAAAAATGCTTTTCATCTTATAAAACTGAAAACTCTATATCCATTAAAAACTAACTCCCAAATCCCACCAACCCAGCTCCTGGAAACCATCATTCTACTTTCTGTCCCTATTAATGACTACTCTAGAGACCTCAAATAAGTGGAATCATATAGTATTTGTTTTTTTGTGACTGGATTATTTCACTTACCATAATATCCTCAATGTTCATCCACTCTCAACATAAGTCAGAATTTCCTCCCTTTTTATGGCCGAATAATATTCCATTGTATGTGTATATCACATTTTCTACATTTATCCATTGATGGACATGTAGGTTGCTACCACCTTTGAGCTACTGTGAACAGTGATCCATGGATGATGTCAAATTATCTCATTGAGACACTTCTTTCAACTATTTTGAGTATATACTCAAACTCAAATTGCTGGATCATATGGTAGAGGAACAGCCATACTTTTCCAAAGCAGCTGCACCATTTTATATTCCCACTAACAGTACACAAAGGTTCTAATTTCTCAGCATCCTTGCTGACATTTTTTATTTTCTGCTTTTTTCATAGTAACCATTAGTAGTCCTCCTAATGGGTATGGGGTGGTATGGGGTTCATTGCATGTTTGATTTGTATTTCCCTAATAATTAGTCATGTTGAGAATCTTTTCATGAGGACTCCCTGGATTTTTAAACTCTTTTATTTCCCCCCAAATTTTATACCTATAGGGTATAAAAATTTAGCTCTGTGTTTAATTTTTCATCTTATTCTTGGGTACTATGCCCTCCTCTTAATTTTCATTGCTGTACTGAGCACTCTCATTTCAGAATTTGCTATAGTCCATACACAATTGTTTCAGCTGTTCCCATCATCTAGAGGTTTTATTCTGTGATAAATTAAGTAAAATGCTAATATTATAAGTATATGGTATTTTTTTTTTAGTTACAGAAATATTTATTTTAAAAGTAACACTTTATAAAAAAACAAACAGAAGTGATTTAGATTAAAAGCTCCAAGGTGTATTGTTTCATAGGTGTTATTGCTATCTATACCTTCACCCCATTTATTAAGCCATTTCAGGTAACTTCCAGTTCATAAATTAACAGTGAGGTTACAGAGCCAACCAGGATGGGACAGAATGTATTCCAAGTTAGGAGGGGACCACAAGGCTCCTCAGGGATGTCTCCCATGGAGCACCTGTGCTCCACTGTTTCTTCCTGCACATCTGAATGTCACCTTCTGACTTCTCTGGCTGTGGCTGGTTAAGTCTCCTGATTCTAATGCTGTGCTGCTTTGTCGCCTAGGAGGTTGATCCAAGCTTTCAGGCTCCCCCTCTTGTAGACCTTAATTACATGCTGTGAGGTTCAGGAGAGCTGGCCAATCTGAAGGCTGGGAACGCTTGTTTAAAGGAGGAATCGCCATTCCAGCATAAACTGTCCTTAATCCTATCGCAGAAACTGTTTTCATTCCAGGGATGGTGAGTCCTAGAAGATCATGGCCAAGAAGCAGATATCCTAAGTGGCTTCCTCTGAGAGTTTATCCCCAGGAAGGAGCCATGTGGCCACCTGCTTTTGATCACATTTCTAATAGCTGCTCTACTTCCTCAAGGGCTGTTGTAAAATCATTTACCTGACTGTTACATAAGGTCTGTTGTTCTAGGAACTGGGCCCTCTCTTCTTCTTTCACCTTCAACTTTACCTTTAAGGCCTGTAATTCCTCCATCTGCTTTTTGGCTGTTTCGTTAAAAAGCTTCAGTTCATCTTGCAAAGTTTCTAACAGCAACATCGATTCCACGTGATCTGTGGCGGAGTCTTGCTGTGACGCCAGGGTCTCACTGCCTGGGTTGAGGCCCTTGCTCTCCAAAATTGCCAAACAGTTGTCCTGAAACTTCTCTAGCAGCTCCACTTTTTGCGTCAGGTCCTTCAGCTCCCCCTGAGTTTCAATCAATTTCTGGTGCAACTGCTTGTTGACAGCCTCTAAGAGCTGGTTCTTATCCTTGAGCTCTTCCTCTGATTTCTGCTCCCTCGGTGGCTTGTAGCTCTTCCTGATGTCCCTCCTGGTGGCAGTGTCTGTAGCTTTCACCTGCCCGTTCTCTCGTCTCGGTTTGATGACTCTGGTAACATCATTCTCGGAACCTCCTGAATAAGGTCTGGAAACATCAACTTCTTTGGACTTAACAGGTCATAGGCTCTTAGAAGTGGCTCGAGTTTGTGGGTCTGCGGGCACGCCGCTGCTCAGCACAGAGGGGGGCTGCAGGGTGTACACTGTCTTAGCCACGCTGGTCATCATAACGAGGTGGCACGGCTGAGGCCCGGGCGCCTGCTGCTCCTGCCCGCAGGCCTCGTCGCTCTGTTTCAGAGATGCTCGGCAATAACTGCCGTGCCGCAGACCAGCTGGTATTTGTTTTTCCTAATGGATATAAAACACCTTTATTCATAAACTTAATAAATCTAAATCTGAACTTCTGATTTTTCCTAATAAGCCTGCCCCTCCTACAGTCTTCCTCAATATAGCATCTCAGTTCCTCCAGTGGAGATCTATTAAGTAACACAATTAAAGAATATCAGATATGAGTCAGGGCTTTCAAATTAAGAGTTATTTGTTTACAATTCTTGTCTCATCTTAATAGAATTCGGGCTGTGGAGAACTCATTAATTTCTTCAAGCTTAAGTCTCCTCAGGTGTAAATGGGGTAGAAACAGAACCTTCTAGGTCCTGCTTTGACCAGATGTGCAGAATTAATACTGACTACAAGCTCAACATATTTTTCAAATATTTAAAGACAGTCCCCGTAACACTTATTCTGTTGTTGTCTAGATAAAAAAAAAATTTTTGATATATTTCAAATTTTCTAACATTTCAGGATGTGTATTTCCTTCTCAAGAGAGGATTCCAAATGTTGAGGAGGTGCAAAGATAATTAACCAGTTCATATATCCCAAGATTGTATCAGAAAATACAGCATCATATTTTTAATCAAAATAATGTTACATAAGAGAGACTAAGGAGGAAAAGAGAATGGAAGTGAAGATATCAGTCAGTCAAGAAGTGGTAACAATATTTCAAGTGAGAATTAATAAGTCCTACATGAAAGAAATGGAGAAGTAAGGATGCATTTGAAGAGGAGTAAACTGAACAGGATTTGCAGGCAATGTTACTTGGGGAATGGGGAGAGGTGGGCTTACCCGGTGCATCTGCACATGCGTCTTCCTAGTGATTCTCTAGGCAGAAGAGAGAAAAAGGAGTGTTGACAGATTTGGAAAAGACCAAATGCACTTATGTTGCCCTCACCCAGTTTGACATGCTGAAAGAACTTCTGGGAAGAGGGGTGCATGGCCTTGAACCTGGGGGAGATACAGGGGCAAGAAGACAGACCTGACAGGCATGAATGTGCAGGGAAGGTAGAAAAAAATGAGTAGGAAAGAAGCAAAAGATAAGCCAAGCAGAGATAAGCCCAGGACGAATTTAGTGATAAAGAACAGACACTGAAAACAAGAAAAACAGTGGACAGAGAGGTCCCCAGGCATCAGGGGGAAGCAAGGTTACACAGGACAGGAGACAAACGAGTGTCAAGACAGAAGAAGTGGGGAAAACATGCAGTAATATAAATACTGAATACTGAGAGACATGAAGATTGATGAAAGATCTTTGAAATCAGTAACCAAATGCAGTAACTCTGAAGTGAAGTTCAGGAGAGACAGAAGCCAAAGTTCTGCAATTTAAGAATATCTCAATTTTTATATTTATGCCCACCTTTATTGCTGCTTTGGGGATACTCTGAATAATCTGTGCCCTAGATGACACAAGATGAAACATTTCAAAATTACATTTCTTCAAGAAACTGAAATAATTCTTCAGATTTCTAATGTTTTGTTTGGGAATTCTATGACTCTATAAATATCCCATAACATATGATCTATTTGCCATGAGTAGATAAAGTGTGGGATAATTACTTATTTTAAGCAAAAATGATCCCCAAATTGTTACAGTATAAGAAACTTTAAACATACACACACTACTATGTATAAAATAGACAGTCAAAAAAGACCTACTGTATAGCACAGGGAACTATACTCAATACTCTGTAATAACCTATATGGGAAAATAACCTAAAAAAGAATGGATATATGTATATGTATAGCTGAATCACTTAGCTGTTCACTTGAAACTAACACAACATTGTAAATCGACTATACTCCAATAGAAAATAAAAATTAAAAAAAAAAAAAAACTTTACTGGGAATGTTTCTATTGATTAAGAAGCATAGGATATTTAATAATATGTCCAATATAGACACACAAACAATTGCTATGTTCCTTTTGTACGTTGGCCTCCTGTTTCCCATAATAGTCAGTTATAGTAAAGTATAGAAAGTAAGCTTAGCAAAATCTCAGATCCTATTGGGCATAGAGAGGAGATGGTGTTGCCTTGGGTTTAAAGAAGAGTGGCAGGCAGCTGCTTTAAGGATGAAAAGCTGACAAAAAACTGGGCTTTTAGAACACAGGGTAGGCAAGATTATTCTGGGATCCTGCATGCAGTCCAATGCAGCCTTGGGAGTCTTGGGAAACAAACATCAGCTGTTATATTATCAGCACAGACCAGACTGGAACTCAGACCATCTTTAGTCCTTGCCACTTTATCTGGGACAGTGATGACCTGGAATTGTCCATATTGCAGTCTCTGTTTTAGACCTGACCTATACTTTAATTTGTGTCTAACACAAACAACTGAGTAGGTGGCTTTGGATATAATCAGTTCTGAAATGAGGATTTACCAGTTCTTGGAAAATAATGGACTTTTGAAGGCCCAACTACTTTATTACAAACTTTCATAAAAATTCTAAAATCAAATAGGTGATAAAAATTGTGCTTTTATTTTAAGTAATAATACCCATGACTACTTGACTATAAAACAAAAATTGTGGAGTTGTCTCATTCTGCTCAGGCTGCTATTATAAAATATCACACACTGGTTGGTTTAAACCACAGACATTTATTGTCTCAAAATTCTAAGGCTCTTGAAGTCCAAGAGGAAGTTTCTGGTGAGGGCTAGTTTCTGGTGAGACCTCTCTTCCTGGCTTGCAGAGCTACCTTCTCACTGGGCCTCAAGTGGCCTTTCCTCTGTGTGCTTGGAGAGAGAGATTCCCAGGGTCACTTCCTCTTCTTATAAGTTCTCCAGTCCAATTCGATTTGGGCCCCACTCTTTTGACCTCATTTAACCTGAAATAATCCTTACAGGCCCTATGTCCATACACAGTCAATTTAGGGGCTTGGATTTTTACACATGGATTTTGGAGGACACAGTCCAGTCCACAACAGATGAAATCCATCTGATACAGAACCTCTTTCTGACAAGAATGGGAAGTTTCAAAGATTAGTAAGCTTTCTTCTACACGACTTGTTAAGTAAAACCCTGGATAAAAGAGAGGCTAACAATTAAATATATTTACAAAAATATTCTGTTGCCTTAAGCATACTGTCACCATGCCCTAATTCATCTTTAGTCAAAACATATAAAATTATTGATTTGTATTGATTCTAATACAACAGTAATAGATAATAGCAACAATAGATTATAAACATTTAAATAGCATTTATGTGTTAAGTGAGGATAGTGGTAGTTAACTTCCGAGCATTTATAATTGAGTCTCTAGCTAAACAAGAAGTCAGATAAGAAAATCCATGATGTAGTATAATACTTCTCTAATATCAATAATGCATTCTCCCCACATTACGGATTAGTGTTTGCTATATGCTTTTGAAAAGCATCACACATACGAAAATTCCTTTTTATTAATATGTCAATTCAAATCCACCTGTAATTTTAATAGATATTTTAATGTTTACTTTCTAATAAAGCTACTTCCCATTAAACCAGATAATTCAAAGGCTTAAAAATAAGATACAAAATATCTATTTTAATGGGCACTTCATTTACATGTACACTTCTAAATATGTTCAATGACAATAAAATGATATTTAAATACACTAGTAAAGCTCACTAACAAATCTTCTGGTAGAAAAGTCAATATTCAAAATGAGTATCTGGTTTGGAATTCCAGTGGCCATGGCAGTTTTCTAGTAGCAAAAATTATTTTTCAAAACAATATTTAATACTATAAATATATATATATATACACACATATATGCACATATACAAAGTCATAAAAGGAAACAGCAAAATTATCTATAAGCCTCACCCAGGCAATTTTTTTAATTTGTTAAAATGAAATTTAAAAGTCCATATGATTAGAATATTTAACAAATAACAAGTAAAATGCTCTCTGTTACAAAGCCACACACATTTTCTTTTCCAAATGTCGCCACTTTAAGAATTTCTTATATTACATTTTACTATAAATAGGAGCATATTAATTTGAAACATTTGAAACATAAAATAATTGATGACCAGCAGTTTTATGTGACTCAAACTATGTGTGATCTATACCTTGTTTTCATTTAATAATATATTTTAGAGTTCCTTCTATATTAGAAAATATGCTCTATTTAAAAATTATTATACAGATATAATAGATTTAATTTGATTCTCTTTTGATGGAATTTTATGGTTATTCTTCCTATTACTACCTTTTTAGATGTATCTTTATATATGCATACATATATGTCTATAATCAAACTCCCAATAATGAAACCATTTTATCAAAATGAGGCACATTTTTAATTTTTACACATATGCTCAAATTACCCCTCAAAATTTTTGTAGTACTTTACACTATCACAAATCCACAAAAATATTCCCACATCATATACAAACACATTTTCCAGAATCAGGTATTATTTATGATTGATAAAAACCAGTATCTTGTTTAATTATGAGAAATTTTTTCATATATATTCAACATTTGTGTTTCTATTTCTCTTTCAGTGCATTGCCTATACATTTACTTTACTCCCTTTTATTTTCTTATTGACTTGTATAACGTTGATTTTCTAACTACTTGTAAACTCCTTATAAGGTAATTAGTGATTCATTTATCGTGTATCATAATTTTTCTGATTTTGTTTTTCACCACTCTAATGTCACAAATAAATTTATCCAGATTTGCTTCTAGAAATCATGGGTCCATTATTATATTCAATCTTTGATTTGGATATAGAGGTGAAGCTGACATTTAGCTTTATATTTCTTTCCAAAAAGTCTCTCATCCTGGCTTCCTAGGCGGCGCAGTGGTTAAGAATCCGCCTGCCAATGCAGGGGACATAGGTTTGATCCCTGCTCCAGGAAGATCCCACATGCCACGGAGCAACTAAGCCCATGTGCCAAAAAACAAACAAACAAAAATAAATAAATAAAAGTCTCTCATCCTATTAAATGACCCATCACACACCTCACCAAAGTCTCCCATTGTTTTATATAGATTTCTCTAACTTGATGATCTTAGGTTTTCCAAGTAAACACAAATGTATATCACAAATGATGGTAATTTTGGCAGATGAAACACTGACAGTATAAAAAAAAGGAAGTTTGAGAGATAAAAAAATGGTATTAATTCCCTGATAATTTCTTTCTCCAGGAATGAAAATTTATAAAATGTATAGTTCTAAAGATTAACCTTTGGTGAACACCCAACATCATTTTACATTTAATATTTAGGAAAGTCAGATAAACAATTATCATAGAAGCTTCTCTCTTAGGGATAGGAAGAGAACCATGAGAGTATATTGCCCCATAAGTCAGATAACTTTAAAAAGTGAAAATTGAGACAAAATCACTAAAACTGGCAGGAGAGCAATTTGGATTCAGTTACATGTACAACATTCACAACAGAGAAGATCAAGGATGGAATGGTATGAGTAAAGGATGTCTGAGTTTTTAGATTATTCTTTCCAGAAGTTTGAAATGAAAAGAAAAAAGATAAAAATAACACAAACCATCTCTGAGTCAAGCAAAGATATTTTAAATCTGAGTTGAGACCCTGTGCAATTTTAAAGGCAAAAGAGAAGCCAGAGGAGAGGCAGTGTGAGAGCAGCACCCAAAAGTCAGGAAAGATCGAAAGCCCTGGTATTACTATGATTTTGAGGAAAATAGGGAGTACCCAAGAACAGAACACCAAACTAAAATAAGTTCTCCTACTCCACAGGGTTAGGCCAGGCATTTGGAAGAGTCTGAAACAACCAACCTGAAAATTAGCTGAACGATAACAAAAGTGATTCAAGTGTGAGTGTAAATAAATATTCTAACAAAGTCCAAAAAATATCAATATTACATAGTAATTATGTATAAATCTCATTGGAGAGAAATAGCACAAATTTAGAAGAAAACATTTGAAGTATTGCAAATGGGGATTTAGGCAAAATTAAGACCAAAATTTAAACAATGGATGCTGTAGGAACACAGAGGGGAATGCCAATTAACCTACACCTGTGTCTATGAACCCTTTGCTTGGAAATCAAATTATGAAAAGTAAGGACCCTGAGTTTATCTTTAGGCATCTGCCATTCATTTATAGGCTGATAAAACATAGATTTTGATAAAATTTCTTTGATCAGTAAATATATTCAGGCATCTACACATATCAGGACATTTTCATATTCATAGCCTTTACTTCTTCCTGTTGTGTATGTGTGCATAATATGTATATATTTTATATGTATACGTATTACTTATATACATATATCAGATAATAAAAATCCATCATAAATATGTCCCAGAAGAGTCTATTAGAAAATGATTTTCTAAAATAATAGGGCATTCCTCTTTTATGCAGAGTAAACTGAAACATTAATGGTGGCTTTCAAGTAATCATGGCAAAGCAATTTGAGGTTTTTTTGGGGGGAGGTGTGTAGTTGTTTTACAACTTTGTATTAGTTTCTACTGTACAGTGAAGTGGAGTGATCTTGGCTATACAGCAGGTTGTTATTAGTGATCTGTTTTATGCGTTAGTATATATATGTCAATCCCAATCTCCCAATTCATCCCACCCCCCACTTCCCCCCTTTAGTATGCATACATTTGTTCTCTTCATCTGTGCTCTGTTTCTGTCTTGCAAATAGGTTCATCTGTACCATTTTTCTAGATTCCACATATATGTGTTAATATACGATATTAGTTTTACTCTTTCTGACTTACTTCACTCTGTATGACAGTCTCCAAGTCCATCCATGTCTCCAAAAATGACCCAATTTTGTTCCTTTTTATGGCTGAGTAATATTCTATTGTATATATGGGCCACATCTTCTTTATCTATTCATCTGTCGATGGGCATATAGGTTACTTCCATATTCTGGCTATTGTAAATACTGCTGCAATGAACATTGAGGTGCATGTGTCTTTTTGAATTATGGTTTTCTCTGGGTTTATACCCAATAGCTGGATTCTGGGGTCAAATGGTAATTCTATTTTTACTTTTTTAAGAAACCTCCATACTGTTCTCCATAGTGGTTGTATCAATTTATATTCCCACCAACAGTGCAAGAGGGTTCCTTTTTCATTGCACACTCTCCAGCATTTACTGTTTGTAGATTTTTTGATGATGGCCATTCTGACTGGCATGAGGTGATACCTCATTGTAGTTTTGATTTGCATTTTTCTAATAATGAGTGATGTTGAGCATCTTTTCATGTGCCTCTTGGCCACCTTTATGTCTTCTTTGGAGAAATGTCTGTTTAGGTCTTTTGCACATTTTTTGATTGGGTTGTTTGTCTTTTTGATACTGATCTACATAAGCTGTTTGTATATTTTGAAGATTAATCCTTTGCCTGTTGATTCATTTGCAAATATTTTCTCCCATTTTGAGGGTTGACTTTTCATCTTATTTATGGTTTCCTTTGCTGTGCAAAAGATTTTAAGTTTCATTAAGTCCCATTGTTTATTTTTTTTTTAATTTTATTACTCTAGGAGGTGGGTGAAAAAAAGATCTTGCTGTGATTGATGTCAAAGAGTGTTCTGCCTAAGGTTTTCTTTAAGAGTTTTATAGTGTTCAGTCTTATATTCAGGTTTTAATCCATTTTGACTATTTTTGTGTATATTAGGGAGTGTTCTAATTTCATTCATTTGCATATAGCTGCCCAGTTTTCCCAGCACCACTTATTGAGGAGACTTTCTTTCCTCCATTGTATATCCTTGCCTCCTTTGTCATAGATTAGGTGACCACAGGTGTGTGGGGTTATCTCTGGGCTTTCTCTCCTCTACCATTGATCCATATTTCTGTTTTTGTGCCAGTACCATACTGTCTTGATTATTGTAGCTTTCTAGTATAGTCTGAAGTCAGGGAACCTGATTCCTCCAGTTCTGTTTTCCTTTCTCCAGATTGCTTTGGCTATTTGTGGTCTTTTCTGTCTCCATACAAATTTTAGGATTTTTTGTTCTAGTTCTGTAAAAAATGCCATTGGTAATTTGATAGGGATTGCATTGAAGATTGCATTGGGTAGTATATTCACAATATTGATTCTTTCAATCCAAGAAGATGGTATATCTCTCCATCTGTTTGTGTCATCTTTGATTTCATTCATCAGTATCCTATAGTTTTCTGGGTAAAGGTCTTTTGCCTCCTTAGGCAGGTTTATTCCCAGGCATTTTATTATTTTTGTTGCAATGATGAATGAGATTTTTTCTTTAATTTCTCTTTCTGATCTGTCATTGTTAGTGTATAGGAATGCAAAAAGATTTCTGTGCATAAATTTTGTATCTTGCAACTTTGCCAAATTCATTGATTAGTTCTAGTAACTTTCTGGTGGCATCTTTAGGATTTTCTATGTATAGTATCATGTCATCTGCAAACACTGACAGTTTTATTTCTTTTCCAATTTGTATTCCTTTCATTTCTTTTTCTTCTCTGATTGCTGTGGCTAAGACTTCCAAAACTATGTTGAATAATAGTGGCAAGAGTGGACATCTTTGTCTTGTTCCTGATCCTAGAGGAAATGCTTTCAGTTTTTCACCATTGCAAATAATATTTTCAGTGCTTGTGATTTGTCTGTTCATATTTTCTATTTCTTCCTGATTCAGTCTTGGGAGAGTGTACCTTTCTACGAATCTGTCCATTTCCTCCAGGTTGTCCATTTTATTGGAAAATAGTTGCTTATAGTAGTCTCTTATGATCCTTCGTATATCTGAAGTGTCTGTTGTAACTTCTACTGTTTCATTTCTAATTTTATCGATTTGAGTCCTCTCCCGCTTTTTCTTGATGAGTCTGGCTAAAAGTTTATCAATTTTCTTTACTTCTCAAAGAACCAGTTTTGGTTTTATTGATCTTTGCTATTGTTTTCTTTGTTTCTATTTCATTTATTTCTGCTCTGGTCTTTATGATTTCTTTCCCTCTACTAACTTTGGGTTTTGTTGTTGTTGTTGTTGTTCTTCTTCTTCTTTCTCTAGTTCCTTTAGGGGTAAGGTTAGATTGTTTATTTGAGATTTTTCTTGTTTCTTGTGGTAGGATTGTATTGCTATAAACTTCTGTCTTGGAACTGATTTTGCTGCATCCCATAAATTTTGGGTTGTGTTTTCATTATCATTTGTTTATAGGTATTTTTTGATTTCCTCTTTGATTTCTTCAGTGATCTCTTGGTTATTTAGCAGCATATTGTTTAGCCTCCATGTATTTGTGCAGTTTATGTTTTTTTTTTTTTTACTGTAATTGATTTCTAATCTCATAGCATTTTGGTCAGAAAAGACACTTGATATGATTTCAGTGTTCTTTAATTTACCAAGGCTTGACTTGTGACCCAAGATATGCTCTACCCTGGAGAATGTTCCATGTGCACTTGAGAAGAAAGTATATTCTGCTGCTTTCAAATGGAATGTCCTCTAAATGTCAATTCAGTCTATCTGGTCTTTTCTGTCACTCAAAACTTGTTTTCCTTATTAATTTTCTATCTGCATAATCTGTCCACTGGTGTAAGTGACACCAGGGTTATTATTGTGTTACTGTTGATTTTATTATATCCTCTTCTTATATTGATCCCTTGATCACTATGTAATGTCCTTCCTTATCTCTTATAACAATCTTTATTTTAAAGTCTATTTTATCTGCTTTTAGTACTTAAAGTCTATTTTATCTGATATGAGTATTGCTACTCCAGCTTTCTTTTGATTTCCATTTGCATGGAATATCTTTTTCCATCCTCTCACTTTCAGTCTGTATGCATCCCTACGTCTGAAGTGGGTCTCTTGTAGACAACATATATATGGGTCTTGTTTTTTATCCATTCAGCCAGTCTGTGTCTTTTGGTTAGACCATTCAATCCATTCAAATTTAAGGTAATTATTGATATGTATGTTCCTATTACCATTTTCTTAGTCATTTTTAGTTTGTTTGTAGGTCTTTTCTGTCTCTTGTGTTTCCCACTTAAAAATAAGTTCCTTTATCATTTGTTGTAGAGTTGGTTTGATGGAGCCAAATTCTCTTAGCATTTGATTGTCTGTAAAGCTTTTGATTTCTCCATCAAATCTGAATGAGACCCTTGCTAGGTAGAGTAATCTTGGTTGTAGATTTTTCCTTTTCATCACTTTAAATATACCCTGCCACTCCCTTCTGGCCTGCAGAGTTTCTGCTGAAAAATCAGCTGATAACTTTATGCGGATTCCCTTGTATGTTATTTGTTGCTTTTCCCTTACTGCTTTTAATATTTTTTTCTTTGTATTTAATACTTGATAGTTTGATTAATATGTGTCTTGGCATGTTTCTCTTTGGGTTTATCCTGTATGGGACTCTGCACTTCCTGTACTTGGTTGATTATTTCCTTTCCCATGTTAGGGAAGTTTTCGACTATAATCTCTTCAAATATTTTCTCAGACCCTTTTTCTTTCTCTTCTTCTTTTGGGACCACTATAATTCAAATGTTCGTTCATTTAATATTGTCCCAGAGGTCTCTGAGACTGTCCTCATTTCTTTTAATTCTCTTTTCTTTATTCTTCTCCATGGCAGTGATTTCCACCATTCTATATTACAGGTCACTTATCCACTCTTGTGCCTCAGTTATTCTGCTATTGATTCCTTCTAGAGCATTTTTAATTTCAGTTATTGTGTTGCTCCATCACTCTTTTTCCTTTAGTTATAGGTCCTTGTTAAATTTTTCTTGTATTTTCCCCATTCTATTTCTGAGACTTTGGGTCATCTTTACTGTCATTACTCTGAATTCTTTTTCAGGTAACATGCCTATTTCCTCTTCATTTTTTGGTACTGTGGGTTTTTACCTTGCGCCTTCATTTTTACCTTGCTCTAGCATATTTCTCTGTCTTCTCATTTTATTTAACTTACTGTGCTTGGGGTGTCCTTTCTGCAGACTGCAGGGTTGTAGTTCTGCATACTTCTGGTATTTGACCTCAGTGGTGAGGTTTGTCCAGTGGCCTTTGTAGACTTTGTGGTGGGGGGGACTGGTGCCTCTGTTCTGGTGGATGGAGCTGGATCTTGTCCTCCTGATGGGCAGGGCTGCATCTAATGGTATGCTTTGGGGTGTCTGTGAACTTAGTATGACTTCAGGCAGCCTATCTGCTAATGGGTGTGGTTGTGTTCCTGTCTTACTAGTTGTTCATCCTGAGACATCCAGCACTGGAGCTTGCTGGCAATAGGGTGGAGCTAGATCTCAGTGTTGAGGTGGAGACCTCTGGGAGAGCCCTCACTGATTAATATTCCCTGGGGTTGGGGGTTATCTGGCAGTCCAACATCCTGGACTCGGCTCTCCCACCTCAGAGGCTCAGGCCCAACCCCTGGCCAGAGCACCGAGACCCTGCAAGCCACACAGCATGGAAGAAAAGAAAAAGAAGAAAAAAAGAAAATGAAGAGACAAACAAAACCCCAGGACAAACGGCAAACTCAAAACCAAACAGACAAAAATGTACAAAGAAGCATACATGTACACACACACACACACAAACACACAAAAGAGAAAACAAGAAAGCAGAGAGCAACCAAACAAACCCCAAAATGAAAACAAACACTAAAAACTAAAGTAACAAAAACCAAAAACAAACAAAAAGCAGAAAGCAAACTAAAAAAAAAAAGCAAAGAAAGCATAAAAGGAAAGAAGAAAACAAAAGGAAAAGACACAAAACAAAAAAGTAAAGTCAAAATAGAAAAATAGAAAAACAAACCAAAACAAAGAAAAAAACAGAGACAAGGGAAAAATACAATATAATGAAAAAGTAAAGTAGAAATAGAAAAAAAATAAAAAATATATTATAAACAAAAGCATAAAAAAGAAAAGAAAAAATAAGTGAAAATTAAAAGAATAATAAAAAACAACAACAGAACAAAACTAAACAAAAAATACTACTACTACTACTACTACTACTACTATTTTCCTTGGGCCTCAGCTGTCAGTATCCTTGTCCCCACAGTGCACCACAGTCAATCTCTGCCTATGCAGGAAGTCCTCTAATATCTCTAGGTAGATCTCTGGACCTACTGTGTGCACTGTGGGACCAGCTCAGACTCATCTTTCCTTACTCCCGTGTGTACTTGCCCCCAAAGTCCACAGTTGCCCCCAAAGTGCACAGCCTTAATTGTCAGAACACTCATTGTCCATTCAGATATTCCACAGATGCAGTGTTTATCAAGCTGGTTGTGGGAATTTAATCCACTGCTCCTGCAGCTGCACAGAGAGATTTCCCTTGCTCTTCTTTTGTCACACCGCCCCTGGGGTTCAGCTCTGGTTTTGGCCCTACTTCTGCATGTGAGCTACACTCAGGTGTCTCTTCCCTGCCCAGGTGAAACTAGGCGAAAGCAGCAGCTGATTAGGGCTCACTTGCTCACTGGGACCGTGGAGAGGGAGGAATACGGCAGTCACAATTGGGATGTGCAGGGATTGCCTGCAGAGGCTGGGATGGGGGGTAGTTGCAATAGCCTGAATGCTTTCCCTGAGACACTGGCCCAGGATCATGGGACCTTCAGCAGCTGCGGGCTGTGCAGGCTCCCGGGAAGGTGTGGGCAGTGACCTGCACTTGTTTATAAGACCCTTGGTGGCAGTGGTGGCAGTGGTCTATAGAGGACCCGCTTCTGGGGTCTGAGATAGCAGCTGTGGCTCACACCTGCCCCTGGAGCTCATCTAGGTGGCGCCTGCTGTCTGTGAGCACCTGGACCAAGTAGCTCCTATGGTGGGCCTGCCCCTCTCCTCATGCACCCCACAGCAATAGTTCCTTGTCTTTCTGGCAGGCCCAGGCTTCTTTCAGGACTCCCTCAGCTGTGGCACACTAGCCCCCTCAGGCTGTCTTTATGCAGCTGACCCCAGTCCTCTCCCTGGGCTCAGACCTCTGAAGCCCTAGCCTCAGTACCCATCCCCCAGCCACTCCTGTGGACAGGCAACTGTATCAGCCTGGGGAGTGCTGGTCAACACTGACTCTCTGTGTGGGATTCTCTACGCTCTGCCCTCTGCACCCCTATAGCTGACCTCACCTCTGAGGCTCCAAAGCTCTCCCCCACCCCTACCCCCACCAGTGAGGGGGCTCTCTAGTATATGGAAAGTTTTCCTTCTTCACAGCTCCCTCCCAGAGGTGTAGGTCCTATCCCGATTCCTTTGTCTCCTTTTTTTGTTTTGTTTTTTCTTTTGCCCTACCCAGTTATGTGAAGATTTTCTTGCCTTTTTGGAAATCTGAGGTCTTCTGCAAGCATTCAGTAGGTGTTCTGTAGGAGTCATTCCACATGTAGATGTATTTTTGATGTATCTGTGGGGAGAAGGTGATCTCCACATCTTACTCCTCCACCATCTTCATATACAGCTTTGGCAAAGCAATTTTAAATAAATATTTCTTTATTTTTCTTTTTTTTCAATCTTTGGATGAATAATTTAAATTTCCCTATATTCTATATTAGGTACTATTTATTTTACTTTGATTGGATTGAAAACTGATTGTATTGCTCTATTTCTTGATCATTTCAAAGTAATTTTTAGAGTCTAACTGAACAAACACATCTTTCCCTGAGCTGTAATAATTTAAACAATCCTATCTGTACTTAAATGCAAAGGAAAATTCAATCTAAAAGAGAAATGTAACAAGACAAAGGGCTACTGTGTTTTAGGAATTATTTTTCCCCATTCAGACTGACATTTAATTAAAGACAGAAGAAAACCAAACAATGAGAAAGTTGGTAGCATTATCCCTTACATTTGGCAATATTTGCCACAAATTTAAGGTGTATCCTGAGTTAAATTTGCTGTTACTTTCAATTCTCCATAGATCAATATAAGCTCTCCATTTGTTATAGTTTGTGAATCCCTTGAAAGAGACTAGGAGAAAACAGGGGACATTGATGTATCCAAGTATATGAACAATTTATCCTTCATCATTTTATATTTGAAATAAAATATACTACATGTATTCTTGAGTGTGTCTTGATATCAAGTGCTTAAATGTAAAATAACTCTACTTTTGGTCTTTTACCACTTTCATGAGATTGGAGTTTTGAAACGTAACAGGATCCCTCTACCCTCCCCCACCTTCAAGCTGCAGCTTGTATGAGGCAGACAGGTGTGTTTGCACACCTGCCAGAGTCAGCCTTGACTCTAGGCTCCCAAGAATCTTTCCATTGAGAAACTATATTTCTAAAAATAATGCATCATTCATCTTTTATCCAAAGACAACTTGGATATTAACGGTGGCTTTCAGATACTGAAACAAAACAATTGAAACTTTTTAAAAGAGGAATAGTTTAGCTTAAGAGTTCTGTTTATTTTCTAAGAAAAGCTAAAAACACATTGTTCTGATTTATAATCTCCATGGGCCACAACCACAACTCCCTCTTGTCCCCCTGGCACTTAAAATGCAAGTTCAGGTTTTCATTGGCAAGGGATTTCCCACTTTTTAACTTCAATGTAATTAATTATTTCCATGTACATGATGTTACATACACACTTTGTTCCTTACTGAAAGGACAGTTCAATATTGGACTTTTTCATATTTGCCTTTAATCTTTATCTTAAAGAGTTCCTTGTAGCAGAAAATAATTTAGAGCCACAATATTATGAAATTAGGAAGAAAAACAAAATTAGAAGAGAAGATAAAAGGTTGAAAATAAATAAATATATACTTTTCTTAAACAATAAGCTCTCAAGAATTCTGGGTTGAAGAGATAATGCCAAGAGTATTAGGAAAATTGTAGATGATATTTGTGCAGCCTCTAAACTTCACTGGAAGCAGAGACAGCCTGCTTCAGAATTGGGCCACAGATACCCATGAGTGGATGTGGTAATTACAGACAATGAGGGCTAGGAAGAAGGGGAAATATTACACTTCAGGCATGCTGAACTCTTCAGATTCTTTCTGACAGCTTCTATTCACCAATATCCAAACTAAAATCATAGTTGCTTTAATCTACAGTGGGCAAATGGACTCTATTGGCAGTAAGGAGACAGACAGAGGAAGTCATCGAAACCACAAGCTAAATTCTGTGTGGCTGCTCCTAGTAGCGTCTGGAATTCCAGAGAATAATCTTCCACCTCAAATATCTAACTGCAAGATTAACTCAGCCTGGAGATTTGAACTCAAAATAAACACTTGGACTTTTTATATTACAAAGTTTTTTGGTTTGTTTAATAATGGATAGGATAGGGGGAAAATAGTATTATGTGATATACTCAGAAAAAATTCCTTGCAGTCGGTTATTCAGTAATGTGATTCTTATATTTTGTACATTTGGCAACAAATAAGGCTAACAATCTTTATTTCTTAAAAATATATTATTGGCCTTATTTCTTTGGATAGTTTGTCTTTTTCAAAATCTAGCAACTGACGTAAATTACTTCTCTATATAAGATACTTTCAGCTTTTTGAGTTAACAATCTAAATTTTGTATTCAAGTCCATATCAGCAGCCCTCATTCTTTCAATAATGTGTACAAGTTAATATATTCATATTTTCCAGGAATCAACTATTATTCCTGAGAATAAGAAGATACTAGAAGTTAATTCATAACATTATGAAATAAGTCCTACCATACACTGAAAAGAGAATAAAGAGCTTAGTGGACTTATTTGAAATTATATCCTTCTATTAACAAATAATCTGTAAGCACTAATTTTATGCAAGACATTTTGTTAGGTTTTATGAAATATAAAAAATGCAGTTCTACTCTTAAAAAATATTGCCAATGACCTGGTTCTGTTTTACGTGTTTTCTTACCTTGACTGTTACAATATTTACCTAACTCTTCTTTCTTCATCCAGCTTTTTCTACCTAAAATCACCTGAGTTTTCGTGTCACATTCTACTCAAAATTCTTCTGTTTCCCCCTTGCCCTAAACTGTTTTAGCACAAAGTCCAAGATTTCTTAGTATGTGAATCCAATCGGCCTCTCTAGTTTCACTTTTCCCAAAACCCCTCCCATGTATTCTACATATTCACATCACCAAAATGCTCATTTCATAAGAATTTTGTGATTTTGTAGCTATTCCCTTGATCTGACATGCCTTTATCCTTTTGTAAATGTCTTCTTGTCCATCGAATTCAGATGCAAACCCCACCTCTTCCAAGAAGTTTTCCCTCATCTCTTCCTGTCTTGAAGCAACTATTTCCTATTCTGTGTTCCAACACCATGTGGTATATTATGGTTTTATTTCATTCACCTCTCGCCTCATATTTCATTGCTTGCTTCTCTCCTCCTTGCCTTGAAACCATTTCAATTGCTATTTATTAATATTATTTTGGGGGTACAGATGTTTTCCATTAAGAACACTTCAAATCCTTTGGTGCGGGGGTGTAGGATAAAATATTATGTCAGTGAATAAACATCTTTCTCTCTAGGTAGGATATTACATAAAAGCAGGACCATATTGTAGCTACTTTTGCCTTAATCAATAAATATATACTAATTGGATTGAAAGCAATATAAATAAAAGTTTTCAACATCAGTTAAATGAAAAATGCTACAGAAAGAATTTTTATAAAGAAAGGAGGAAACCTGGGGCTTGCTATGCAAATTAGTGCAGGCTTAGTAAGCTCGGAGATATTGGGGGTTCTCTTCCAGACCACGTAATAAAGGGAATATTGCAATAATGCAAGTTACGTGAATTTTTTCGGTTTTCCAGTGCATACAAAAGTCATGCTTACAATACGTTGTAGACTATTAAGTATGCAATAGCTTTATGCCTAAGAAATGTACATACTTTAATTTAAAAATACTTTGTTCCTTAAAAATGCTAACTATTATGAGAGCCTTCAGAAAGTAATCATCTTTTTGCTGATGGAAGGTCTTGCCTCAGTGTCAATGGCTGCTGACTGATCAGAGTGGTGGTTGCTGAAGGTTGGGGGGGCAATTTCTTAAAATAAGACAAGAATGAAGTTTGCCTCATTGATTGACTCTTCCTTTTATGAATGATTTCTCTGTACCAAGCAATGCTGTGTGGTAGCATTTTACCCACAGTAGAACTTCTTTTAAAATTGGAGTCAATCCTCTCAAACCCAGCTGCTGCTTTATCAACCAAGCTTATGTAGTATTCTAAATCCTTTGTCGTCATTTCAACAACCTTCACGTAAGTAGATTCCATCTCAAGAAACCACTTTTATCTGCTCATTCATAAGAAGCAACTCCTCATCCATTAAAGCTTTATCCTGAGATGGCAGCAATTCAATCACATCTTCAGACTCCACTTCTAATTCTAGTTCTCTTGCTGTTTCCATCACATCTGCAGTTACTTCCTCCACTAAAGTCTTGAATCCCTCAAAGTCATCCATGGTGACTTTGGATGACTACTTCTTCCAAATTCCTGTTAATGTTGATATTTTGACCTCCTCCCATGAATCATGAATGTTCTTCATGGCATCTAGAATAATGAATTCTTTCCAGAAGTTTTTCAATTTACTTCGCCCAAATTCATCAGAATATCCACCAAATGTATTTCTTAAACAATAAGACCCAAAAGTAAAAAATTTCTCCTTTATCATGGGCTATGAAATGGATGTTGTGTTGTCAGGCAATGAAAACAATGTGAATCTAGTTGTACATCTCCATCAGAGCTCTTGGGCAACCAGATTCATTTTCAATAAGAAGTAATATTTTAAAAACATTCTGGGGCTTCCTAGGTGGCGCAGTGGTTAAGAATCCGCCTGCCAATGCAGAGGTCACGGGTTCGATCCCAGCTCCAGGAAGATCTCACATGCCGCGGAGCAACTAAGCCCGTGTGCCCAAAAAAAAAAAAACATTCTTTTTCTCTGAGAAGTAGGTCTCAACACAGTGGGCTCAAAATATTCAGTAACCACATTATAAACAGATGTGCTCTCCACTAGGCTTTGCTGTTCCATTTATAGAACACAGGAAGAGTAGATTTAGTGTAACCTGAAGGGCCCTAGAGTTTTCAGAATGGTAAATGAGCACTGATTTCAACTTAAAGTCACCAGCTGCATTAGCCCCCAGTGAGAGAGTCCGTCTGTCCTTCGAAGTTTTGAAGCTGGGCATTGACTTCTCCTCTCTAGTTATGAAAGTCCTAAAGGCATCTTCTTCCAAAAGACATCTTTCTCATCTACACTGAAAATCTGTTGTTTAGTGGAGCCACCTTCATGAATTATCTTAACTAGATCTTCTGGATAACTTGCTGCATCTTCTACGTCTGCACTTACTGCTTCACCTCGCACTTTTACATTATAGAGACAGCGTCTTCCTCTGCTCACTTCAAACTTTTCTTCTGCAGTTTCCTCATCTCTCTCAACCTTCATAGAACTGAAGGTAGTTATGGCCTTGTTCTGGATTAGGCTTTGGCTTTAGAGAATGTTGTGACTGGTTTGATCTTCTATCCAGACATTCAAACTTTTTCCATATGAGTAATAACATTGTTTAATTTTCTTATCATTCATATGTTCACTGCAGTGGCACTGTTAATTTCTTTCAAGAACATTTCCTTTGCATTCATAGCTTAGCTAACTGTTTGGTGCAAGATGCCTAGCTTTCAGCCTGTCTCGGCTTTTGACAGGCCTTCCACCCTAAGTTTAATCATTGCTAGCTTTTGATTTAAAGTGAGAAATGTGAGACTCTTCCTTTCCTTGAACACTTAGAGGACATTGTAGGGTTATTAATTGGCCTAATTTTAATATTATTGTGTTCCTGGGAATAGGGAGGCCCAAGGAGAGGGAGAGAGGTGGGGGAATGGCCTGTTGGTGGAGCAGCCAGAACATACACAACATTCCTAAGTACACAATCTTATATGGGTATGGTTCAGGACTTCCCAAAACAATTACACCAATGACATCAAAGATCACTGATCACAGAGCACCATAACAAATATAATAATAATGAAAAAGTTTTAAATATTGGAAAAATTATAGCATTGTGACACAAAGACACAAAGTAAGCAAATTCTGTTGGAAAAATGACACCAATAAACTTGCTTTAAGGAGGGTTGCCACAAATCTTCAATCTAAAAAAAAAAAAAAAAACAATATCTGCAAAGCCCAATAAAATGAGTTATGGCTATACTAAAAGTAAAAATCCTTTGAGTAATGAATCATTTTGCACATTTCATGTTTTATTGGACACATATTTCAAATTATGGAGGAATTGAAACTTTTAGCAGCAATTATAATTTCAGATGCAGTAAAACACTATCAAAGCAAACATTTATTTTATAAAGAATCAAAGGGTTATTTACTCCTAGGAAATTTTGTTTGACTATTACTGAATGAGAAATTAGTAGAAAGAAAGTAGAGGAGCACAAAGTGTACACCAGACTTAAGAAGTACTAAAATTAGAAAGACACATGGTTTATCTAATCAAATGTCCCAAGCACACTTGATGGCAGGGATATTTGCCTGGAGGGCAATATTCTTCATGAAAATAATATTTAAATAAATACATGCTACTTTATTCATTTCTTATAAATGAATTTCTTATAAATGAATGTCATTCATCTATGTATTTTTCAAATGTTCCTTGAACCTAATAATAACTTCAACTTATATCATAGCTTTAACAGATTCCACACACTGACACAAGCCAATCAAATCCAAATAATGTTTACCAAGTGCTTATGATAAAACAACCTCTATTCTGAGCAGTGTCATACACAGATATAACAGCAGCCTCTGCCTTAAGAAAGTCGGCTGGGGGCTTCCCTGGATACCCAGTGGTTAGGAATCTGCCTGCCAATGCAGGGGACATGGGTTCCAGCCCTGATCCAGGAAGATCCCACATGCTGTGGAGCAACAGCCTGTGCCCCACAACTACTGAGCCTGCACTCTGGAGCCTGGGAGCCACAACTACTGAAACCTGCACACTCTAGGGCCAACGTGCCACAACTACTGAGCCCACATGTTGCACCTACTGAAGGATGCACACCTAGAGCTGGTGCTCCACAGCAAGAGAAGCCACCACACTGAGAAGCCTGTGCACCACAATGAAGAGTAGCCCCAGCTTGCCAAAACTAGAAAAAAGTCCATGCGCAGCAACAAAGACCTAAAATGCAACCAAAAAAAAAAAAAAAGTCAGCTGACATAAACGCTATTAAAAAAAGCATGATGAAACAGTGGTAATTTTACACAAAAGTGTCACAGGAGCCGTGAAGAGGAGCACTTCCTTGTGAGAGTAGGGCTAGAGGTGCCTTTTAGGGAGAAAAGACTAAGAAAACAAGGGAAAGCTAGGCAATTGGAAGAGAGGGTAGATGCTGGCAGAATGGAAATTCCAAGCAGAGAAGAAAGCATGATTAAAAGCAGAGGACAGCATGAATCAGCTGGTTTGGGCAGCACTGACATTCCAGGTTGGCTGAAAGAAAACCATTCTCAACCCACACCAAGGAAAGCCCAGTATTTCTAATGTATTTGATTTTGGTAACTAAAGTTATGGCTGCTTTTCCTTTTGAGTTAGACATCTTTAAAAAAATGACCTTTTAGAACAACAGTCTTAATAAGTATAATAATAATCACATACAATATATACTAATATAATATAATATATAATAACATAATATGTATAACATCATATTATATTATATTATATATCATAATATATAGTATTCTTAATAACATTTATTGAAGGCTTATGTACCAGACATTGCACCAAGTACTTTGCACCTGTCTTCCAATTTTACCTTCACCAAATCATTTGAATGAGATAGTATTACCAGCCCCATTTTACAGAGTGAAGAAATAAAAATAAAGAAATAAACTTACTTGTCCAAGTTCTTATTGTTACAAAGTTGTGGACTCCAGATCATTGGAGGTGCCTTCCATGAACACTTGAACTTTCTCTGTACCATTTTGAGGTAATAATTAACCTTTCACTAATTGCATTTTCAAGCAAAAAACTTTTTAAGGGATGAGTTTTCACTTCTAAGGAATTGCTTGTCATTTAGTCTGTTCTCCAGAATGACGTGAAATTTTCTATGGAAGAAAATAGCAACCCTACTGTCACTGACTTTTTTTGAGGAAGAATTATTTGCTCCCCAAAGCTTTTTAACTCTCTAACACACTTTTTATCACTTTCTAAACTACCATTATGCATCCAGTCATGCACAAGTAGATCACAGTTATAATAGTTTAAAATTTGTTTTGTCTTCCTTCTTTGAACTGGCAAGTTTATCTCCAAAAGTGTATACACTTTTTCTGCTTTTTGAAGATTATAGATTATATATCTAATTCTAAGACAACATCATTACTTACTCTTAACCTTAATTAAACTAAGGTTGTATTCTGAAACTACCACATATCATATTTCTTCCTTGAGCACAGACAAAATTAGTGTTAATTTGTATTGTTCTTAATTTGTTTTTCTACTTTTAGAACCTTTGAATTATATTTCTGATATTTAAAGAGAGAACTAAATTAACAACTTAAGCAACTTGCCTTTGATTTGTTATAATTAAATCCCACACATTCCAATCCAAATTCCTTCCTTCCTTTTTTCAACCTTTCTCCATTAAATCAAAAACATTTACTGTGTGTGAGGTCTTCACCTTAAGTTGTAAGCTTATATTGTATTATTTCATAACATATTTTCATTTTGAAACCTGAGAGAAATTTTTTCTTTTACTATGAAAAAATATGATTTTCTTCAAATGTTTGACACAAACAATGGCATCATGCTATAAACATGAAATCCTGGTTGAGCTTAAAAATATCCACTCTCCATTTATCCCCCATCCAAATCCTTAATGTCTAATGTCATTGACCTGAATTACCTCTTTTGACCAGGGACTCATTTATAAATGTTAGTGTGAAAAAATAACCACTTGAAGAACTCACTGAAATGAAACTTATCTAGCTCCAACCTAGGCTGCTGGCGTGGGGTACAAGAACATCAGGCTACATTTAACAATCACTGCATCAGATGTTGCAAAACACTCACATTCACACAGGCTTACTTTTGCTAGGGCAGTTCTCTGACACATCTTCCCTGGAAGCTCACAAAACTTACTTATTTTAAAATAACTTTATTCAGGTAAAAAGTTTCATATGTTAAGGTACACTCATTGTAAGAATACAATACAAGATGTTTTAGTAAATTTATTAAATTATGGTAATCATTATCACCATCCAACTTTAGGATGTGTACATTACCCAAAAAGTTTCCTTATGCCCTTTTGAGTCTGCTATTTGCTATCTCAATATTTATCCTTTTTCTGGACATTTCATATAAGTGGAATCATTCACTGTGTGATATTTTTGTCTAGTTTCTTTGACTTAGCCTAGTGATTTGAGACCTATCTAAGTTATAATATGTACCAGTGGTTACTTCCTTTTCACTGATGTATAGTATTCCACTATGCAGATTTACTATATTTTGAAAACATATATTCACCAATAGACAGACATTTGAATTGTTTCAAGTTTTCAGCTATTATGAATGTGATAGTTTATGTATGAGTTCATGTGGGCATTATATTTTTATTTTTATTGGGTACATTCACATAATTTGTTTTTAAAACCAGCTATCCAATATTCAAATATTTTATTTCCAGAATAAAAGTGATATTAAAAATATTTCACTCTGCAAAGAGTTTATTTACATGTATTGTTTATGTTACATTAAGTATACAGTTTATGAATCATGTGTCAAATCAGTAGTTCCCTAATCCAAACTTCATGTTTCCCTCTTTCTTAAGTAACAGAATTTTAATATTTTACTAAGTACATTGTCATTGAATCAAGATTTCCCAAGTTGTAATGCAGTTAAATGTGATCATGTGATTAAGTCTCAGCCAGAGTTGTAACTAGATATGCTGTTACAACTTGAGAGAGAGACGGTTCAAGATGGTGGAGTAGAAGGACATGTGCTCACTCCTTATTGCAAGAGCACCAGAATTACAACTAACTGCTGAACAATCATCAATAGAAAAACACAAACTCACTAAAAAAGACACTACACATCTAGAGACAAAGGAGGAGCCACAATGAGATGGTTGGAGGGGCGCTATCGGGATAAAATCAAATCCCATAACTGCTGGGTGGGCAACTCACAAACTGGAGAAAAGTTATACCGCAAAAGTACACCCACTGGAGTGAGGGTTCTGAGCTCCACATCAGGCTTCCCAACCTGGGGGTCCAGAAATGGAAGGAGGAATCCCCAGAGAATCAGACTTTGAAGGTCAGTGGGATTTGATTGCAGGACTGCCACAGAACTGAGGGAAATGGAGACTCCATTCTTGGAGGTCACACAAAAAGTAGTGTGCCCACCAGGATCCAGGGGGAAGTAGCAGTGACTCCCATAGAAGACTGAACCAGACCTACCTGCTAGTGTTGGAGGGTTGCCTGCAGAGGTGGGGGTGGCTATGGCTCACCATGGGGACAGGGAAACTGGCAGCAGGTATTCAAGGAAGTGGTCATTGGTGTGAGTACTCCCAGAGTCGCCATTAGCCCCACCAAAGAGTTTGTAAGCTCCAGTGCTGGGTTGCCTCATGTCAAACAACCAACAGGGTTGGGAACACAGCCCCACCCATTGGCAGACAAGCAGATTAAAATTTCACTGAGCTCCACCCACAAAGCAACACCCAGCCCTACCTACCACCAGTCCCTCACATCAAGAAGCATGCACAAGCCTCTTACACAGCCTTCTCCACAAGAGGGCGAAAGCAGTATCAAGCAGTATCAGTAGTATTTTGTTCTGTGGAACTGAAAACCACAGCCACAGAAAGATAGAGAAAATGAAAAGACAGAGGACTTTGTACCAGAGGAAGGGACAAGATAAAACCCCAGCAAAACAACTAAATGGAGATAGGCAAACTTCCAGAAAAAGAAATCAGAATAAAGATAGTGAAGATGATCCAGGACTTCCAAAAAAGACTGGATGCAAAGATGCAACAAAAGTTTAACAAAAACCTAGAAGAATTAAAACAAACAGAGATAAGAAACACAATAACTGAAATGAAAAATATACTAGAAGGAACCAATAACAGATTAACTGAGGCAGAAGAACGAATAAGTGCCCTGGAAGACAGAATGGAGAAAATCACTGATGCAGAAAAGAATAAAGAAAAAAGAATGAAAAGAAATGAAGGGAACCTAAGAGACCTCTGGGACAATGTTAAATGCACCAACATTCACATTATAGGGGTCCCAGAAGGAGAAGAGAGAGAGAAAGGACCCGAGAAAATATTGGAAGAGATTATAGCAGAAAACTTCCCTAACATGGGAAAGGAAATAGGCACCCAAGTCCAGGAAGCACAGAGAGTCCCAGTCAGGATAAACCCAAGGAGAAACACATCAAGACACATAGTAGTCAAATTGACAAAAACTAAAGACAAAGAAAAATTATTAAAAGCAACAAGGGAAAAACGACAAGTAACATGCGAGGGAACTCCCATCAGGTTAACAGCTGATTTCTCAGCCAAAACTCTGCAGGCCAGAAGGGAGTGGCATGATATATTTAAATTGATGAAAGGGAAGAACCTACAACCAAGAATACCCAGCAAGGATCTCATTGAGATTCTATGGAGAAAGCAAAAAATTTACAGACAAACAAAAGCTAAGAGAATTCAGCAACACCAAACCAGCCCTACAACATATTCTAAAGGAACTTCTCTAAGTGGAAAACATAAGATTAGAAAAGGACCTACAAAAACAAAAACAAAATGAGTAAGAAAATGGTAATAGGAACATACATATCAATAATTACCTTGAATGTAAATGGACTAAATGCACCAACCAAAAGACACAGACTGGCTGAAGGGATACAAATACAAGATCCACATATAACCTGTCTACAAGAAACTCACTTCAGACCTAGGGACTCATACAGACTGAAAGTGAGGGTATTGAAAATGATATTCCATGCAAATGGAAATCAAAAGAAAGCTGGAGTAGCGATACTCATATCAGATAAAATAGACTTTAAAATAAAGAATGTTGCAAGAGAGAAGAAAGGACATGACATAATGATCAAGGGATCAATCCAAGAAGAGGAGATAACAATTATAAATATATATGCACCCAATATAGGAACATCTCAATACATAAAGCAAATAATAACTATAAAAGAGGAAATTGACAGTAACACAATAATAGTGGGGGACTTAAACACCCCACATACACCAATGGACACATCATCAGACAGAACATTAATAAGGAAACATAAGCTTTAAATGACACAATAAACCAGCTAGATTTAATATGTATCTATAGGACACTACATCCAAAAACCACAGATTACACTTTCTTCTCAAGTGCACGTTTTGGGTTACAAATCAAGCATTGGTAAATTAAAGAACATTGAAATCATATCAAGCATATTTTCTGACCATAATGCTATGAGATTAGAAATAATTATAGGAAAAAAGCTGTAAAAAATACAAACACATGGAGGCTAAACAATACACTACTAAATAACCAAGAGATCACTGAAGAAATCAAAGAGGAAATCAAAAAATACCTAGAGACAAATGACAATGAAAACACAACAATCCAAAACCTATGGGATGCAGCAAAAGCAGTTCTAAGAGGGAAGTTTATACCAATACAATCGTACCTCAAGAAACAAGAAAAACCCCAAATAAACAATCTAACATTATACCTAAAGAAACTAGAGAAAGAAGAGCAGACAAAACCCAAAGTTAGTAGATGGAGAGAAATCATAAAGATCAGAACAGAAATAAATGAAAGAGAAACAAAGAAAATAATAGCAAAAATCAATAATAAACCTTTAGCAAGACTCATCAAGATAAAGACGGAAAGAACTCAAATCAATAAAATTAGAAATGAAACAGAAGAAATTACAATCAACTCTGCATAAATAAAAAGCACCATAAGAGACTACTGCAAGCAACTATATGCCAATAAAATGGACAACCTGGATGAAATGGACAGAATCTTAGAAACGTAGAAACTTCCAAGACTGAGACACGAAGAAATAGAAAATATGAACAGACCAATCACAAGTAATGAAATTGAAACTATGATTTAAAATCTTCCAAAAAACAAAAGTCCAGGGCCAGATGGCTTCACAGGTGAATTCTATCAAACATTTAGAGAACAGCTAACACCCATCCTTCTCAAATGCTTCCAAAAAATTTTAGAGGAAGGAACAATCCCAAACTCATTCTATGAGGCCATCACCCTAATAGCAAAACCAGACAAAGATACTGCTAAAAAAGAAAATTACAAACCAATATCACTGATGAATTTAGATGCAAAAATCCTCAACAAGATACTAGCCAACAGAAACAATCAACACATTAAAAAGATCATACACCATGATCAAGTGGGGTTTACCCCTGAAATGAAAGGATTCTTCAATATGTGCAAATCAATGAATGAGATACACCATATTAGCAAATTGAAGGATAAAAACCACATGATCATCTCAATAGATGCAGAAAAAGCTTTTGACAAAATTCAACACCCATTTATGATAAAAACTCTCCAGAAGGTGGGCATAGAGGGAACCTGCCTTAACATAATAGAGGCCATATCCAACAAACCCACAGCAAACATCATTCTCAATGGTGAAAAACTGAAAGCATTCCCTCTAAGATCAGGAAGAAGACAAGGATGTCCACTCTCACCACTGCAATTCAACATAGTTTTGGAAGTCTTTGCCACAGCAATCAGAGAAGAAAAAGCAATCAAAGGAATCCAAGTAGGAAAAGAAGAAGTAAAACTGTCACTGTTTGCAGATGACATGATACTATACATAGAAAATCCTAAAGATGCCGCCAGAAAGTTACTAGAACTAATCAATGAATTTGGTAAAGTTGCAGGATACAAAATTAACACACAGAAATCTTTTGCATTTCTATACATTAACAATGAAAGATCAGAAAGAGAAATTAAGGAAATAATCCCATTCACTATTGCAACAAAAAGAATAAAATACCTAGGACTAAACCTAAGGGGGTAAAAGACCTGTACTCAAAAAACTATATGACACTAATGAAAGAAATCAAAGATGACGCAAACAGATGGAGAGATATACCATGTTCTTGGATTGGAAGAAGCAACATTGTGAAAGTGACTGTACTACTCAAAGCAATCTACAGATTCAATGCAATTTCTATCAAATTACCAGGGGCATTTTTTATAGAACTAGAACAAAAAATCCTAAAATTTTTACAGAGACACAAAAGACCCTGAATAGCCAAAGCAATCTTGAGGGGAAAAAAATGGAGTTGGAGGAATCAGACTCCCTGACTTCAGTCTATACTACAAAGCTACAGTATTCAAGATAGTATGGTACTGGTACAAAAACAGAAATATAAATCAATACAACAGGATAGAAAGCCCAGAGATAAACTATGGTCAACTAATCTATGACCAAGGAGGCAAGGATATACAATGGAGAAAAGGCAGCCTCTTCAGTAAGTGGTGCTGGGGAAACTGGACAGCTACATGTAAAAGAATGAAATTAAAGCACTCCCTAACACCATACACAAAAATAAACTCAACATGGATTAAAGACCTAAAGGTAAGGCCAGACACCAAAAAACTGCTAGAGGAAAACATAGGAAGAACACTCTTTGACATAAATTACAGCAAGATCTTTTTTGATCCACTCCCTAGAGTAATGGAAATAAAAACAAAAATAAATAAATGAGACCTAATGAAACTTCAAAGCTTCTGCACAGCAAAGGAAACTATAAGCAAGACGAAAAGACAACCCTCAGAATGGGAGAAAATTTTTGCAAATGAATCAACAGACAAAGAATTAATCTCCAAAATATATAAACAGTTCATGCTGCTCAATATCCAAAAAACAAACAACCCAGTCAAAAAATGGGCAGAAGACCTAAATAGGCATTTCTCCAAAGAAGACATGCAGATGACCAAGAGGCACATGAAAAGCTGCTCAACATCACTAATTATTAGAGAAATGCAAATCAAAACTACAATGAGGTATTACCTCACACTGGTTAGAATGGGCATCATCAGAAAATCTACAAACAGTAAATGCTGGAGAAGGTGTGGAAAAAAGGGAACCCTCTTGTACTATTAGTGGGAATGTAAATTGATACAGCCACTATGGAGCACAGTATGGAGGTTCCTCGAAGAACTAAAAATAGAGTTACCATATGACCCAGCAGTCCCATTGCTGGGCATATACCCAGAGAACACCATAATTCAAAAAGACACATGCACTCCAATGCTCATTGTAGCACTATTTACAATAGCCAGGACATGGAAGCACCCTAAATGTCCATCAACAGACGAATGGGTAAAGAAGAAGTGGTACATATATATACAATGGAATATTACTCAGCCGTAAAAAGAAATAAAATTGGGACAGTTGTAGAGACATGGATGGACCTAGAGACTGTCATACAGAGTGAAGTGAGTCAGAAAGAGAAAAACAAACATCGTATATTAACGCATATATGTAGAATATTGAAAAATGGTACAAATCAACCAGTTTGCAAGGCAGAAATAGAGACAGAGATGTAGAGAACAAACATATAGACACCAAGTGGGGGAAAGCAGGTGGCATGGGGGGATGAATTGGGAGACTGGAATTGCCATATATACATTGCTAATAAGAAAAAAATATCAAATTGTACACTTTAAATATATGCATTTTACTGTATGTTAATTTTATCTCAATAAAAGCTCTTAAAAAAATAACTTGGTAGATATTTGGGGGAAGCCATTTAGGGCAAGTTTACTCAAGCTTGGAGGGACAGCTACTTGCAATTATAGCTTTTATGCTCCTTTCTGTCTTCAACGGTGATATAATTTCTGGGATACCAGCAGCCTTCTTGGGCCATAAAGTAACCTAGAATATAGAAGACTTGTGTTTGGATAGAACAAAAAATAGGATTTGGGTCCCTGCCAGGTTGGAGAGACCAGGCCACAAGAACACCCTCACTTCCAACAACAGTTACAAATGCAGGGGTCTCTGAGGTCACTCTTTAGTTCGATGATTTGCCAGAAGGACTCACAAACTTCGCTGAAAGCTCATGATTATGGTATATTATAGTTAAAGTATACAGATTAAAATCAGGCCATGGAAGAGGCACACGGAGTTGAGCCCAGGCAAGTTTCAAATACCTGGGCTTCTAGCTGCGGGTATTTTGTCCTCTCCTGATGGAGTTCTCGATAATGTCAATTTCCCAGCTATGACATGTGACAGGATGCATGGGGTATTCCAACCAGAAAGTTCACCAGAGCCTTGGTATCAGAGTATTCACAGGGACTGGTTGATGTAAACCTTGTTGAACACCCATGTGGCTGACTTCAGGCCCACATTCCTTTGGAAGTTCACTAATAGCACATGGTCCAAAGCCCCCAAATCACTGTGTTTATATCTGGTCTGACCCAAGGTCCCCAACCTAAATCATATCCTTGTTTGTGTGGCACAAATCTCTCAGTCTAAATCACATTCTCACATATAACTGGTCTAAGACCCTGAGGCAAACAAAGGCATTTCTATCAGGCAGAGTATTCTGACTGCTTAGAGTGAAAGAAAAAAGCCAGACCTCGTCTTGGGTAAGGCCAAATTCTTTACTACTGATACTGTCTACTACAGAGACTTTACTCTGATGTCAGCCTAAAGCCACCATAAAATATTTGGATTGCCTATCTCCAGGCTTTTTCAACATGAGAGATTTTTGTCTCATTTATGCCACTTTTGTGGAACAGATATTTTTTTTTTTTGCTGCATTCAGCCAAACTTCATCCTAAATGACCAACATGGGAATAGGTAACATTAGGTAACACAGATAAGAATACATTCTATGACTTCTTCCTAACAGTATACAAAATACTTAAGAAGAATCATTAGATATAAAAAACTATGTTTTATCAGAAGATATGCAACTGCTGTGATAGCATGAAATTATGTAATTACAGGATAGGTATCCAAATGTAAAAATGTTGTGTAAACAAACAAATAAATAAATAAACAACATTATAGAAGGGAGACAAAATACAGATACATATACCAATAAATAAACACTATTAAGATGTAGGTGATAATTTTGAAAAATTTCTCCATGTCAAATGAAACTATTATTTAACCAAGAGAAAGCACTGAAATGGCACTGGTCATTTGCATGTATTGGAGAGGACTTGCCACTATAGTGCTGAAATTACCAACCACAGTGAAAGATGCTACAAAACTTTTCCTCACCTTTTGGATGATCAAGAGATTCAATAACCAAATAGGCTATAATGTCAAAATAATAATGAGAATACTGATCTATAATAAATTTCTGGCGCAGAAGATGGTATACAGGATGATGGAATTTGCATGCAACAGAAACTTAATAACAGTATTTTAACAAAATAGTGGTTTATATTTATTTGTTATAAGAAATCTTCAAGTAGGCTGTCCAGAGCTGATTAAATTGCCTAAGTAAACAAGCAAAGATTCTGATATATTCAAGCTTCTTGTTCCACTTTCTCAGACATGCACACTGTGTCTCAGTGATTCTAGATGACTGATTTACCTCCAGGACTTGATTCAATGTCCTAGGCATAGGGAAGGGAAAAGGTCAGAGAACAAAGGAAACATGCTAGCTGACTTTCTTCTCTATGGGAGAAACTGTGTTCATGGAATTTCGTTCTCAGTAGACACCTGTTTATATCTTGTTTCACATAGCAAAGTCCCAGATCCATCCCTTACTCCAAGGCAGTCTAGAGGTGCAAGCATTTTCAGTAATATGCAAGATATTAATTAGGAAACAAGTAAGGTCTGTCACAAGAAAAGACAGAGGGTGGATGTAGAATCTGGTCTTAGTGAATTTAGATAATAGTCAAATAGAAATGATTTTTCATGATGTCATTTATCTATATGCTATTTCTACACATTTTGGTAACATTATGAGTTAAATACGAAATGAACTGAGCCAGGTCAATATTACTTAACCAAAAATGTGTTATTTTTCTTACTGTCTTATAAAGATATAAAATTAAAAGCAAATGTTCCAATAATATATTTAGTTCCCTCATAGAACATAATATTTTGCCAATGCATGTTGAAATATCAATGATGTAAATGTAGCAACTATTTTATTAAATTTTATGCTTTTTAACTTTATTTCAGATAACTGTTTCTAATATTGATAGATATTTATTCCCAATATTTCGTAAGTAACCAAAACTTACAAATATGTAAAAAAAATCAGGTTTGTTTACAGATCAGTTTTATTATTATGAATAATATAACAGAATTTATATGATCCTTCATAAAATTTCAATTTAGAATTTATCTTACAGGGTAAATTGAGATGAAATGAAATCAGAAAAATCATAATACATATTATATGATATTCTTCTCCCCGATTTTAATGTCTGTATAATTTTTCTGCTGAAAGTTGAGAAATTATAACTCAGCCAATGTCAGATTTTTCTTTTATGTGAAGGTTTTTCTCTCTGTGTTAGTAATGTAACTTTCACAATTATTAAATACTAGCATCTGTCTTGTTAAATAATATTTTAACCTCTGAAATTTTTCAAAACATTTGTCAGAAGTGCTTCTTAAAATTATTAAATATTGTCATGACAGTACACAGTGAATATAAGTGAATATTTTCTCTTTTTAAATCAAATTTTTATTTTGGGATAATTTTAGACTTATAGAAAAGTTGCAAAAAGACAGTAAAATTAGTTCCCGTATACCTTGCACAGTGACTGCACCAACTTACATTCCCCCCATTTTAACATCTTACATTTCTATGATGTTTTTGTCAGAACTAAGAAACCATGTTGGTACATTACGATTAAATAAACTGCAGATTTATTTGGATTTTACCAGTCATTTCATTAATGTCTTTATTTTCCAGGATTAAATTCAAGGTACCGCAGCGCCTTTGATTGTTTTATCTCCCCACTACCCTCTGGTCTGCGGCAAGGCTGTGGCAGTTTCGAGGAGTCCTGTCCTCACGGCCTGTCAGACAAACCCCAGACTGGGTTTGTCTAACATTTTTCCTATGCTTAGCCTGGGGTTATAGCCTTTGGGAAAAGAACAACACAGAGGCGAGGTGCCTTTTTTGTCACATCGCATTGGCGGTACATGTTAACCATAAGGCACCGCTCATTGTCCTGGGCTTCATCACTGGGTCAAGGCAGGGTTGGTGAGGTTTCTCCACTTTAAAGCCACTGCTCTTCCTTTTCCCTCCTCAACCCCTTGAAAGTGAATCATTAAGTCCATCCCACCTTCCTGGAGGGGAGTGTATTTACACATATGATTTTGAATTCTTCTGTAAGAAAGATTTGTATTTACTTTCCTCTTTATTAATCCAATGTAAATATTATCTTGATGGCAAAATTTTCTCTTCATATTATGTATTATACAATATGTTAATTTTAGAATATTACATGATGTATCAGTCAGGGTTCTCCAGGGAAATAGAACCACTAAGATATAAATATACCTACACATATATACATATGCTTATATACATATACACCCATATATATACCGAATGGGAGAGCATTAGTTCAAGGGATAGGCTCATGTGACTCTGGGGGCTGGCAAGTCTGAAACAAGGCAGACGGCAGGCTGTAAATTCTTGTGCAGGAGTTGATGCTACAGGCTTGAGGCAGAATTTCATCTTTGGGAAGACTTAGTTCTCAGTTTTAAAGGCTTTCAATGGATTGGATGAAGCCTACCCACATTGTCCAGAATGATCTCCTTTACTTGGTGTCAGCTGATTGTAGATGTTAACCACATTCGCAAAATACCTTCACACCAACATCCAGACCTGTGTGCAATTGTGTAACTGGGAACTGTACCAACATACACACAAAACTAACCATCACATGTGCACAATGGGTGAAATTTGTGTTCACAGAAAGGGAGACACTTGTGCTAGTTTTCATTTTTTTTCCACCTAAAGTAAGCTTAAATTAATGTTATTTCCTATCATTTGCCTTTTTTGAACAAACAGATAAACCAATCAGAGAATATATGTAGTAAAGCTGTACATCTGGGAAAATAGACTTTGATCATTTTCTGAGAAAGAAAAAAAAAATTTAACTATTATATCAAAGGCAGAAACAACTGCTGTCTCTTAGCCTAGGTTTCCCCAAAGCAGAGCCTGAGAGCACAGCCTGTATGTGCTTTATAGGGGAATGTAATCTTAGCAGGAAGAGTGAGGGACGCGTGAGTAAAAGGGAAGAGGTGAGAATCCGAACTCATGTGCCCTGTGGTGGCCAATGCCTGGAGTGACATCCCACAAGACCTTCTGAAGAACCCTATATTCTGAGTGCCTCAGAAGTGACTTCCACCGCCCATTGGTCTAGGGTTGCCACGTTGGCCAATGCCCCGTGAGGGTTTCTAGGGGCCAGGCAGGAGGTGAGAGGGTCTGTGCAGGCCCCAGGGGCAGGGGCAGTGGTGGTTGCCAGGCTGGGCTGCAAGAAGCCAGACATGCTCCTGGGATTTGCCGTCATGTTCAAATAACTCATCCCCACTGTCCATCTACTTCAGTGTCGGCAGAAAACCTGTGTCATTAAAAATGCTCTTTAATATCTCACAAGCAAACATGGCCACTTCCTGATTCGCTCTGGTAGACTTTCAGGGCCAGAATAGACACTGACTGACTGGTGAGATATAATTTTCAAGTGCTAAAAAAATGAAGCCATTTCCTCCAGGCTTTTGAGGATTCATTATTTCAGCCCAGAGCATAGCTGCCCTGTTGAGTCTCCTGTCTCTAGGGTCCCTCTCTTCCAATTTCTACTGCATCTTCTGTTTATTCCATTTATTTTGAAAAAATTGATGCATCTTACTGTAGTGGTTTTGGTAATATTAGAACTAATTTTGATCCTTAGAATGCTGCTTTCAGCATTTGGATAATTCCCAGAACCAATTTATCAATGTGCAGTGTTCCTCTCTTTTGTTTTTCTGATATCCTTGTTGATAATTCCCACGATCTATTATCGAATCACAAGACACCAATATGATAAAATTTCAGAACCATCTGCTTTAAAAATTAACGCTTTCTTGGTTTGCTGTGTTGCCTTCAGCCATTGGTCATGAATATGTCCTGCACACATTTTTTTCTTTTTAATTCAAGAAATTTAGAATTTCAACAAATATTTTCTCTGAAAAATAATACTATAAATAAAAGAATCCTAAAGATATAATTATCGAGAAAGGGCAATTAGAATGAAGACGCCTGAGTCAGTTTTAAACATACCACAAAAGTAGAAACTCAAGTTGTGTAACTTTCTTATCTGTTCATCTCTTGTCAAGTGGAAAATTTTTTCCTTGCTCTATTTATAATTATGTTTTCTAATTCCTCTGGTTCTCATGAAAATAACTGCAAATGTTTCAGGTAATTGTCAATATTTCAGACAATTGTCTGATTAATAATGGTAGCAAAATCCATTGTGTATCAATCACGTGCCTTTGTACTATGTACTTCACATCCACTACTTCACCCTCCTCACAAAGACCCGCTCAGCAGATGAGGACAGAGTCTAGTCCAGTGACCTTGCTCATCCAGGAGCAGGGAGTCAATGATAAGAGTAAAGTAAAATTCTGTCTGTCGCCATAATCAATGTGACAAACCTAATTTTGGAGCCCTCCAGAGACTGGCACACCCTAATGATATTTTCCATTTTGGTCTGATACACATGATTTTCTCCACTTTACTGCTTTGTGCATTCCTCACCTCAGGACTTTCAAGTTTTACAACCTTGACAAGAGCTTCTGTCTCTCACAGCCTCAAGTCTCTCTTAATCATAACACATATAGCCCCCTTTCTTCTTTTAACCACAGTGGAGACTGTATCCTCCCTCCCTCTCCCTGTGGACCATCACCACCATGGCCACTCCCCACTTCTCTATTGCTTCTGTCTTCTCTCACAGTTTGTTTGGAGTCCTTCTCTCTCACCTGTAAGCTTAATTGCTCTCTTTTCTAGTTTTTGTTTGTTCTTCCACATAAAAACTTGCTTAAGTATCTCCTATTCTTTGATTTATGCTGTTTTGAAACTGATGCCGTTTAAAGATTTGTACTCGTTTTAGGATTGCATCAGTGGCGAGAAGGAGACTGAGCCTTTCAGTTAAGATACCTGTGGTCCCAGCTGCGTGGAAGGAAGATGAGGCTGGTGGAGACCTAAACTGGCAAAAGTCCTAAAAACAAAGTGGGGTGTAGACTGTAGAGGAAAGGAGAGGGCTGTTTTAGATTGAGGAGGCAGAATGGGCAGAGGAGGATTGGTCCCGGTGATGTAGGAGACAGATGAGCCCCTGGACTGAGCAGCTGGTGTTTGTCAAGCAGGGTTAATCGGAGCCTTGTTTTCCTTGGAAACTTCAAGGACAAATACTGGCAGGAACTGAGCTCTGCTGGAGTAAAGAGATAAGATGACCACATCCATCATTCCTGAGATAAAGGAAACCTTCCTACCTGCACATGCGCAGGAACTCTCCTTGGGGTTCGCTAACCCACAATATGTGGTGTCAGTCTCCCATAGGCCTCTGCACTGGAATCCATCTTGGCAAAAAGATGCACACGCATATCAGTGAGGCCCTAGGACAAGCCAGGTGGGGAAAAACTGAGATAATTGGCCAGAGGAACACAAAAACCTGGAATAATTGCTCCATTTAATGATTTAACCACCTCTTTACTACCTTCTTTGCATTAGATAGGACACCCACACACTTTCTCTCCAGGTGTGCATCTCTGCCTTACTTTTATCTTAAATAAATAAACTGGTTCTCTGTGTATTCTTCCACATGTTGTGCTGTGTCTCTAATAATAAATTTTGTACTTATTTTTGCCTCCTTGAAGCATTCTTGTTTTCATATAGGGGCAAGATCCAGGGCAGCTTTGCTTCTGGCATCTAGCCCCTGGGGGCCTAGTGGCTAGGATTCCTGGCTTTCATTCAGGCTATCCTGGTTCCATTCCTGGGCAGGGAACTAAAATCCTACTTCAGGACCACTCACTGCTGTCTCTCCAAGATCACTGGCAAGTCCAACAGATGGTAAAGTCATTAACCTTTATTAGCAGAGAAAGAGAAATTGGGCTTAATTCACAACAGAGCTTCAAATTCTATCCAGGGAAGAGCTGTGGTAGGCCCTTGATGATGAAGGACAGCAACAAAATGATGTTTCTAAAAGGTGTTTCAGGTGAGAGTGAGAGGAAGAGACTCTAGTGGAGAAAATCTAGAGACAGAAATACTGGCTGAAATATGTAGAAATCCAGCTGATGTGGGAGCCTAGCCTGGTAGCTGATGAAGTAAAGCTAAAACTGATTCAGCACATATTGTGGTGAAAACAGCAGAAAACCAGATACCTAAATTGATACTGGCTGGAGAGTTGTACAGGCAGGATGCAATAAATATAATAAGAAATAATTCCAAAATCTTGAGGATGATGGACCTGGATATTAATATCCTTGCAGGGTGGAATAATTCTGTGGGAAGAGGTCAAAGAAAAGTATTCACAGTCACATTTCTGAAGGCTGGAGAATTTCTCAAGTTCTCAGAAAAAAACAAGATTTGATATCCAAAGATCGGTTTCATTATAGTTTATTTTTTAATTAAAATTCTAGGGGTATACACATTGAAATGTGGAAATCATTTCAGGTTGTGATGCATCTAAATGCACTTACTTTGTATAAATCACTTGAATATTCAAATAGTTGACCTTTTGTGACTAGATCAATAGTCTCAAGGTGATCTTTAAATATCAGCCTCATTTTCTGGATACCATTTTTAACTTTCTAGTCAACTTAATTTTTTTAACTGTTACAAAATTAATCTAAGAAAATGAAGACCTGTTGTATCATGATCTCTGCTATTTATGTATTTCTTTTTTTCCCAAATTTGTGTTTGGATACAGATCCCAGTGACTGACCCTGACCTGTGCATACAGGTAGCATCCAACATTCAAATATCTGATTAATAGAAGAATATATCAACACAAGCCATGGACTCACCTATTCACTATTAGACTCACCAAGAATGTTTTCCTGTCTCTGATCTGGACCTCTGTGCCAATTTTCCTTTTTATCACTTACTATTCATTAGTGTATTATTTATTGAGCACCTAAAAAGTGCTAGCACTATTCACTCAGGAGTAACACAGCACTTTGGGAGATTATATTCTAGCGGCCAGAAACTGACAATAACTAAGTAAGAGGGTAAGTAAGCAAATTAATAGTGAATGAATGAAAGAATAAATGGTGTGATTTCTGGTTGTGGAAGCTGCTATGGAGATAACAATAATGGTTGTGATAGAGAAATATGTGGAGAGGAGAGTGGTCAAGGAAGACCGTTCCGAAGACAAGACTTTTGAGACAAGACTGAAGTATTAAAGAGCTGACCATTGTACAGGCCAAGGGAAGAGTATTCCAGCAAGAGAAAATAAGAATTAAAAGCTGAAAACTATAAAACTCTTAGAAGAAAACATAGGAACAAATCTGCACGAACTTGGATTTTGGCAAAGGGTTCCCAGGCATAACAACACAAGTACAAGCAGCAAATGAAAAAAAAAATTAGATAAATTGAATTCTGTCAAAATTAAAACTTTCCTGCTTCAAAATGAGGTAGGATATAGATAGACCTCGGGTTAATCTGTTTCATGTTCTCCTTCTGAGATTAAACTACCAACAGGAGGACGTACCCTGGTTGGATGAAGGACAAAAGCAGCCCACCACAGTCCCTCACTGATGTGGTAGAGAGGATTTCCTCACCAGACACATACACAGAAGGGTCACCCACTAGCAACCTTGGCCACATTGTAATATCATTACAACATCATTAGCATTGCAGTTTTGACACCCCACTCCTACCCTCTGTGGATTTCTTAGGTGCTCACAGGACAGATTCAAAATGGCACCTGGTGCCCTGTGGAAGCCCTAATATGGAATGCAGATGAGTGGAAAGACTGAAATTTGGGTAATTTAGAAATATTATATGAACTAACAAAACTCAGACAAAATTATCTTGCAAGTTTAACCCCTTGGCTACTAATTTCAAAAGAGAGATGATAGAAAGCCAGTCCTGAAGTGGGTTGGCTTCTGCCACACATTTGCAGAGTGAGGACTGGTCATACTGAGAGAATAGAAGGGATCCAAAAACAGATCAGCACTGTTCCTTCCACAAAATGGCCCTAGGTGGGGGGACGGTGATGGCAGGGGAGTGGGGATTTTTAAAGGTACATTTCTCACCTCCCTACCTCAACCCTGGAGATGCTGGCAAATATTTTAGATGTAAAGCATGGCTCAGCGTATAAGTTGACAGATTTTATTGCATTGCCAGGCTCCTATAATCTATATATGTGATGCATAGTATTAGAGTGGAAATAAATGTAAACTTTTGTTACTAAAAGGTCTGCATTAATTTTTTGGAGCATGTATTGAGACTATGGATGAGGTAATATTAAATCAACACTAGCTACAAAGCACCAATGAGGTTCCATAAGAAGAGAAATAATAATAAAACTTTGCATTTGTATAACGTTTGATAAATTTCCACATGCAGTCACATAGCCGAGCTCATTTAATCTTCACAACAGCCCTATAATCCAGGCAAAATAGCTATTATACTATTTTAATATTTTGCACGTTGGGATAATTCATGTGTCAAAGTTTGCTAAGTAAATAAGCAATAACTTATTGAGTACACGTCTCATGCTCTGTCCATGGTACCACAGCTGTTCTCTGTAGCAGGTAGAACAGTTTGGAGAGAGATGTGTGCTGTATCCATTACTGGCTGGCAAGACCCCCATACCTTCACTGCAACTGGCATTTTCTGTTTCCACATCTTAGGGTTCTATTAAAGTAATGACCTAAGGAAAGGTGTCCTAGGGCAACTCTCAGAGGAGCCAAGTAAATAATCAGAATCCAAGGCATGGAATTCCTTAATACCTGGTTTAATGTTTTTTACATCCATAGATACAGTCTTCTTTAAACTGCTAATGCCAAAATCCAGTCTTGATATTAGGCTTTCTACAACTTGAAGAGACTTATTGCGATTATGGAACTGTCAATGATATATTGAAGTTTAGGGAGAGCTTCATAAGGCAGTCTTCGAGTGATTAGCTAATTAGTGTTCATGTGTTTTTTAACCTTTGCTGCTCTTTCACAGTTGAATATAAATAAGTGAAAGCTTCAGCACTCAACTGTAAGCTTCATTAATAATTAGCCTACAGTAAATATGTAGATGACAATCTACAGGTGCTCTAGCAATTTCTAAATCTGTTATTGAAATAAGTAAACTAAATTACATTTTCAAAACTTCTCACTATGGGTCTTTTTTCTTTGCCTACAATCTAATTGTAACAAACAATATGAAGTTACTATTCCCACTGGGTCATTAGACATTATAAATTAAAATTTAATTTTAGCATTGTATTTTAGCATTGGCTGGATATTTATTACTGAAACCAATAACTCTTAGACATATTTAGAAGGCCATGTACATGTTAGATTGTTAGTTCCTTAAAAGTGAAATGCTTGTCTTTGGTATATTTGTAGTCTCAGCACTGACCATGTGCCTGGCAGATAGAAAGTGTTGAATAAACGTTTAGTAAACTGAATTGAAAGCAATGAATTACCAGATTCAAGAGGTTGGAGGTATGATTTTAGATTATAAAAAGTATAGTATTCCAACTAAAAAGAAATTGAATCAGAGAACAAGTAACTATTAATGGTTAGCAATATATAGCTATATATCTGTGCAAATCTTTTCCTTTCCTTTAAAGTCATAATTGAAAATCACTTTGTAAATAGTAAAATCCTATTGAAAAGCTAATTTTTATTCAACTTTTATTATAGATTGCTTTTCCCAGTGAATACTATGTTTCTTAATACTGAGAACTGTGATTGATCTCTGGGTGTAGATTTGGCTGCTCTGGGCTAAGCTCCTATAGCAAAATTTACTTCCCACTACAGATCACTCCACAGAATAAATGCACACAAGAATTGCACATTAGACTACCATGCCAAGAAGCCAAGGATTGATGTTTGTTTTGTCAGCATTGTATATTCAAGGCCTTGTAAATATACGGCATAAAATAAACACTCAATAAATATCTTATGATATCAAAATTATAAAAATATTAATATGGATAATGTTGCTGTTTATATCATCTCCTATATTATTATGTATGAAGAGTATATCACTACACTATAGCATTTATTGAGTCACCTTTCTTGTGTAGAAAATTGAATAATACACTTGGAGACAAAAACAAAAGAAATATTTTATAATGAAGTTAAAGCTTATGAAATTACTTAAAAGTCTTATTTGACCAGATGTTTTGACATTTGCTAAACGTAATGTAAAAAGGTTATTTTTCTTTCACCCATTTTCAATAGAACTGGCTAGAAAAAAAAATTTTTTTTAAGATCTAACTCAAATATTTTTGGATTCCAAGGCTGTATCTGTGTTTATACACAGTTGTGTGCTGTGATTCACTCCACTACTCCTGCGGTGTTTTTGACAGTCTGGAAAAAGTCTCCCTTTTCTTTTTCCTCAGATCTCAAGACAAGCAAACAGTACGTACAAGGACAATCTGGTATTGGTGCCCAGAGCTTTACTTTCCACAAGTGAACTAAGCACAACCCTGGCAGTGGTGGGTTGTGTCTCCCTTCGGTGTTTGCATCTGTGCCTGAGGCTTGCGTGGAGCCTCAGGTGCTATTGACCTTCTGAGAGGTCATTCTGCACACAGGACCCTGAGCTCCCTACGTTCACAGTGTCCACGGTAAGGGCTGACCACATGCTACCCTTGGATCAAATACCTCACTTTGGGGCTAGGAAGAAAATGCGCCAAATTTTTATCTAAAGAATTATGATTGTTAATACACCTTCATATCACACAAATGCACACGAGTTATACAAAGCACAAATAACAAATTTATTAAATATAAGGAAAATTTTTAACTATGACTTGAGTGTCTTGGGCAGATAGCAAGGGGACTTGTAAAATCTTTGTTTGGGGTCTATCAGATTTAGAAATATAAGGTCCCCAAATATTATTAATTTTTCTTGTGTCTTTTTTTATTTTAAGGTTTTCAGCCTCATATCACTGCTTTTGCCTCTCACCCAAGCTACTAAGGTAGTTTGCAGCTGGTCTCCATGTTGCCAATTTCTTAATTGCAAAAAGTCCTGAATACAGCTTCTAGAATAACATGTTCAACATTCAATTTCACAAACCACATTTATTGCAGAGGCCACTTCCAGGGCAGTAGATTAGACAGGAAGGGGCAGGCTGCAGTCCTGAGGAAACACCTCTAGAAACAAGAAAAAACAATTCTTAGATCTGGGCACCTACGATGTCAAAATACATAATTTTTCAGAGTGTGGAAGTGATCTGGGAGCTCACTCCCAGAAAGAAGAGTACGAAACAAGAAACAAAAAACTGAGAATATTCCACTGGGCCCAGGAGGTCTATTTGAATTGATGAATTAAAAATTATAGTATGAACTTCAGAATCCCCTAGGAAAATATGCATCATAAAAAAGAGCTCCTGTATATAGCACAATGACAGCCAGGTGAGTGATTTTCCAGTCCAACTCTGAGTGTCGGAGGAGGCGGAGTGAATCCTGAGAGCAGGTCCACGGACACTGAGTCAAGAAAGCTGTCCTCAGTTCCTCCAAATGCTTTGTGCAAACACAGTCACACAGATGCAGGTGGCTGGGGTTTTAGCATTAAGAGAAAAGTGACTTATGAATTAACAAACTAAAGCAGATGTGCAGACAACAGTGGCCCCACTACAGGGAAACCAAGAAGATTAGCTCGCAAAACCTGTGGGAGTTCACAGTTCAGAGAGAATCCTTGGGGGTGGTTGAGGTGTGATTCCTTTGCTCCTGAAAACTGTCATTTATTCTGCGAGGGGTTTTCCTCCAGATTTCAGCCTGTCTGTGCAGTTGTAGGATTTACAATTCTATCCCTGATTTGTAAAATGCATTTTCAACTGCATAATAACTGTTCTACCTGTGTGACCTACTTGTACCTTGAAATCAGCAGGAGCAAACCCAAATTTATGGCTTTGGCTCCAAAAGCAGCAACTCCTGGTGACTTGCATGTTTTGATTAATGGCGCACACAGTCTCTGACTTACCCAGAGTGAAACCTCTGAGACATCTCTGACTCTTTCCTACTTCCACTTGAGAAGTTAAAAATTCCACTGTTACCTCCAAAATGCCTTTACTTCCATATTCTGCCTTTCGTTTCCCTCCTACCACCGTAGTTTAGTTATGCTGTTGGTGATGACAACAGCTGTGACTATGTGGAGAGTGAGGTGACTTGCTGTCTGCAATCCTCAACTCATCCAAAAGGAGGTACTGGTGTGGTTTCTGTTTTCCAGATGAGGAAACCGGTCCTTAAAGAAATTTAATAATTTGCTTAAAGTCACCAAAATAATAAACAATGGAGATGAGGCAGGAGGCAGATGGGCTCCTGGGCTGAGCAGCTGGAGTTTGTCAAGCAGAGTGAATTGGAATTTGTTTCCCCCAACACTTCAAAGTTAATGGCAGGAGCAGAGAAGAGCTGAGCGCTGCCAGAGTAAGAAGATAAGATGACCATATCTTTCATTCTTGAGGTCAAGGAGACCTCCCCAACTACACATGCACAGAAAGGCTCCTTGGTGGTCAAAAAGGGAGTGGGCAATAACCTGTAATAAATTCTGTCAGTCTCCCAGAGACCCCCTTGCAGGAATCCATCTAGACCAAAAGATGTGTGAGCACAACTGGGAGGGCCCTTGGTCAGGTCAGATGTGGGAAACAAAGCAACATAATTGGCCAGAGGGAAACAAAGCCCTGGAAAAACTGCCCTCATATACGTGATTTAAATCACCTCTCTGGTGTGCTCTTCATTAGGGAGGACTCCCGCACTCTTCTCTGAGTGTGTATTTCTGCTTTCTTCTGCTCTAAATAAGCTGCTTTTTTGTTCTCTTTGCATGTACTGTGCTTCCAATAAACTCTGTGACTACTTTACAATATCTCTTAGTGGAATTCTTTCTCCAAAGAAGACAAGGACTGAGGTCCTCTCACCTGCTGACATAAGAGTCAGGAGTTGAACGACACCAGCCCAGCTCCAGAGCCCAAAATCTCACACATGTGCCCACTTGCCTTCCACAGAGACATTTAAACAGATTCCTGCCTGTATCCTGTCCTCCGGCACAGTCACTCTCAACGCTGATTTATCTTAAAATTGCTGTCAGAAAAATTTTGTGATAATGTGAAACTCCAATTATGTCAGCCTTACATGGAACTGACAATGACTGCCTGTTGCCTACACAGTAGGTAAAATGCTCCTTCCTGAAATTCCAGAACTTTCATGTTTTGGCCATAATCTGCAGTTTTCTCCTTATTGCTTTCTGTTTTTCCCTCATAACAATTCCTAAGCAATCTCTGTCGTTTTTCTGATACCGTAGCTCAGTGCTTGTAGTTGTTTCCACCTTGATAGCCACCCTATTGATTTCCTATTCAGTCTTTCAAGATATTTTGAAGTGAAATCCTAATGATTAATATGTTCCTGAGAAAACCTTTTAGGGGGCAGTCTGTTTCTTGGGCCCCTGTCGTACTTGGTCTGTGCATCACTAAAATCCCTTAACTCACTTTCATGGTAGTCACTTGTGTACGGGTACTATTCAATTTATCAGAAAGAAAATTCCTTAACAGCAGAACTGGGCCTTAGTGGTCATTTTCATCTTTATTTCACACATTGATTAATTAAATAGCTAATGAATTGTATACTGAGCTGATACAAGGGTGAGCGAAAGGTGTCTGATGTGGGAACAACTGAACAGAGTTGAAGAGCAGCAGGGACAAGAGAAATGGTACCATTTAAAGGAGGCTGGAGACATAAGTGGCATAGAGGCTCCAAGGCAGGAAGGGCAGGGCAGGGATGCAGCCCTATCCTGGTACAGTCCTGGACGATGTCAGCTGAAGGCTGGAGGAAAAATGCAATTAGTGGGCGACGCTACCAGAATGTTCTGTGGCAGTACAAAGAGTGTTAGGACAGAGATATTTTGAGGGAAAAACAGAAATATGTGAAACTCACACCGGATGGCTTAATTTAATGATACATTGCCAACAAAGCCATCTTCTGCAGTTAAAGAAGAAAAAGTAAGCCAATGACTGAAAGAGAAGGGAACAAGTTTACAGTATTGCCCATGGGGAAGGAGACAAGTATCCTACAAGAATGAAGGAAACTATTGATCTCCAGCAATGAGACCCACCTGAGGGAAGGTACAGTCAATCCTAGTGAACCCAGTCAACATGACTTTCTTACTTTCATCCACAATGCTTAGACATTAGAACAATTAAGAAACATTACCATACAACACTACAAAAAATTGCATAGAAACAGTTAATGTTGAAGGTAGATTTTTTGAATAAATAAGGTGGTGTGTGTGTGCGTGCATGTGTGTACCCATACACAGTCAATTTTTGCACTATATTGTTGTTAATTCCATTAGTGTATTTTACAGAAGTAAGATATATAGTACATATATATTAATTAAATAAATACTATAATTAAATTACATATTTAATTAACACATACATATAGTAATTAAATGCCAAATTACGGATGAGAGGAGAAAGTAACTAATAACATGACACTTCATCTAAAAATGTATTATGTTAATATTCAAATACAGCTGCTTGTACTGAAAATGAGTCTATGACTAGGGAGATGATTCAAATAGTTCAAAATGTTATCATTTTTCTACAATAAAAAGCTATCCTCTTACTTAATGATCATAACTTCCTCCAGAATATGATTCTCTTGTTCATTTTCTATCTTCTGGAGTCTTTCTTTCAATTTAACATATGATATTTATATACACTTTAATTTTTTATAAAACTATTTTCTATATCGTATGAGTACATCTTTTTTGTAAGTAACACCCACACCTGCATATAACAAATGCTGACCAAAGGGGCCAGTGAGCACTTCTCTTCACCAGCAAATAGACAAAATCTTTATTTATAACATTTCTTAAAGGTCATTTATATTGAAATGAACTTCCAGGCTTTCCACCCTGCCCTCTTCTTTATCTTGGCTCTAACTGGGGAGAGCAATGCCTTGCCCCATCCTATTTTTAAGTAGGCAAATTAAGGTGTTCTGGTTCTGTAGCTCAGTAAGCCAGCCTAGAATCAACTGTATATTAATCCTACTCTGATTTGGGCCCAAGTTCTATTAACTAAATATCTGTCCTATTTCATGTGACTAATCCCTTGCCTTTTATATTAATTTTTTCAATCTTTCATTCCTATTTGCTGCTGTGTACCCTATGACAGCCACTGAACTGAGTCCTCACAGAACAAAGGCACATGGGATCCCCTGCCCTGAGAAGGAAACAGGAGAGACCACCCTGCAGTGTTTTCAGAGCCCCATTCCTGCCTTCAGGTGATAAACATGGTTGTCCCAAGCCCTCCTCAACCCAGGATCAGAATTTCGACAGCTGATGAGAGTGAGGCCTGGATGAGATGTAAACGGACGAGCAGCAAGAGCACAGACCAGGTTAATGGGTTGGCCCTGGAGGGGAGAAAGAGGCTGAGCATCTACACTTGATTTTATAATAACAACATTGTAGATTGCTTCCTGGATTTCCAAACCCTGCTCTAAGCATTTAATGCATTAATGCAATCATTTCTCACAAAATTGCCCAGAGGTAGGAGTTATTCATATTTTACAGATGAGGCAACTGAGATCCAAAGAAGAATTGTTCAAGGTCAAAAGCTAATAAGTGTAAGAAGTGGTGGAATCAGATGAAAACTCAGACAGTCCAGAAATGACAAAATTTCAGAGGGAGCAGAATACAAAGATGAGAATAGTGTTGTGAGGAGTGGAATTTTAATGAAGAGAGAACTTCGGTGGCAGAGGTGATGAGAAGCTGGGCCTATATGCTTGCATCGCTTTTCACCATCACTGTTCACCGAGTCCTCTTCTCCCTTCTGAAAATGGCATACGGCTTCTAAAGTGCCGGACTGATGTATGTAAATGCAGTGTCATTGGAACAATATTTCTGGGTATTTATTTGAGATTCAAAATGACTAAAATATATTCTCTGCAGCCAAGACTTTGAAACGTAAAGATACTATATAAAGTGTTTCATTGTGCACATAAAATAAAAATTGGATTAGAAACTAAATTAATTGATGGTTCACCAAGCAATAAAATGAATTAAGTATTGATCCTGAATATTTTAAGAACGAGAAACTAGTTCACATCTGCATTTGATATCAGGCATGCCCCACATAAAAGGCAGTCTTTTATTAAGAGAAATATTATAAGATTAATAGAAGTAATTCTTAGTTTAATGAGTGCTAAAGAGGCATCAGTTAGTTGAGATAGAAAGCTAGTTCACAACTGTGGAGAAATGGTAACATAGTAACAATTGTAACAAAAGATTGACTACATTCAACAAAGGACAAGGAGATCAGGAGTTAAAAGAAATTTATGAAAACCAACGAGCTTTAATTTCTTTATTTTATTATGACGTTGTCTTGCTTAGGATGGTGACAATGATAGAAGCCAGAAAGTAGATCCTCTTGAAACCCACATTGAAAAGTTTGAACAATTGGAAAATGTAAAGGTGGGAAATGGTGGGTGGTAAGATTTGAATTAAGAAGAGAAAAACAGTTCCATTGTTTCTAAAGTGTTGGATGGACTGACAAGATTGACTAGCGCTGGGAAGCCAGGGTATTTAGGAGGTCATGTAAATACTGAAAGTAGACTCTACAGAGTCGGTGGCCACATGGAATGGGAGCTGAGAGACAGGCGAGTCAAACGTGGTGGGCAGGGGTCATGACTGTGTAGACGGAGGGACACTGGTCAGCATCTCTGCTGGACTCTCCCAGTGCCCCTGCAAAACCACCTCACTCTGTGCTCTGAGAAGCTGATCTATGCAAACTGCTCCACACTATCCCTTGCCTTTCGCCTCTGGTTTAGATTTATCCCACAAGCAGAAGAAAAGAGGATGGAAGAAATTGAGGTCAGTGTATCTTCAGGAAGCCTCCCCCAGGTTCTGGCCAACACTGTCTGTTCTAGGCCCCAAGGGACTAGGGTTAGTGACAGCTCTGTTGCTATTGGACTAGGGTTGTTACAGTGTTTATTGTGCCTTCTTCGTAGGCCACCAAACCTCTGTAAATAACCCTTTTCAATATAAACGTTCTTTTAATTTTTCTAATTTATTTGCCGTCCATTTCTGTTGGGACCCTGACTAAAATGGGTGTGTCAGTTTTTTATTTTTATTTTTAACTTTAATTGTATAATTCTGCTTTCCACCAAGATGAAGAAAGAGAGAGTAGATTTATCCTGCTGCTTAAACAATAAAAAATTGAAAAATGAAATATCAGGTAGTAATGAACAATGATCCCTGAGAGACAGAAAACAAAAATGGTGAGTTCTGTGATCTCTCCATTTTGACTCCTTTGAAGGAGCTTCTAAGCCAAGACACAGGGAGAGCAGCCACCTGGAAATGGAAGTGACAGTGCAGAGACATCAAGGAAACCAGGGTTCACAAGACAGAGTACCAAGAGGAGACCTGCAGAGGGTCGCCCTCAAGTCTTCAACAGAAAGCTGAATAGCCCACGGATGTGAGGAGACTACCCAGGGCTAGGAAAAGAACCATCTGGAAGTATTAAAGGTACCAATGCCCCACATCCATGAGGACCAATAATAGCGCCCATCCCAACCAACCAGACTGAAAAAAAAAAAAAAAAACACTCATAATTTATAGGATACTGGGTAGAGTACTCAGGAAGTCTCACCCCAGAAATAGAGAACAAGTAGTCCTAGACTTAGCAATGCTCCAGAACCACCTGACAAAGTGTAGAAGAAGAAAAAAATAAGCAGAGAAAGGGAAAAAAAGAATATGGAAAAACAGAAAAGGACTAGCCAGAAGGTAGATATAAGCCCATATATATTGATGATTAAATAAAATATAAATAGTGTAATTATTCTGATTGTCAGAGAGAATAAAATCATAAGAACCAACTTTATGCTGTCTATAAGTAATCCAATTTTAAAATTAAAAAATGCTAAAAGTGAAACTATGAAAACTTTAATCACAAGAAATCTGTAGTGGCAATATCGTATTACAAGAATAAAGAGCATAATTTCATAATGATAAAGGAGCCAACTTATCAACAGGCTATGAAAACCCTAAATGTGTATGAAATTGAATAACTGAGCTTCAGATTATCTGAAGAATAATTTATACAGCTTAATGTATCACATTTTCTACCTATCTATCTATCTATCATCTATCTCATAGATTCCATTTATCACATCTGGATAGATAGATAGATAGATAGATATTTATCACATCTAGATAGATAGATAGATAGATATCCATTAATCACATCTGGATGGATAGATAGATAGATAGATAGATATCCATTTATCACATCTAGTTATATATATCTCCAACATCACATATACAGCACATCCCAATCCACCCAACAACCACCCAGGGAATATTAATAGAGATAGAACTTAGACATAAAATATGCCTCAATAAATTTAATATGACTTACATCATAGTATGTTCTATATCATAACAAAATCAATTTCGAAATCAATAGCAGAAAAATATCTCAATAATCTTCAAATCTTTGGAGTGTAAACAACACATTTCTTTATAATTCATGAGTAGAAGTATTTTGAAGTAAATTATAAATAATTGGTATTGAAAGTGACAACTCAATATACACAATTTGCAGAGATACTATTCATTGAGTCAATTAAAACACTGCTAGTAGTATTTATAACCTTAACATTAATATCAGAAAAAATAAAGCTCTGAAATCAATAAAATGAACAAAACTTTAAACACACACTTCACAAATAAAGGTACATAGGTGGCCAATAAATATATAAAAATACTCAACCTAATTTGTTATCAGGAAGTGAAAATATAAATACATACAATACTACTACCCTTTCATTAAAATGGCTAAGATTAAAAAGAATGACAATATCAAGTGTTGACAAGGATTTGGAGTACCTAGAAGTCTCATACATAGGTGGCAGGAATGTACAATTGTATAAACCACTTTATTAAATGCCTTGTCACTTTCTTACAAAGTTAAATACTTACCATTTTATGAGAAATTCTACTCGTAGGAATGTATCCTATAGAAATGAAAATACATGTCAACATGAAGACTTGTACATGGATTTCATACTAGTTTTATTCATAATAATAAAATACTGGAAATAACCCAAGCAACCTACAGCAGATGAATGGGTAACCAGATTGTGGTATAAGGAAGTAAAAGCAAAGAAAGGAATTAAGTACTGATATATCCAGTTATATGAACAACTCCCCCAAATTCTATGTTGATCTGGAGAAATAAAGTACAGTGAGTTATGTAATATATAATTCAATGTATATAAAATTTTAGAAAAGGCAATAAACTTATCAAACTATATTCAAAATGAGTAAATTTGCTTGTATGTAAATTTTACTTCAACAAAGTTGATGTAAAACAACAACAAAAACATTGAAATGACATATTTGAAGTGCTCAGGGGAAAAAACCCTGCCACTGTTGAGTAGCACATTTATTAATATATCTTTTAAAAATTGAGTAGCACATTTACTAATATATCTTTTAAAAATTGAGTAGCACATTTACTAATATATCTTTTAAAAATAGACAGTAGGTGGACTCTGGAAGGGCTCACACCAGTGAGCACTTCTCAGAACCCCTGCTGCCAGTGCCCCTGTCTCCTAGGTGAGCCACAGCTGCCCCCCACCTCTGCAGGCAACCCTCCAACACCAGCAGAACCAATTATAGGGAGAAAAAGATGGCGGCGAAGTAGAGAGACGTGGAGTGCATCCCTCTCCACAGATGCATTGGGAATGCACGGAAGGACACAGTCATTCCCACAGAGAACCAGCTGAACACCAGCAGACGGCCTCGGACACCGGAAAGGGCTGCGGAGAACCTGACATAGCCGACTGAATATTCGTCTAATCCAATACTTGGACATTAGTCTGAGGCTTGGACAGTCTTCTATAAACACCTCTATCACCAGGACAAGCAACCCCAAAAGCTTGGACAACCATGAGGAAACAAAGAAACACCATGCAGGCAAAGGAGCAGGAAAAAAACCCACAAGACCAAATAAATGAGGAGGAAATAGGAAAAATGCCTGAAAAAGAATTTAGAGTAATGATAGTAACAATGATACAAAATCTCGATAACAAATTAGAGAAAGTACAAGAAACAGTTCATAAGAACTCAGAAAAACAAACAGCAATGGATAACAAAATAACTGAAATTAAAAATACTCTAGATGCTCTAACCAGCAGAATGACTGAGGCAGAAGAACGAATAAGTGAGTTGGAAGATAGAATGGAAGAAATAAACGCCACAGAGCAGGAAAAAGATAAAAAAATAAAAAGACTAGAAGACAGCCTCAGAGACCTCAGTGATAACCTTAAACGTACCAACATTCGAATTATAGGCATCCCAGAAGAAGAAGAAAACAAGAAAGGGTCTGTGAAAATATTTGAAGAGGTTCTAGTGGAAAACTGCCCCAACATGGGAAAGGAAATAATGAACCAAGTCCAAGAAGCACAGAGAGTCCCATACAGAATAAACCCAAGGAGAAATACACCAAGACACATATTAATCAAACTAATGACAATTAAACACAAAGAAAAAATATTAAAAGCAGCAAGAGAAAAGCAACAAACAACATATAAGGGAAAACCCATCAGGATAACAGCTGACCTTTCTACAGAAACTCTGCAGGCCAGAAGGGAATGGCAGGATATACTGAAAGTCCTGAAAGAGAGAAACCTACAGCCAAGAATACTCTACCCAGCAAGAATCTCATTCAGATTTGAGGGAGACATCAAAAGCTTTCCAGACAAGCAAAAGTTAAGAGAATTCAGCACCACCAAACCAGCCTTACAACAAGTGCTAAAGGAACTTCTCTAAGTAGGACACACAAGAAAAGGAAAACACCTACAAATACAAACCCAAAACAATTCAGAAAATGGTAATTGGAACACACATGTCAATAATCACTTTAAATGTAAATGGATTAAATGCTCCAACCAAAAGACACAGACTGGCTGAATGGATACAAAAACAAGACCCTTCTATATGCTGCCTACAAGAAACCCACTTCAGACCAAGGGATACATATAGACTGAAAGTGAAGGGATGGAAAAAGATATTCCATGCAAATGGAAGTCAAAAGAAAGCTGGAGTAGCAATACTCATATCAGACAAATTAGACTTGAAAGTAAAGACTATTAAAAGAGACAAGGAAGGGCACTACATAATGATCAAGGGATCCATCCAAGAAGAACATATCACAATGGTAAATATCTATGCCCCCAATATAGGAGCACCTCAATACATAAGGCAAATGCTAACAGCTATAAAAGGGGACATCGACAGTAACACAATAATAGTGGGAGACTTGAACACCCCACTTACATCAATGGACAGATCATCCAAACAGAAAATCAATAAAGACACACAAGCTTTAAATGACACATTAGACCATCTCGACTTCATTGATATTTATAGGACATTCCATCCAAAAACGACAGACTACACTTTCTTCTCAAGTGCACACGGAACATTTTCCAGGATAGATCACATCTTGGGTCACAAATCAAACCTCAGCAAATTCAAGAAAATGGAAATCATATCAAGCATCTTCTCAGACCACAACGCCATGAGACTAGATATCAATTACAGGAAAAAAACCGCAAAAAATACAAACACATGGAGGCTAAACAATTCACTATTAAACAACCAAGGAATCACTACAGAAATCAAAGAGGAAATCAAAAAGTATCTAGAAACAAATGACAACGAAAACACAACAACCCAAAACCTATGGGACGCAGCAAAAGCAGTTCTAAGAGGGAAGTTTATAGCAATACAGTCCTACCTTAAGAAACAAGAAAATGATCGAATAAACAACCTAACCTTACACCTCAAACAACTAGAGAAAGAAGAACAAAGAAACCCCAAAGTGAGCAGAAGGAAAGAAATCATAAAGATCAGAGCAGAAATAAATGAAAAAGAAAGGAAAGAAACCATAAGAAAAATAAATAAAACTAAAAGCTGGTTCTTTGAGAAGATTAACAAAATTGATAAAGCATTAGCCAGACTCCTCAAGAAAAAAAGGGAGAAGATGCAAATCAACAGAATTAGAAATGAAAAAGGAGAAGTCACAACGGACACCTCAGAAATACAAAACATCATGAGAGACTACTACAAGCAGCTATATGCCAATCAATTGGATCACCTGGAAGAAATGGATACATTCTTAGAAAAATACAATCTTCCAAGACTGAACCAGGAAGAAATAGAAACCATGAACAGATCAAACACAAGTACAGAAATTGAGGCAGTGATTAAAAATCTCCCAACACACAAAAGCCCAGGACCAGATGGATTCACAGGCGAATTCTATCAAACATTTCGAGAAGAGTTAACACCTATCCTTCTCAAACTCTTCCAAAATATTGCAGAAGGCGGAGCACTCCCAAACTCATTCTATGAGGCTACCATCACCCTGATACCAAAACCAGGCAAAGATGTCACAAAAAAAGAAAACTACAGACCAATATCACTGATGAATATAGATGCAAAAATCCTCAACAAAATACTAGCTAACAGACTCCAACAGCACATTAAAAAAATCATACACCACGATCAAGTGGGGTTTATCCCTGGGATGCAAGGATTCTTCAATATATGCAAATCAATCAACATGATACATCATATCAACAAATTGAAGGATAAAAACCATATGATCATTTCAATAGATGCAGAAAAAGCTTTTGACAAAGTTCAACATCCATTTATGATAAAAGCTCTCCAGAAAATGGGCATAGAAGGAAATTACCTCAACATCATAAAAGCCATATATGACAAACCAAAAGCCAACATTGTTCTCAATGGAGAAAAACTGGAAGAATTCCCTCTAAGAACAGGAACAAGACAAGGGTGTCCACTCTCACCACTGTTATTCAACATAGTTTTGGAAGTGTTAGCCACAGCAATCAGAGAAGAAAAAGAAATTAAAGGAATCCAAATTGGAAAAGAAGAAGTAAAATTATCACTCTTTGCAGATGACATGATACTATATATAGAAAACCCTAAAGACTCTACCAGAAAACTGCTAGCACTCATTGATGAGTTTAGTAAAGTAGCAGGATACAAAATTAATGCACAGAAATCTCTTGCATTCCTATACACTAACAACGGAAGAGCAGAAAGAGAAATTAAGGAAACTCTCCCATTCACCATTGCAACCAAAAGAATAAAATACCTAGGAATAAACCTGCCTAAGGAGGCAAAAGATCTGTATGCAGAAAACTTTAAGACATTGATGAAAGAAATCAAAGATGACATAAACAGATGGAGGGATATACCATGTTCCTGGATTGGAAGAATCAACATCGTGAAAATGACTGTACTACCCAAAGCAATTTACAGATTTAATGCAATCCCGATCAGATTACCAATGGCATTTTTCACAGAACTAGAGCAAGAAATCTTACGATTTGTATGGAAACGCAAAAGACCCCGAATAGCCAAAGCAATCTTGAGAAGGAAAAATGGAGTTGGTGGAATCAGGCTTCCTGACTTCAAACTATACTACAAGGCCATAGTGATCAAGACAGTATGGTACTGGCACAAAAATAGAAAGGAAGATCAATGGAACAGAATAGAGAACTCAGAAGTAAGCCCAAACACATATGGGCACCTTATCTTTGACAAAGGAGGCACGAGTATACAATGGAAAAAAGACAGCCTCTTCAATAAGTGGTGCTGGGAAAATTGGACAGCAACATGTAAAAGAATGAAATTAGAACACTTCCTAACACCATACACAAAAATAAACTCCAAATGGATTAAAGACCTACATGTAAGGCCAGACACTATCAAACTCCTAGAGGAAAACATAGGCAGAACACTCTTTGACATACATCAAAGCAACATCCTTTTTGACCCACCTCCTAGAATCATGGAAATAAAATCAAGAATAAACAAATGGGACCTCATGAAACTTAAAAGCTTTTGCACAGCAAAAGAAACCATAAACAAGACCAAAAGGCAACCCTCAGAATGGGAAAAAATAATTGCCTATGAAACAACGGACAAAGGATTAACCTCCAAAATATACAAGCAGCTCATGCAGCTTCATACCAAAAAAGCGAATAACCCAATCCACAAATGGGCAGAAGACCTAAATAGACATTTCTCCAAAGAAGACATACAGATGGCCAACAAACACATGAAAAGATGCTCAACATCACTCATCATCAGAGAAATGCAAGTCAAAGCCACAATGAGGTATCACCTCACACCCATCAGAATGGCCATCATCACAAAGTCTGGAAACAACAAATGTTGGAGAGGGTGTGGAGAAAAGGGAACTCTCCTGCACTGTTGGTGGGAATGTAAGTTGGTACAGCCACTATGGAAAACAATTTGGAGGTTCCTTAAAAAACTACAAATAGAACTACCATATGATCCAGTAATCCCACTCCTGGGCATATACCCAAAGAGTACCATAATCCCAAAAGAAACTTGTACCATAATGTTTATTGCAGCACTCTTTACAATAGCCAGGACATGGAAGCAACCTAAATGCCCATCAACAAATGAATGGATACAGAAGATGTGGCATATATATACAATGGAATATTACTCAGCTATAAAAAGGGATGAGATGGAGCTATATGTAATGAGGTGGATAGAACTACAATCTGTCATACAGAGTGAAGTAAGTCAGAAAGAGAAGGACAAATCTTGTATGCTAACTCACATATACGGAATCTAAAAATGGTACTGATGAACTCAGTGACAAGAACAGGGAAGCAGATACAGGGAATGGACTGGAGAACTCGAGGTATGGGAGGGGGCGGGGGGTGAAGGGGAAACTGAGAAGAAGCGGGAGAGTAGTACAGACATATATATACTACCAGCTGTAAAATAGTCAGTGGGAAGTTGTTGTATAACAAAGGGAGTCCAACTCGAGGATGGAAGATGCCTTAGAGGACTGGGGCAGAGAGGGTGGGGGGGAATCGAGGGGGGGGCGTCAAGGAAGGGAGGGAATATGGGGATATGTGTATAAAAACAGTTGATTGAACCTGGTGTACCCCCCAAAAAAATAAAATAAAATAATAATAAAAAAAAAAAAAATAGACAGTAAATAGTTTCAAGTAAACACACACAGAAAATTTGCATTAAAAGAAATACCGATGGGACTTCCTAGGTGGCGCAGTGGTATAGATCCGCCTGCCAATGCAGCGACACAGGTTCGAGCCCTCCCTTGGGAAGATTCCACATGCTACGCACAAAGCAACTAAGCCCGTCCGCCACAACTGTTGAGCCTGTGCTCTAGAGCCCGTGAGCCACAACTACTGAGCCCATGTGCCACAGCTATTGAAGCCCACGCACCTAGGGCCCGTGCTCCACAGCAAGAGAAGCCACTATAATGAGGAGCCTGCACACCACAATGAAGAGTAGCCCGCACTCACAGCAACTAGAGAAAGCCCCATGTGCAGCAACGAAGACCCAACGCAGCCAATAAATAAATAAAATAAATAAATAAATTTAAAAAAAAAAGAAAAATACTGATGGAATTTTTCAGCTAGAAAAAAAATTTCCAGAGAAACATTTAAATGTGTGACTTGATACTATCAGTCAGAAAAATAAATAAATCATAATTTATATTCATACAATAATTTAATAAGATTCAAAACATAGAGAAAAAATAGAATTAAAAGTATAAAGGTAATTATCCACAATCTTAGTGAGAATTTTAACATAAATCTCCCAAGAGAGTATAGAACAAACTAAGAAAAATAATAACACAAATGACTTGAACAAATTTGACATAACATCTACAGAACACTGAAGCCAACAATAAGAAATCACAGACTTTGTAAGAATACATGGAATCTTACCAAAAAAAAAAACATAAGCCAAATAATGTTACCCTAAGTAAATTTCACAGAATTGGATTAATTCAGAGTGTGTGTTCTTTTTTTTTTAAATTTCTCCAGCTTTACTGAGTTATGAATGACATATGACATGGTATAAGATAAAGATGTGATGATTTGATATACATATGTATTGCACAGTGATTACCACAATAGCATTAGTTAACACTTCTCTCACCTCACATCAAATATACAATACAGTATTGTAAACTACAGTCACACATATTAGATCTCCAGGACTTATTCATCTTACAGCTGGAAGTCTTTGCCTTTGACCAGCATCTCCTAATTTTTCCTACCCCTAGCCCCTATCACCATTCTAGTCTCTTTTTCCATGAGTTTGGCTTTTTTTAGATTCTACTTGTAAATATGATCATACAGCATCTGTCTTTCTCTGACTTATCTCACTCAGCATAATACCCTTAAGGCCCATCCATGTTGTCCCAAATGGCAGGATTCCCTTCCTTAAAAAGGCTGAATAGTATTCCATTATATATATTTTATATTTTAATATACAATGTAAATATATTTTATAATAAGAAGACATCCTTTCCACGCCTTGGCAAATGTGAATAATGCTGAAATGAACATGGGGCTGCAGATATCTCAACAATATCCTATTTTTATTCCCTTTGAGTTATACTGAAAATTGGAATTGCTGCATCATGTATGATAGGTCTATTTTTAATGTTTTCCACAGTGACTGCACCAACTTACATTCCCACCAACAGTGCATAGGGCTCCCTTTTCTCCACAACCTCATCAACACTGGTTGTTGAAACCAGTGTTGAAACTGGTTGCTGTGGGTTAAATCCATTCCACCTTTTTTCACTAATTGAGATTTTAAGACTTGCATCCTCCAAGCTGCACAGAGCCTAAACAATAAGATCTTTGTCTGAGTCATTTTCCAGGATCTTGGAGTCAGCTGTGTCTATCTGAGTCTGAGCTGGTTAAGACTGGATGCAACTGCCCACGCTCCAAATGGGCATGTGTTCCAGGACCTTTTGACATCAGACCTGTAGCTTAGTTACACCTGCGCAAAATGACCATCACCACACCTATTTCCAATCCCCTTCCCCCAGGCTCCCCACACTCCCCGCCTAAGCCTGCCCTGCTTCTTATTTGTCATCCCATAAATACCCTGAGCCCTTTGCCTTCAGAGGCAGTTTTGAGATTTGTTCTCCAATCTCCCCTCCTGGTTGCCTTTGGAATGAACGCTCTCTTTGTTGCAAATCTTGGTGTCTCAGCTGTTTTGGCTTGCTGTGAGCCAGGCAACAAGCCTGGTTCAGTAACATTATTTGTCTTTTTTTGGTAATAGCCATTCTGACAGGTGATGTCTCACTGTGGTTTTTGATTGGCATTATCCTAATAATGAGTGATATTGAGCATCTCTTTGAGTACCTGTTGGCCATCTGTGTGTCTTCTTTGAAAAAATGTCTATTTAGATCCTCTTTCCACGTTTTAATCAGATTGGTTTTGCCACTGAGTTAAGTTCCATATATATTTTTGGCCCTGGGCCTTGGATAGGCAGGGCTGGAACTGAGCCATGGTTTTCACTGCCAGGACTGAGGTCTGCAGACCTGGCTCTGGAGGCGCAGATGCATGTGTCTCCTGCCAGGTCCGTGGGTGGGCTGGACTGATCCTTGGCCATGACTGGAGGGGCTGGAGCCTAGTGGAGAGCTTCTCAGGGTCTCCTGAAGTGCAGGTGTGAGCATCTTCCACTGGGTCCCTGTGCTGGCAGGACTGCCTGTGGACTTGGCTGTGAGGGAGCAAGAGCCTGTTATAGGGCCCTTTCAGGATCCCTGTGACACAGGCAGGAGGATCTCCTGCCAAGCCCCCATGCCAGGAGGACTATTTGCAGACTGTGGCAGAGATTGGCTGGAAGCCAGTTACAGGGACTTTCCAGAAATACGTACATACATTCGCCAAAAGACAAGCAAAAGAATAGTAATAGCCAAACAATTTTAATAGCCTCAAGCTGAATTCCCTAAATGTCTATCAGGAAGGGAACTTGGTATATTTAAGAGGGGTGGGATAGGAGGGGTGGGAGGGAGGCTTAAGGGGGGGGATATGGGGATATATGTATAAATACAGCTGATTTGCTTTGTTGTACAGCGGAAACTGGCACAACAGTGTAAAGCTATTATACTCCAATAAAGATAAAATAAATAAATAAATAAATAATCCAATATTGTACAGAAATAATAATGATTGATCAATTGCTACACAAAACATGGAGGACATTTAAAAACAATATTGGAAACATAATATTGTGAATATATTGTGAACATAAGAAATGAGATATAAAAATTATCTGATTTAAATTTTATAAATTTTTGAAACTTGCATACTACTCTATAATATTAGAAAAATGAATGATGGTTAGCTTGGAAATTGATTAGAGACAGGAAGATAAATAAAAAAAAGATTTGTCTGAGATTCCACTATAGTTCTGTTGTTTGCTCTAGATATTGGTTTTACATGTGTGTTCAGATTGTAAAAATTTATTTGCCTGTACATTAAGATTTGTTAAAATTTTTCTATGTAGATTATACATCAATAAAAGTTAAAATATAAAACAACCATTAACAACTGGGAAAGTATTTGCATCTTTTAATACAGTTGGCATTTTTTTTAATATATAAAGTGTATCTATTAATACATAAAAACCACCATCAACATCTTTTCACCATCACCAGTTGACATGAACATAGTTCATAGAGAAGGAAATGAAAATGTTTCATAAATACCGAGATACTTAATCTACTTCATAATAAAACACAAATTCAAATAACACTGATATAACGGTTCATCTACAATTAAATCAGCAAAGATCCAAAAGCTTGACAACACACTGTCTTCATGAAAGTATAAAGAAACTGGAACTTGATACATTACTGGTGGGAGCATAAAACAGTAATGGGAGTTTGGAGGACACTTGTTAGAATGGCTTAGATCTGGAGCACTGACAACAGCAACTGCTTTTAAGAATGTGGAGCAACAGAAACCTTCCGTCATTGCTGATGAGAATGCAAAATGGTACAACCACTTGGAAGATAGTTTGGTGGTTTCCTACAAAACTAAAAGCACTCTTAGGATATGATCCAGCAATCATGTTTCTTGATATTTACCCAAGGAGTTGAAAACTTAAGTCCACACAAAAAACTGTGCACAGATATTTATAGGTTTTATTCACAATTAACAAAACTTAAAAGTAACTGAGATGTCCTTCACTAGGTGAATAGATAAACTGTAATACAACCAGATAATGAAATATTATTCAGCACAAGTGAATGAATTATCAAGTTACAAAAAAAAACAAGGAGGAAACAAATGCATAATACTAAGTGAAAGAACCCAGTCTGAAAAGGCTATGTACTATGTGATTCTAACTGCATGACATCCTGGAAAAGGCAAAGCTATGGAGACAATAAAGATATCAGTGGTTGCCAGGAGTTGGGTGGGAGGGATGATTAGGCAGAGCACAGAGGATTCTTAGGGCAGTGAAAACACTCTTTGATCCTATAATGATGGATTCACATCATTATACATTTGTCCAAATCCACAAGGCCAATAGTGAGCTGTAATGTAAATTTTGGAATTCTGGTGATTATAATGTGTCAACATGGGTTCATTAATTGCAACAAAGGCAGCACTCTGATGGAGATGCTGACGATGGGGGGAGGCTCTGCCTGTGTGGGAGCAGAGGGTATATGGAAAATCTGTATTCCTTCCTCTCAATCTTGCTGAGAACTAAAACTGCTCTAAAACAAATAAAACCTCTATTAAAAAAAAAAGAAATGGCGGCTCATTTGGAAATATCTCTCAATACTTTAAATACCTATTTTCTGCTGATAGGAAATTACTTTAGAGATATGTTCCTATACATGAAAAATAACTTAACTTACTCTGTTATATTAATAAGATATTGTGCATTAGGTGTATGGCCGAGGCACTCATATGTGCTCACTGATACTATTTTCCTCTTGGCCACACTACATTTTTTCTTCTCCCTATTATTAAATGGGATGTGTGGGTGAGTTCTGTGGGTCAGTGGAATGTGGGCGGAGGTGACATGCCAGATTCCTAAACACTCCACCTCTCCACCTATACACAGGTATTTAAAATATAGTGCCCTGTGGGCAGGGAAAGTGGATGAATGAGGGTGTTGGAATAAATAAGAATGACTATAAAATTTCAACAACAATATCATGTAAATCATTAGTTTAAACTTTATATCCTCTCTCAATTTAAGTAAATTAATTGTTGTTTTTTAAGTTTTCAGTAATAGGTAATTTTATGTAATGCCTTTCCAGCTTATATTTGTTTACTTTTTCCAATGATATATTGTGTTGAATTACTATTAATTCTTTTTCTAATAAATATAATAACTTCAGTAATTACTGCTACTGCTAATAATAGTTAACACGTATTGAACTCTTACAATTTTCCAGGCACTGTCCTAAATGTTTAACAGTATTAACCAACCTAAATCTTCACAACACTTATCTGAGATACATAATGTTAGCCCTACGTCATGGATTAGGAAAGTGAGGCATGGCAAGTTTCATTAACCTGACAGAGTTAAATATCCATTAAGTAGCTGAGCTAGTCTTCAAATCCTCCCTTAAATGCAGATTTATATTCTCCCTTATTATACCACCTTTGCATGCCTGAGAATTGATCTCACATGATGAATAGAAAATATTTCAATATAGTGATGAGAATATTTGCTTATATTTAACTTATGATTTTACATTTTTATCTACAACTGGAATTGAGGTGTTAAAAATAAAGTTTAGTTTCACTGATATTCTTAAAAATGATGGCAATGCCCTATTTCTTACTGTGAAATATATGGTACAGAATATGAATAAGGCTACTCTAGGAAAGGGGATTGAACTCACCTGTATAACACTCTCAGTCTGGAGATTTCAGGAGGTAATTCTTCAAATCATTTTCATTTTCTTACCTGACTATGTTTTTTCAGGATTGTGAAATTTCCTTGTGCTACATTAGGCAAAATATATTTTCCCATAGAATTCTTCTGAACCTATATTTTTGTAACTAGAAAAAGTAGCATTTGCTGATATTCTAGAAGCTTTCTCTGTGAAATAATAATTTTTTAATCTGACCTGTAAATTGAATTTACCTTATTTGAATGGGTATCCAGTGTGAGACTACAGTGTTCTGCTTTAATAAAGCTTTCATCTACCTTCATAGAGTAAACAATTAGTTTATATACTTAAGCTTCTCAGGATATTGTATTTTATATTAACACATAAGGATATATTACTATCAATCTGCTGTATTAAAATCTTAACTTTAAACTACATGTTTATGAAATCAAGATTTAATTTTAAATTAAACATTACTTTTTATTGAGATTTTAAAATGAATTTCTATATTTCCAGTTAGGAATATTTTCTTTAGCACTAGAAAGAAAATATATCTAAATGTCAGACAGTTAGAAAAACATTTTAAAAATATCCATCAAACTTAAATAGCTGTCATACTTAAAGGGAATGCCTATGTACATTAATTGTACTTTTACAGGTGTCTCTCAAAGTTTGCTTTATTCCCAGCGCATTAAAATATACCAAAAGATAGCAGTGAACTCTAATTCTGTTTCCTTGGAAAAATATTGTAATTTCTGTTTTGGTCAAAATAATAAGTCCTGTAAAATGTACTTATTTTCAGAAAAAGCACCTCACCAGACAAGAGATCTGCTTGCACCTTGATCTTAGAATTCCAGCCTCCAGAACTGTGAGAAATAAATGCTTGCTGTTTTATAAAAGCTATTACTAAGATAAATTAATAGAAAAGACGAAAACATGGAGAAACATCCGTACTAAGAAAAAGACTACAATTATTATCAAATAGTAATGTAACTTCAAGTATACAAAAAAATATCTGTCTGGAAGTTTGGGGTCAAATTGGATAAATCAGGGGTTAAATTTGGGAGAGGGCAAGGGATGCTATGTAACATTTACTCAAGAGGGAAATGCAGAAGCCCCAGGTGCCAAGCCATGGGCCTCTCTTATTCCTGCAATATCAGTGAGAACCAAGCCTGGACACAGCAAGGGGGAGGCAGATGCAAAAACGCTACCTGTCAGGGAAAGTGGGTAGTTTCCTAATTCAAAATAGAGGGTAGAATAGGAGGAGGATGGCCTGATGGAACCCTAAATAAGTTAGCAAACATCACTGGGAAGGAAAAGTACAGAATGGGGGCAGGGGAGTAAAGTGTTGCTCTAATTGTTCGGGAATCAGCTGAGAATGTTACCAACCAGGGTTCTTGGCCTTCCCCAGTCAATAGAAATTGACTAGAGGCCAGACAAGAAATTCAGACAAGGCTTTATTGGGGCCCCTGCTGCAACAGGAGGGAGTGAGAACAAGTTTCAGGTTCTCTCTCTCACTCCCCAAGGCAGGTAAGCTGGTTCCTTACATGGGGTGAGGGTAGGGGTGTGTCTAGGGGTCAGGCTGGAGGGGTGGCTTAGGTGGTTTGCCCACCCTTTTGGTGGTGTTAAGTGCAGAAGGCATGTGCAGTTCCCTGCTTTTGCTCCAGACACCCTGCTTTTGCTCCAGACACCCTGCTTTTGCTCTTGGCTCTTCAGAGTTGGTAATTGGGTTGTTTTGTTTGTTTGTTTGTTTGTTTGTTTTGGTCTTTTTGTATTTTGTTGTGCATGCATGCAGTCATTTTTACTCCCTTATAGTTTCTTTGTATTTTGTTGCTCAAGGAGGCTTTTGTCCAGGTGCAAGCACTGCAGCAAATGGTCCCAGGTCTGAGGTCCCAGCCTGTCTCAAAAAAGGACTTCATTTAGAGTTAAAATGATTGGGTTTTCAATACACAATGTTCAAATATGCCAAGTGAGTGCAAAGTGAAGACCACATATAAAGATATGTAATTATTTGATATTAAATTTTTATTATTCACACAACCACTAGCAGTGAACTATATACCAAGTAAGTTCATGAACAATGAAGCTTGTTTTTGTCGACTTAGAGATACAGCATAAACCTACTGACAGCTTCACTTGAATACAATTGTGTGTGTGTGTATTACTTTCACTGGGATGTGAACTATTTAAGGTTACAACCAATTAACTTCTCTTTTGCATCCACTCATCACTTAGTGCAAATCCTTTCATGTAATGAGTTTCCAACAACTGATAGTGTTTTAATATAACCTCTTTACATTTGAATCTAATACTTAGGACAAGCAGTTTGCATGATGGTTTATACTATATAGATATCACAATACTGAACTCCAGGACATTGAGCAAGTGACATGCTAAAGAAAAGCACGACACTTTAAAAAGAAGGAATCTAGGGGAAAGAACTCTATATCACTAAATTATTATTCTTTCTGTAAAAATGTATAACAACGTCTCCCTAGGAAATGCATTGTCATTTCTCTTAGCTGGAATTGGCAGCTCCCTTTTATTTACTCCTCTTACTTCTCATTTAAATATCATGCACTAGACTATCACTCCTGATTTTACTACATTTTACTGCCTATGGGCTTTTTTTCAACTCATTTAAAAGGCATTATGCTTTGATAATGGACTGTCTGAAGATGGAACAAAATTATAATTTTTTTAAACTTCAATTTAATCAATGCCAGAGGCTACCAGAGATATAGGGTTTCTCATGAAAAGTTCTACTCTAGTTGAACTCTTTATATAATGTTCTTTATCAGAAAATTTGCAAAGTATATATACATGAATATGTGTGAATAAATATGTAAATATATTTGCAAAAGTAATTTTCATCATTATAGCTAATTAGCATTAAGATAATATCTTGGAATTTGTTGGGCTTTATTTATAGGATTCACATACAAAAAGGAAGCAATTTTTAGTAGTAAGAAGTCAGACCTTGGGATTTGGCAGATCTAGCTTTGCATTCTTATTCTGATTTTTCTTCTGGCTATGTAACCTTGGTGACATTACTTAACTTCTCTGAGTTACCCATCTGGAAAATGATGATGACAAGCTCTATGACTAAGGTCTGAGTTAGATGACATTGTAAATCACTAGCCTTCACAAACATTAATATTCCCCTTAGGGAAAAATGAGAGAAGCTACTGGTCTAAATATAGGTCCTCTTGTCTTCTTTTTTTTTCCTCTCTAGAATACATAACAACCAAAAGAAAATGACATGTTTGTACAGCAACTTAATCTACTTATGAGTAACATAAAAAGAAAAAAACAATAACAAAAAACCGAGGTTCAGTGAGAATTCCTAAACTGGCTATAGATCTTCTAGTAAAATTATAAATAATTATGAATTTGATAATGCATTTAACAAATACGTTATATTATATATATATTGCTTGATGAATTTAGCGCAGATTTAAAATAAACATGAAGGATTTACTATTTCTGAAATATATCCAAAGTGAAGTCTTTATTTCACATGAGTCTGTGCCCCTCTCACTTAGTCCCCACTGAGAGATGGCGACACCATCTACCACGTGGTTGTTCAGGCATTTGTCTGGATTAGTGCTGACATTTCTAGTTCCCTCACCCTGCTGTACCCAGTCTACTGCTACGCCCTTCGTTCTCTGCCTCCAGAATATACCTTGAATATTTGCCTTTCTCTCCGCATCCACTGCCACTAGAGAACAAGCCACTGTCATCTCCCATGTGAACTGTGACATCAGTCTCTGGATGAGGTACTGGCTGCAGCAACAGAAATACCCAAAGTAACCAGTGCTTTTAAAAGGTCAGTTGTTTCCTCCCTAAGATAAAAGAGACATAGATAAGTAGCCAAGAGCTGCCAGGAGATTCTAGGAAGCTGTCAGAGAGCCCACTTCTTTCCTGTGCACTGTGTAGATGTGATCCCCTAGCTCCTGGTCCATGAAGGACATAGCTCCAGCCAGACAAGCAGCAGTGTGAGGACAGAGGACAGAAGGACACACCCCTTTTCTTTAGGGACTCCCTAAAAGTACACATGACACTTCAGTTTGTGCCACATTGGCCAGAATTTAATCCCATGGGTCACTAGTTCCAAGGAGACCTGGAAAATGCCTTGAAGTCAATGTGACCAGCTAACAGCTAGGGTTGTTCCTATCTGGTTCTTGTCTCCCTCCCACAGTGCTCCTAGTATGCCCCCATGTATCTAGGTATGTACTAAACTACCTCCTACACAGTGTGCCTTAGCACACACTGTATTCTCTGCCCAGAGGCTTCTAATTCCATTCCTCCCCTGATGAGGCCTTATCTTTCAGGTTTTACTAGAATATCACTTCTCTAGGTAGATCTTCTCTGATAATCCAATTAAAGTTGCCTCCTTTCATCAAGCCCTTGTTCCTCCTTTTAGAGGACCCAATTTTTCCCTAGATCACACTAATTACCAATGACTTATCTGTTATTTTTCTTGATTTCTCTCTACCTTATCTACTAGTCTAAAAGATCTTAGAAGGGTGGAGGCTATGTTTCTTTTTTCTCAGTGTACACTGCCTACTGCATAGTAAATACCCAATAAGTATTAGCAAGAAAAAATGAAAAGGAAAGAAGGAAGAGATGAAGGAAAGAATATAAAAAAATATAAATTCTTTTGAAAATCCAGGGATGCTAATCTTTATGGAATGCTTGCTGGTTTGGTTTTCATCTTCCTATTAGTCATTTTTCCATTTTTTGGTCTCACAGTTACAGTTCAGAAAAAAATACATTCAGCTCAATATTCACTGAATGAATAATTTGATCTTAAATGTGAAAACAATCGGAATTGATCTTAAAATATTGTTTTGAAATAATATTTTGAAATTCATGTCTACTGGATTCAACTCTCCAAGTAAAAATGAAACAGGTAAATCCAAATTTTAAAAATCACATTTACATACTGCCTCCCAAGAAAATACTCTGCATACATTTTGGATTCATGTTTATAGGTCAAGACTAACAGACTTCTCTGCAAGTCCAGGCACAGAAATATAGGGATTAAATTCATGAATGTCTTATAAAGTGCCCTGTCTGCTGCTGTAATTGTTCGTAAGGAAGTGAAATCCATTAAAAGGCCTTTTGCCTGTACAGTAATGAACATGAAAGTGTTCTGCTGAATACAAAATCACTTATTTTCCATAGAAATCAATCCAATTAGATGAATACCTGCATACCTTATGAAAGTTTGTCAATCCTAAACATCTCTCTTAAACTTGCTTTGTTTGTCAATAGTTATGTTTTGCCTTTTGCCAAATGACACTTTTACTTTCAGTAATGAATATAAAAAACTAATTGAAACCAATATTCATCCTGAATAACATGAGATTATTCTCAGTGCTGTTAGCTATCCCCATCTGTACTTTGATTCATTTTATTTAAAGATTTTTCTGTCATATGATGTTGGTGTACCATTTGGATTTTTCTCATGTTTTTTTTTTTTTTTTTTCATTATCGATCTGGTTTCATTTGTTCTTTTGGTTTGCCTTGCAGGAAATTTAAATTTATCCTTATTTTACTTTCTACAAGCCATCTTTGAGACTTCAGTGCTTTTTTTTTTAACCTATGCCAAAGAACATTTTATAGACATTGGTGAAACAGCACACTGCCAATGCTTTTAGCTGAGCTATATTTTATTTTTAATGAAAGAATTATTAGTATTCATAGGAGAATATTATATATTTTCAGTTCAGTCACATTTCCATTTGGCTGCTTTGTAGAAATAATTTTTCTTTTCTGGAGGTTTTATCAGAGAATTTTAAGAAAAGAAAAAGCCTTTGAAAGCCATTACCCTGCCCCCAGCAAATGAATACTTTTTTGATGTAATGGTCACATCATACATAAAAAAATTATTTTCACCTAAAAAAGAAGACAATTCTTCATTGACTAATTCTTTAAAAATGGCCAATTGTGTAGTAAATTTCTGCAACTGTTATTTTAAAAGGAATAATTGAGCCAATATAATTATTGTATTATTTTTTGTTTGGAAAGAAATAAGCATGTAATTCACACATATGTGTTTTGTCCTTTTAGTGAGATTTGTAAAGTTGTTTAAAAAGTTTGGTAATTTGTTGTCTAATTAATTAATTCAATGCATGCTATGCAAAGGCTACATGAGATAAGTATGGCTTTCCATGGCTAGCCAGTAAACTGAGGTTTGAATAAGGTACTTTGAGGTTATTTTTGGTCATATCTAGATGTTTCTATGTTTTTAATTTTTGAATTAATGCCAGATTTGCAGAAGTTGCTAAAATAATAGAGAAATTTCCAACATACCCTTCATCCAATTTCTCCAAATGTTAATATTTTACCACATTTGTTCTATCACTTTATTTTCCTCTTTCTCTCTGTATCTCTGTCTCTCCCTCCCCCTTTCTCTGTGTATACATGTATGAATATATATATAAATACACATGTACATGTATGCACATACATTTTTCCTTAATCATTTGAGAGTAATTACATACATGATGCCCTTTTATCCCTTAAATATTTTATTATATATGTTCAAAAACACAGACATTCACTTGCATAATCACAATACCATTAGCAAGATCTGTAAACTAAAAGAATAGACCTTATTCACATTTCCCCAATTATCCTATCACTGTCCTTTATGGTTAAAAAATAAACAGAAAATAAAAACAAAATCTTGTCCAGGATCCAATCTAGGATTACACTTTGTGTTTAGTTGTCATGTATTGGGATACTTTTCATGATACTTCTTAGCTCCTCGTTGGTTTCATGGTCATGGTATCATCCAACATCTTACACAATGTCTGTGTCTTTGATTTTCTACTTGTTGTCTCTCCTGTGTTGGGCTGATGAACTCTCGGCTCTGGAACTGTTTTCTAATTTCATTATCATTCTCTTCAAATGGCTTGCACCTGCTTTGTAAGAACTATTTTATACAGTAAGATTTCATAATGAATGTTTCCTGTATGGTAATATCATTTAATATGAGAGACCAGGATGATTAAAAAAATTATACCAAACAAGTATCTGCAGCATTTTAAAAACCTGAATGGAATGATATTCTCTTTAAAGTACTCCTTTTCATGAGTGTTTTTTAAATAATCCCTCCAACTGAAATTGAATCCACTGTTTTTTCCCTTGTTTTAATCATGATATAAAACAATTGCTTATACATTTACATCTGTGGCAGAAGTTCTAGTGTACTTAAAGACTGTTTTTATTAAATCATCTCCTAGCCTTCATTTATTTATTTTATTACTAAATACAACAGACATTAGATCTTATTTGCTGTGTATGAAAAATATTTTACTGATGTGATTTTTTTTACCTTAATATATTGATCTCCAGAAATAATCAATACATGAGCTACAATTCAACAATTCAAGGATTTAACTTTCACCTTGGAACAACAGCTTCCTTCTCCTTCCCCAAACACAGTGACTGCTCCTTGGATGCTCTCAAGCCCAGCACAGGTGTGTCAGTGCAGTGACTGTCCACAGAGATACAAGATAAACTTGGTCAGTTTTCCAAACCCAGATAATTTCAACATCAGAAATGGTTTGAGTTGTCAGGCGACTTCACAACTAAGAACAGCTTACATTTGTGAGGATTCGGAATAGCAGTATTTCAAACATTATAGTAAGCTTTCAACAAATATCAGTTCTTTTGTCTCTCTTTCTTCTGCCCTTTAATTATACAAATTATACAGTTGTATCAGCTTAAATCCCATACAATATGCTAATTTTAAAGCTTTCCAATCAGAAAACACTTTTTCATATATGTGTGTGTGTGTGTGTGTGTGTATATATATATATATATATATATATATATATATATATATATGCCAGCTTTGAGTGGTGAATGTTCATTTTGTGCTGTGGCATATTAGCATATACCATCAATTTTGGCTCTGAACACATTATATACGATAGATTTTTTACTGCACATGCTACTACTGCTTGGTTGTCAACAGAGCCAAGTCCCCATTCCCTTCATCCCTTCTTGCAACCCTAAAATATATCATGGAAGTTACAACTAAAATTCATAGAAATATTAAAGCAGCAACTTCTATGTAATGAGCTCTGCCAGGCTCTTCAGTAAGTGAAAACAAGGGAGCCAATATTTTGGTCCTTCACTATACTCTGTCCTAGAGTCATTACATAAATGATTGGGCTGCTGTAATTTTATTAACCCATAGTTTTTACTGTGAGTGGGTTCTACCAATCCTTGGAGTAAGTAGGCTAGTGAGGTATCCCTAAAGTTGGGATAAGAACTCTAAAGTAGAAACTGCATTTTACTTAATATAGTTTGGGTATTTTTTTTTTTTTTATTATGTACAAAGATAAGCCTGGGATTTCCTAGGTGGCGCAGTGGTTAAGAATCTGCCTGCCAGTGCAGGGGACACGGGTTCGATCCCTGCTCCAGGAAGATCTCACATGCCGCAGAGCAGTTAAGCCCATGTACCACAACTATTGAGCCTGTGTGCCACAACTACTGAAGCCCACGTGCCTAGAGCCCGTGCTCCACAACAAGAGAAGCCATTTCAGTGAGGAGCCTGCATACCACAATGAAGAGTAGCCCCTGCTTACCACACCTAGAGAAAGCCCGTGTACTTCAATGAAGACCCAACAAAGCCAATAAATAAATGAATAAATAAATTTATGAAAAAACAACAACAAAAAATAGTATGACTCCCTCTTTCCCAAAAGAGATCATTTAAATAAAAATAGCAATATTTAAAAAAAAAAAAGCCTGATGAAATGCCCTATAGCCTGGCCTTTCCTATAAGAGTTTGTGAAAGTATTGAATTAACTACAAGACACATTCTACAGTGCGTGCTTCATTCATCCTTCAAAACCAAATTTGGTTGGTACAACATTTTCCATTATATCCCATTGTTGAAATTATAGTGCAGTAAGTGGAATGCCATTGAAATAAGGCCTTTCAGGACTAGAACTCATGTTTAAAATAAAATAAATCTTTATCTAAGATACATGAATCAATTCAGTGGTGAGTTTGGTTAAGTTATTTATACCATTAGAGGAGCTAGTCTTACCACTAATCATAATTTACTCATGTATAGGCACATAATACTCTCAATTCAACAATCACCTATAGAAGGCTCTCAATTTATTTACATTTATGTTTATAAAATTTTGCATTATTAAGGTTTCTCTGAGAAAATCCACTAAATTGTGGTACCTATAAAATATTTATATGTGATATAATTGGAGAACACACAGTGACGTAGAGTCATCTACTGAAAACACATGAATCTGATGCTGGATAAGTCTATGTGTAGGATACTTGGAGAGTCTGCCTTATCCTGTTTGGAAAAAAGCAATATTTGTGTCAATTTTGAAGCATATTTATTATTAAGGGTCAATGTAGCTTCTATATTTTTATTCTATAATACCCATGTGTTAAATATACAAGCTATCCTAAAAATTAGGTTAACATTCATTTTCTTTTAATTTTTTAAAGCTCTATAAATATACTTTTTTTCTATTAGAATGCATTTTAGGCATTTGCTGAGTGTTTACCTGAGAAAATAAAATTATAAATCTTTTTGGATAAGTAAGAAAAGTAAAAGTTAGCTAGTTTACCATATTTATTAATGACCTAGATATCCAGAGACACTGTAAAATAAAGTCACCCCTTGGACAGCTCTCCATAGTATCTCCTTAGTGCACCTTTAATCATGGAAAACAGGACTATGAATGGATAATGCAATTGCTGTTGCTGAACAGAACAAGTTACTGCATCTTTTTGATTCATGAAACTGAGTTTGTGCATGTCCCCATCAGCACCATATGCTTTTCATCTCTTGGTAAGCTGCAAAGCAAAATATGATTGCAATTGCAATTATTGAACAATAATTTTTCTAATTGATACTCATTTCAAAACCTTGACGATTTTTTAGCTGTAGTTAGCATTGTATCCACTCTCCACTGCTGTAGCAGCTCCTGGCCACCTCTCTGAAGACTGGTAGCATAGTTCCCCTTCATACCTCTGCTGCAAAACAGGTGCAGGAGCAGGACCCTGCAACTACTAAACATCCTGCCCACAGTTGACTAAAATAGCATGTGCTCTCTGCTCATCGCTTCAATTCAAAGTTACAACTTCTTCTTTGAGAGTAAGATAAGAGCCAGAAGAGATCATTTGAGAAGCACATCCAAAAAGTGATGATATTTCTTTATAGTCCCGCTAACATATGGAATAAAATTTTGTATTTTTTATCCAGCAAATCTTAAGTAACTTGTCCCCATCCATTCCCCCACCTTTATTTGTCCCATGTCTCCCAGATGACTGCAGGCACACAGACCCCAGTCAGTTCCAGGAATAGGCCAAGCTCTTTCAGATCACATGGCTTTTGCATGGGCAGCTCCAGCTGCCTGGAATGCCTTGCTCTGTTCATTTTACACAGACAGTCCCTTCCTTTCCACTAGATTTTGCTTTAAATGTCAACTCCTTAGCAAGACTGCATGTCTATCTTGGCAAAAAAAAAAAATGAGGCCTTTGAAGAGCACTGGAATTACAACTAACTGCTGAACAATCATTGACAGAAAGACACTGGAACCTACCAAAAAAGACATGCCACATCCAGAGACAAAGGAGAAGCAGCAATGAGATGGTAGGAGGGGCACAATCGCGTTAAGATCAAATCCCATAAATGCTGGATGGGTGACTCACAAACTGGAGAACAGTTATACTGCAGAAGTCCACCCACTAAAGTGAGGGTTCTGAGCCCCACATCAGGCTTCCCAACCTGGGAGTCCAGCAATGGGAGGAGGAATCCCCAGAGAATCAGACTCTGAAAGCCAGGGGGATTTGATTGCAGGACATCCACAGGACTGGGGGAAACAGAGACTCCACTCTTGGAGGGCACACATACACACACAAAAAGAGTGTGCTCGCCATGACCCGGGGGAAGGAGCAGTGACCCAATAAGAGACTGAACCAGACCTACCTGCTGGTGTTGGGGGGTTGCCTGTGGAGGGGTGGGGCAGCTGTGGCTCACCAAGGAGACAGGGACACTGGCAGCAGGCGTTCTGGGAAGTGCTCATTTGTGTGAGCCCTCCCAGAATCTACCATTAGCCCCACCAAAGAGCCTGTAAGCTCTAGTGCTAGGTAGCCTCAGGCCAAACAACCAACAATGTGTGAACACAGCCCCACCCATTAGCAGACAAACAGATTAAAGTTTTACTGAGCTCTGCCCACCAAATTGGATTAAAGTCTTACTGAGCTCTGCCCACCCAGCCCTACCCACCATCAGTCCCTCACATCAGGAAGCACACAAGCCTCCTAGACAGCTTCCTCCACAAGAGGGCAGACAGCAGTATCAAGCAGTATCAACAGTATTTCATCTTGTGGAACTAAAAACCACAGCCACAGAAAGAGAGAGAAAACGAAAAAGCAGAGGATTTTGTACCAGATGAAGGGACAGGATAAAACCCCAGAAAAACAACTAAATGAAGAGGAGATAGGCACCCTTCCAGAAAAAGAATTCAGAATAATGATGGTGAAGATGATTCAGGACTTTGAAAAAAGACTGGATGCAAAGATCAAAAAGTTTACCAAAGACCTAGAAGAATTAAAGAGCAAACAAACAGAGATATGCAACACAATAACTGAAACGAAAAATACACTAGAAGGAACAAATAGCGCATTAACTGAGGCAGAAGGGCGAATAAGTGAGCTGGAAGACAGAATGGTGATAATCACTGATGTGGAAAAGAATAAGGAAAAAAGAATGAAAAGAACTGAAGACAGCCTAAGAGACCTCTGGGACAATGTTAAACACACCAACATTTGCATTATAGGGGTCCCAGCAGGAGACGAGAGAGAAAGGACCCAAGAAAATATTGGAAGAGATTATACTTGAAAACTTCCCTAACATGGGAAAGGAAATAGCTACCCAAGCCCAGGAAGTGCAGAGAGTCCCAGGCAGGATAAACCCAAGGAGAAACACGCCAAGACACAGAGTAGTCAAATTGACAAAAATGAAAGACAGAGAAAAGATATTAAAAGCAACAAGGGGAAAACAACAAATAATATACAAGGGAACTCCCAAAAGGGTAACAGCTGATTTCTCAGCAGAAACTCTGCAAGCCAGAAGGGAGTGGCATGATATATTTCAAGTGATGACAGGGCAGAACCTGCAACCAAGAATACTCTACCCAGCAAGGATCTCATTCAGATTCCATGGAGAAATCAAAAGCTTTACAGACAAGCAACAGCTAAGAGAATTCAGCACCACCAAAACAGCCCTATAACAAATGGTAAAGGAACTTCTCTAAGTGGAAAACATAAGAGAAGAAAAGGACCTACAGAAACAACAACAAAACAATTAAGAAAATGGTAATAGGAACATACATATTGATAATTACCTTGAATGTAAATGGACTAAATGCACCAACCAAAAGACACAAACTGGCTGAATGAATACAAAAACAAGACCCATATATGTGCTGTCTACAAGAGACCCACTTCAGACCTAGGCACACCTACAGATGGAAAGTGAGGGGATGGAAAAAGATATTCCATGCAAATGGGAATCAAAAGAAAGCTGGAGTAGTAATACTCGTATCAGATAAAATAGACTTTAAAATAAAAAATGTTACAAGAGACAAGAAAGGACACAACGTAATGATCAAGGGATCAATCCAAGAAGAGATAACAATTATAAATATATATGCACCCAGTATAGGAGCTCCTCGATACATAAGGCAAATGCTAACAACTATGAAAGAGGAAATGCAAGGCAGAAAAAGAGACACAGGTGTAGAGAACAAACACATGGACACCAAGTGGGGAAAGCGGGGAGGGTTGGGGCAGGGAATGAATTGGGAGCTTGGGATACCAAATTGTACACTCTAAATATATGCTGTTTATTGTCTGTTAACTGTATCTCAATAAAAGTTCTTAAAAAAAAAAAAAAAAAGAGGCCTTCCCTTATTCTCTTCCTTAACTCCTTGCATGGTTCCCTCTTGGCCTTTATTGCAGCCAGCTGTTCTCTTGTGTATTTGGTTTGTCTTTCTAAGAAGATCATCTCTATCATGACAGGGTATGAATGCTTGTACCTCATTCACCAATGTTTCTCCAATTTCTCCCTAGGCTCTTTTCGATATTCAGTAAACAGTACTGAGTCCATACATGCATAAATAAATTAAATATTTAATGTACAAAAAAGGTAGGCTAAAGCAGTTCAAATGGTACCCAACACAGTTGAATTTTAATCTCAACTAGCTTAATGTTAAATTGTTTTCCTGTGACAAGAACTTAAGATCTACTCTCTTACCAACCTTTAAATATGCAACACAGTATTATTAACCATAGTCATCATGCTCTTTATGATATCCCCATTTTATAACTGGAAGTTTGTACCTTTTGACCACCTTCCCCAATTTTGGCCACCCCCTCTCATCATAAGATACTAGGGTAACAACATTATAGGGAACACAGATCATTTTAAAGTGTTATTTTTTTTTTTTTTTATATAGGAAAGCTCTTGATTAAAAAAAATTCCTGAAGAAATGTGAATTTTTTCCTACAGTCAAAAAACTAAATTATCAATGAATCACGGTTCTCACAGCTTATTTCATGAACTTTTAACATTCCTATCACATGTGTTAGCTGATAGGTCCCTTCCCATTGGCCACGTGGTAGCATACACTCAGCTTCTGGGTGCAGTGAAGGTGACTGGTGCCAAAGGAGGTCATATTTGTTACTTCCGGGTCACTGAGCTTCTGTGTCTCTGCCTTAGTTTCCACAACTATAAAATAAAGTAATACAAACACCATGTTTTTGAGACTGCTTCTGTAGGGACAAACTGAGATAGTGGATGGCAAGGCATGTTAAATTTTTAAAACATTATATAAGTAAAAGATAATCTCCAACCTTATCTTGAAAAATAAGTAAGAAAAATTTGAAAACAGTAAGAGAAGTTGCAAAAGTTTCAGCATGCCTTATTTGTGGGAAAGTTAGCCCCCATTTTTCCACAAACAAAAATAGTGGGGTGAGAGGTGAATTGGAAAATGAATGTTTATGAAAAGAGACGGTAGAAAGATTATTTAGTAATATCTGAAGCACATAAGCTGCATTTTCAAACCCTATTTGTAAAAGAATGGGCAGTGTTGGTGATACCCGGAGGGTTTAACTCTTTAAAACAGAAGTGGAATAGACACAAAGTAGCCCAGCAACAACACCTGGTGAAAGAGACTGTCACATCCTAAATAAAGGAGAAAGGGGGAAATTGGAGCAACCACAGTTACCTGTTTCCTAGTCTCTTCCTTCCTCCACATGTTTTCCTTATTCACAAATTGATTATGTTGCTTTCTAGTTTTAAAATTCGGCCCCCTCCCAGAACCCTCCCACAGATAGGGATTGGGGCAGGAGGCATGGATGGAGGAAAAGGCAGTACTAAGTCAATACCCCAATGACTGTACAGGAGAGGCGTGTTGCTGTACAACAATATAGCCCGGGAGCCGCTTTATTTGTTTATCAGTGAACATCCTGCTGCGTCCCCGAGATGTAGGTCACGCTCATTGGAAATACCGGCCGCCGATCACATGCAGTCGTCATTATATTTCCAGACCGGATGCGCCCCTGATTCCCGCACACAGGAGTGAGTCTGAGCTGCAAGAGGGAGAGGAGACACCTGTGCCTTAGGGACGCAGGTAAAGTCCCATCTACCTTCCCAAGGCTTTCCCCGTTGCTCTCCCATCCCCTCTGCGCGCTCTCCTCACCCCCATCTCCCCTGCCGTCTTGGACCCCAGCTTCTCCGTTTAATTGGTGCCTTTCCCGCTCTCTCCCGGCTCGGCACCTCAGCAGAAGACACGGAGGGCTCCACACAACTGGGCATGCCTGATAGCCAGGGAGGGCTCGGGTTGCGAGAAGAAAGCTCTTGCACCTTGCGCGCTCCCCTCCCCTCCGCAGCTGCTTCCTGCCACTCAGGCGGCCCGACGTGCGGCGAGGTCCAATGAGGGCCCACAGCCTAGGAGGGGGCCCCGCCTCTCGCGCACCCTCACCAATGAACGTTGCGTGGAGGCGGGACGGCCCCTGTGCCCGCCTCTCCAGTTGAGGCAGCTGGTGCGAGCCAGGCAGGGCGCGAGCTAGGGACAGCGGCTGGACCGGCCGGGAGGCGCGGGGCCGCGCAGCCCGACGGCGGGGGCGGGCGCGGCGCGGGCCCGGAGAGGGCGCCAGACCCAGGGCCGCGGCGGAGGGCGGCGGGCGGCGGGCGAGCGGGACGACAGGCGACCTGCTTCCAAGCGCGCGGAGCCCTGCGCCTGGCCGGGGACGGTCCGAAGTCCGCGCTATGGAAGAGGAGAAATACTTGCCTGAGCTGATGGCCGAGAAAGACAGCCTGGACCCATCTTTTGTGCACGCCTCGCGCCTGCTGGCCGAAGGTAGGACTTGCCCCCCAGGTGGTCACGGACCGCTGGACCCTGTCGCCGCGGCGGGGTTCGGGGAGCGGAGATGGGGAGGACGCCCGTCTCCTTCGCGGAAACTGTCCCCTAAGATGCTCGCCCCAGAGCTTGCGGACAGAGCCAGTCCTCGGCCGGCGGATGCGCCCCCCGCTCCCTCCAAGGCTGAATTTGGGGAGCCCGGAGCTGCGAGCTCTGTGGCGGTGGAGACGTGCCGGGTTAGGATCGTTGATGAAGGGACGTGAGGAGCTACGCGGTCCACGGGGATAATTTCACTCCGCGGAGGGAAGGGAAATGAGTTTCGAGCGAATGGTGATCAATGTAGTGTTTTAAGAGCTTCTTAGCTACAAATCAGCGTTTCTTTTTCTTTTCCTTTACCCTCTTCTCTCTGTCTCTTTTCCGTTCCTTCCTTTCTTCTTTCTTTCTTCTGCTTGGGAAGTGGTTTTGTCTAATTATAGTCTTTCCTATGGGAAGCCTTAGATTTAACCTGGATTAAATTCTGCGTGTTTTTCTGTTTGTGAATGTGGAAGAAGCTAAAGTGCTTATCAGTTTATTTGAAGTGTGATGATTGGGTGCTTTGGGAGATGCTGGTCCCTGGGAACGCTCCACAATTGATCAACTGTTCTACCAAGTGTGCGTTTTCTTTTGTGTACCTGTAATATTAAAAGAAATTTCATTCCCACAGGAACATAAACGTCTTACCCTTTGCGTTCTTTTGAAAGGCTGTTTAAACACACACACGCACACACACACACGAAGTTCTGTATGACGAGTATTAACTAAATTACTCCATGTATCTTGAAATAATCCCGTCAGACTGCTGAAGGTACTCAAGATCTCTGTAGCAGTCTACACCTGCCTTTTTAAAAAACAACTCGATTTTTTTTTGATGAATGCCTCAATAATGAATTGCTTCATCATCAAATTGACAACAATGCAGTTTTGTATCTTAGGTTCTTATGAACTTACCTATAGTAAAACCAAAAGTAACAACTTTCTTTTCCTCAGTCCTTCAGCATTAAAGGAAGTTTTTCTTTTTCGAGGTTTAGTTGTACATGAAAGGAAAAATTCTAATCCTCCATGTATGAGTCAAATAGGCATTAGGCTTATTTAAATGTTTTACTGATGAATTCTTATTTACAACAAATAAGTGTCAGGTCTTTTTTTATTTTGTATACTAAGTAATTAAGAAAAGCTTTATAATCAAAATACTGAACGTGTGAAACAACCGACCTGTTTTTCAAGGAACAAGTTGGTTTTGTAGAGGATTTGGGTCAGAAAATGCAATCATGCGTACTACTTTCTTGGTTACTGAATGAAAAACCTAAAGTTGAAAATGAAAGTCAATTAAAAAACTAAACTCTCCCTATACTCTTATAAAAATAAAGATAACTACATAAAATAATAGGAATATTATAAATTAATGGGTTAATAAATGATTGATTGTTCAAAATGATTAAAAATGCAATGCAATTGTCTTCTTAAATCGTTTACTTCAATATATTTTCCAGAAGTGTCTTCACTTAGCTGATAATGCTTTAAAGTGGAAAAAAGTTACAAATTGATCATTTTCTTAGACCTGCTAATTGGACTTCTTTTGGGCACAGCAGACTTGATGATTAATTCATCAGTCATTAATGAGAGTTAGTGTACTGAAAACTGCCAAACTACAGCAATACCTGTGAGGAGCTCTAAATAGAGAGCGTAAGTATTTCCGCAGCTGGTAAAACAGTCAGAGGGCTGTGCACCTGATTCCTTAACATTTTATTTTTCTCAGGAACTTGATTTCTTGATACTTAGGAACATGTTCCTGTGTACTTTGTAATTTAATTTTTTCCCAGTAGGGGGAATCATGTTCTGCTTTTGTAGAGAATTAGGAGGAAAAAGCTCCTAAATAGAGAGAAAAACATCTAAGTAAGAAACAAAGAGAGGTGTCCAAATTTCAGAGGAATCATAATGAGGAAAAGAGGATGGAAGAGGTGATGATAATAATCTCAAGTATATAAAGAGATTGGCCAAAAAGATCCAGAAGACAAATTCTCTAATTGTACCTGAGGCTCTTTATATGTGCTTGTTGAGAGTGTCCTTTTGAATGTCTAATAAACCTTAACATACATTTTACATCATAGATCTTTCACTATCTTTTCAAAGACCATCTGCCTAGATTCTTAGGTTTTGTCTCAGATCTCTGTAGGGGAATGGTGTTGAGATGATTTTATTTCTCACCCTGGGAAGTGTACTGATTGAAGGCAGTGGCTATAAATAAACCTGACATGGATGTTCATTTGGAAGGAAGGGGCTCAGTGAAGTACATTTCAGCCAGCACTGTGCAGACCATCGTAAGACTGAGTGAGTAATAAAAATGATCCAGATGATTCAGTTCTTTGGAATGATTTTCCGGAAGCTAATATATCCGAGGGCAGTGATGTACACCAATGAGCTTTCACAATGATTTATTTTGCTTTTTTGATTGGTGATAGATGCAAATCAGTGCTCAGTTGTGACTCCTTCACTTAGCATTGAAGGCCATTGAGTTAAAAGTGCTAGTTGGTTGGTTATTTTATGTTTGCTGTAGTTTTTTATTTCACTTGCTCTTGCTGTGTACTTTCAGTAGGAATGATTCTGAGGAAGCTAATGGAAGAGCCTGAACATTTTATGTGTTATGTTGCTACTTAGAAAAGATCTTGAATAATATCATTTGAAGAGTATAGTGTGTTTGAGTAGTTAAAATAATTTTCTTCTGTGATTATAATGTTGTTTAATTACCTATTTGTATGGAAGGTGCTTTGGAGTATGATAAAACAGCAAATTCAGCATGATCCTTGAAGTTCACTCAGCCTCTGAGTTTGCTTGCCAGATGAAATTAGATGAGGTTATTTATATCTATGATACTTCTGGGAAGTGTACTAAACTATGAATCCAGATACCTGGATTTTAACTTCATTTTTACCTAAACTGAATCTTGGTAAATTTCCCTTCTCTGGGCCTGTTTGCTTGTCTCTCCGATGGAGGAGTTGGACTAGATGATCTATATGTTTCTTTGTAAGTCTAATTAAGTCTGGGACTGTTGCTGATGCAAAGGAGTGGTGTTTGTGTATTCAGAATACCAAAATCAGTGGTTGAATATTTTGGAAACTTTTCCCATTCCTTCTTAGTTTAATGATCAATAATACATTTATATATTATAATCCAGTTTGAGGCATATACATTATTTGGGGACACTGGGGACAGATTTATGTTCTTCCTTTTACTGAACTATTTTCAAGGCTTGGGAGCTAAAAATGTATATACATGGAAATATTCTTGTTTGCAGTAAAGCATGCCTGTCTGCTGACAGACATAGATCTGTTCAAATTTATCGATTCAATTATGGTGATTCCATACCTTTAGGAGGATTAATAAATTCTTGTCCAATTGAGAGTGTTTTGGGTTCTCTGGCTGGCAAGATTTCCTAACCTGGATTCTTCACAAGTATTGGTAGGATTCATCATTGTTTTGGTTGACTCATCATATGATAAAGTCAAATATTGCAAAATATCCCAACTGTTCAAGTGTTTTTAAAAAACCTCTGTGTGCTTTTGTCAAATTTTGGTGAAAAGCTTGCCCTTCCGTCTAGGATTGGCCTCATTGCACATGTGGATAAATGAGAGAAACACAGTTTAATAATTTATCACAAATGCTGACTTGTAGTGACTTAACTACATTTAGATTTTCAGTAAGGATCATTTTTTAACTTAGAATGTGTTCCTTGAAATATTTTCCATAAACTATGGTGAGTTCTTAAGTTAAAGAAAGGTATTGGTATAATGTCGAAAACCAACTTCTGATAAAAAATAGTATGTATTCATGTGACTTTTCCTTTGATTAATGTAATGTCTTTTCTCTCCCAATAAATTTGGGATAATCTTTTTTATGTTTCTTAAATAAAAACAAAAATTGGCAAAAAAAACCCCTAAGTTAAAGGTATCTTTGATCTGCAGTTAAAACCAATTTATCCTTTAGTGGAGAAATTCTGCTTTAGCAAGCAAAACACTTGGGATAGAGTGTTGACACATCTGCCAACTGTGAAATAAAGGATGTTTCATTTATTTCCTTTCTGATTCTCAGTTTCTTCATCTGTAAAATAGCAGTACTAATATCCACCAGATGTGGTTCTTTTAAGGTTAAAAAATGCTGTTTGTGACTATGAAAGCTGTATTTTAAAATAGAAATTTTCATACAACCAAACAAAAACATAAGCAGAAATTCTACAAATATAAGATGATGCTTTTAAGATTTTCCTTAACATTTATTTTAATGATGTTGTGGACTTGACCTCAACTTGAAGCTTAATTTTGTAATAAAATGAGCACTGACTTAACTCTCTGAATCACTACTGAGTGAAATTTGAACTCATAAAGCAAATTAGGAAATAAGTTATCTTATGAAAGGTGATCTCAAGGAGGGTTTTTAAAATATGTTCCTTTTGTCATGTCAGTGGTCGCTTGTCCGGGTCTGGCTTGAGCCTGGTTAGCCTGGGGCCTGGGTCTCTCGAGGCTCATTCTGCGCCTGCTCAGCCTCCCCATCAGGCCACGTGTCGGTCACTCTGAGCAGCTGGTTTCATCCTTCTTTTTATCAAGGGAAGTGGATCTCTCTCTTCTGATGTTCTTCAGCCTCCTACCACCTAAAAACTTGCATACGCCTTTCATTGCCAGAAGATGAAATGTACTTTTTTGTTCAAGACTGACTTGTTCACAGCATCCTTAACCCCGCAGCGTCCATCATGCCCTCCAGGCCTGGCCTATCATTGTATCCTTTCTTCATTAGCGCCAATGTCTTCCTCCCCAGCTTTCCTTGGAGTAGCCTGTAAACGATTCAGTCGGAATCACTTAAAAAAATAGAATACTTGTTTCACTTGCTAAAGTTAATAAAAATAACCTCTTTTGACACTTTTCCTCCCTTGTTTCCTTCAAGTTTCTGCTGCCATGAGTCCATACAGCTGCTCACTTTCTCAGGTTACCTTCTTCAGCTCCTTGGTCTGGCTGCAGTCCTCATCATTGTCCTGAAATCAGAGGGTCCAGTGAGAATCATCTAATCGCCAAATCCAATAAAATGTGTCTGACCTCTCATCAGGGCGCTTGGCTGCACTTTCCACTGTTGGTCTTTTCCCAGTTTCTTGGCTTCTCCCTTGGTTTTTCTCTTCTCTCTCTTACGGACCCTCACCATCCTCCCTCTCTTTTCTTCCCACCTCAATATGCGCACCCTGTCAGAGTGGTTCATTCAAGATCAAAGTCTGACCATGTCACACCTTTAAATGCTGTTGTCTTGGGCAGGTCTCCTCTGACAGCAGGCTGACAGGGGGAGGGGGCAATGCCTGGATGCTTCCAGGGAAGGGAGAAGCCAGGGTCCCCCAGGTGCCCGGTGGAGGGAGGGAGGGAGGGGCCTTTTGCTGCTGCTCCCTGTGTGGTCTCTAGTGACACCAAGAGGGGTGGGGAGAAGTTCCAGCAGGAGTGAAAGCTCCTTTGACAACCCTGGCTTGGAGGGGGGAGGGTGCCTTGATCCTCCTTCTGAGGGTGGATACCTGGGTCTCCATGTGGCCTCTGTTCCCACTGCTGGTGAACAAAAACCCTGTTGCCCATCAGTCCCCCTGACTCCTCCCAGAGGGAAGGCGGGACACCCAAGCTCCCTAGTTAACTTTTCTTGACAGGCATGAGCGTGAATCATTGGTTTGGGGGTTTGGTTTTGTTTTCTGTGTCTTTTGGCTGGGGAGGGATGTTTGTTGTCTAAATGTTTTCTGTCTTGCAAACGTGCCCCCTTTCTAGTCCTAGGGCTGGAGGGAGCGGGCATTGCTTGAGCCTTTTTTTGGTCTCCTTATGTTGATGTTTCTGGTTTGCCACCCTTTCCAGCTCCCACTTTGGTGTGTATGAAACACAAGAAAAACTAGGGAAACCACTGCGTGGGTCCTGTGGTACCCAGCCAGCCTGCCGTCTTCCTGGCCCCTTTCACAAAGTGTTCTATGTTTATTTTATAATATAATATCCAGTCCCCATTCATTTGTGTCTTAATTTATTTCTTTATAAGATTTTCTTGTGAAGGCAGATTCAGCCTTGTACATTAATATATCATTAACTAATTATGTAAGAATGAGCATGACCTGGATAAATCCATCTGGATAATGGACACAGTATCTGATCAAAATTTTTGGTTTCTACTAAGTATACAATCTAGGTTGGAGCTCGGTGTTCCCATGGCAGCTGTAGAAAGGAGGGAAGTTTTAGAGGAGGTTTTTAGAAACCCTTGGAGATATCCTTTTTTGTTTGAACACTTGATTTGATTCTTTTTCTTGTCTGAATACAGGTTATAAGAAGTGTAGCTTAATTTGAATTATATCCTGACACCAGTTGGTTTCTTTAAAACTATAAAAAGTGTAAGACTTAATATATTAATGGATTGTAACATATCCTTTTCTTACAGAAATGATGAATTTCAGTAAAATATGAATGATATAGAAATAGATTTAAAAAAAAAATAGAGTACTGGTTAATAGCTGGTCTCCCAAATGAGTGTTGGCAAATACCCATGTTACATGACTTCTTCATTTTCTCCAGTGGGGCGTTCTGAAATAGTTGTGTGTTTTATTTGTCAAAAAGTTGACAGGTCACAGCCAAGTATCTTGTTGCTCAATTATTTTTAACTATCTTGGGAAGCACATCATTTGCAGTGTATCCTCCATTGCTGACTGTACCCTCAGGAACACTGCTTCCAAAAATTTTTTGCATTAGAGAGAGATAATAAACATTTAAGAACACCTGAACAACAAACTTTTCAGCCCTTTGCTATAGATACACTTATAGTTTAGCTATAGTTTGGGGGATGAGTCCTGTGGGGCAAGGCCTCTACGACCCTTGACTGTGTGATCACAGGTGTCCTCGAATGTGAGTTGGTAACGCTGGTCCTCAGTATGTGTTACTGGCATATGAAGAGGTATCAGATGTTTATTAGTTGTTAACAGTATACACAGGATGTAAATAACAGTGCATGGTAAGAGCTGCTGGGGTTTACAGACGGCTGGTGTCACAGGGATTCCAGGGAGGTCACAGTGATCGTAGCTTGGCATCCTTGTGGTCACTCTGTCAGCATTGGTGAGGAGATACTCCTTGTAGCACACTGTACTACATGCTGACACGCCTACCACAATGCATCCACTCACCAATCCTATGAGACAGTTACTAGCATTACCCTGTCTTACAAATGAGAAAAATTAAGAATTAGAGAAGTTAATTTATCTCAGATCACACAGCGAATCAATTATAAAGCTGAAACCCAGGCTTTCTCACACAGAGGCACATGTAGTGATTATAGCATCCTGTCTCTTGTGGGAGAGACACTGCTTCATGCAGGTTTTGCAGGAAGGTCAGATATTAACATGCAGAAGTATGTTGAGGTGATCAGCATGGTGGTCTCATTCACTTCTGAAATATGTTCCTGAATGTGAGTATTGGATGAATTCTTCCAGAACATCTTTAAATAAGTATAGTATATAAAAGACATATACGTTTATAAATGGGCAAATTTACCTTAGTACAGAATTGTGTTAGGATTATCGAGAGAGCCTACAGTTTGGACAACATTGACTGTTGTCTCTGAGGAAGTTTGGTGGTGTGGTGGAAAAGAGCAGGAGGACATTTCAGCACTTTTTTTCTTCTTCTTTTTTTTGGATCCAAAAGAGGAATGGAAGAACTTTCTGTGATTTGCTGAGACATTTTTCTTTCCTTTTTTCCTTTTTTTTTTTTTTTTTTTTAAAGAGAACTGCTTACATTTGCCAAATTCTTCTAGGAAGGAAGAAAAACCATAGATCCTTTCTTGTATCTTGAGGGAGTGTCAGTTTTGTTTAAAATTTGGGAGTTGAGTGGAGTTCACATGTGGTCAGAAACTGAGAACTCAGCAGCGTGGCCTGATTCAAATGTTATCTGTAGTTTCTGAGGCTTTAGGGTTTAGTGACTTTGAAACAGATTGGTTGGTATTATTACATTGTTATCAGGAATGGCACAGTTGATGCCTATTTCCTTCAAAACATTGAAGATTAGATTTTACTCTTCTAATAGAAAAGCAGAATGAGTGTTTTCTCTCGAGTATAACTATTTTTAGCAGGTTCATTGTACGTCAGAAAATGATAGGCCCTGATGCAACTCAGGAGACAGAACCTCGGTGACAGAAACTCAGTAGAGGCTGAAGGAGAAGAAATCTGTTCATTTTGAGAAGAAAGTGATGACTAGAATAATAGCTACTTTTCTTGAACCTACACTATGGGTCATGTCCTTATATCATATCCAAAAAGGCAGGTAGTATTGTTCCTATATTATGGGAAAGAAAAAGAGGCAGATTAGAGAGTAGCATAATCCATTTGGATTTTTTAAGTAATATATCAGAGGTTAGGTAAATGTCCAATTATAATGTGAAAGTCAAAAAGCAGCCATTAAACATCGCAAGATTGAACAGTATTGCAGAATATGACTTGTTTAAGGAAAGACCAAGATCTTGCTTTGAAAAACTTTTAAGAGAGTTAAATATCTGTTACTGGAGTTCTTTCCTTTATAAAATAATTTCCTTCAGGAAATTTAAGGAATTTGATTTTTTAGAAATTTGGTTTACTTGTGGCAATGCACTCGTATAAATGAAGACTATAAAATGAAAACAGTAGCATGAATACATAATAGAACACAGTTCTTATTGTATGTTTAGGCATGTAAATGTTACAAGTGGGGAAAATTAGAGTGTTAAACTGAATTATCATCCATGTTGCCACATAGTCTAAGTTTTCCTTCTTGAAAACCCAAAACTAGAAGCTACCTTTTTATCCATCTAAGATCTGGTGGAAGAGGGGGCCTTTAAGGAATTGTGTGAAGATGAAAAACATTTGATGTGCTGAGGCAGATGGCATTTTATTATATGCAATTGTCTTGGAATGGACTACATGAGGAGAGGCAGCTCTGTAGTAAGCTGGTATTCTGAAATAAGTGAAAGATTGGAAATTATATCATATCCATATAAGGAAAAGCTGGTAGATGAAAGTGTTATGATAATTAAAAGCCATTTAATGGAATTAGATGAAGTGATAAGTATTTGGAATGAGGTACAATAAGCCAAATGGTTTCTCTTTGAGTAAAACGAGCAGACTGTGTGTGTGTGTGCCTGTGTAGCAAATACTAAACAGATGATACATGAGAAACAGTACAGACTTGGTCCAGTTGGTTGCTGCTATCTGTACTCTGTATTACTATCTGAGACCTACATTTAGGTGGAAGAGAGGACAGAGTTGCAGGCAATTAAATACGCAATCTCATAGGATCTGAGAAATGCAATGATAAGGCAAATAGATGATGCTTTAGGATCCCACAGAGATCATGGGCAGCCTCAGTGGGAACAGCCATGTTAGTTGAGATCTAACACAGAAGTAGGATATGGTGGGGATTCAGTGAAGAAGGGGTTACATTCCGGGAGAATGATACACGGATACAGCGAACAACATCTCCACAACCTGAAAAGAAAGAGAACAGTTTTTGAATAGGTAAAAGAAAAGTGTGATATTATGATTTACAATAAGAAATTTGTATATATTTGGTCATCTTACCTGTTTCTGGCCAGAGCTTCTAAATCTCTTGGAATTTCCTAAGTGAAGAGAGCTGTAAAGATGTCTTTTGTAATGTAAATAAGGTGACTTTTTGAAAAGCCCCTTGGTAACTTAAGGATGGGGGCTAGTTGCTAGGGGAACAAACTGGTAATTAGAGGGCAGGAACTTTCAGTGCCACCCCTCCTTCCTACCCCTCACAATCTCTGGGGAGAGGGGCTGGAGGTTGAATCAGTTGCCAGTCGCCAGTGATTTAATCAATCATGCCTATGTAATGAAACCTTGATAATAACACAGAAGGACTGGGTTTAGATTGCTTCCAGATTGGTAGCACATGGAGATCTAGGGAGAATGCTGAGCTCCAAGGGGGCTTGGAAGCTCTGCGCCCTTTCCCAGACCTGCCCTGTGCATCTCTTCCATTCAGCTGTCCTTAGTGTATCACTCTGTAATAAACCGGTGATCTACTAAGTAAGATACTTCTCTTAGTTCTGTGAGCGTCTCTAGCAAATTAATTGCTCCCAAGGAGAAGGGGTCCTGAGAACCTCTGGTTTACAACCAGTAGGTTAGAACTACAGGTAACAGCCTGTCATCTGAAGCACAAGAAAGGGGCTGTTGGAATTGGGTCCAGGAACTCAAAAGGTTAAATATGCTTGGAAAATACAGTAAAAGAGAAAGCACGTAGAAAAGTGGGTCTAGAGAGAGTGGTAAAGGCTTATCACACATGTCTTGTAAACTATGTTAGGAAGTTTGGACTTGTTGACTGTAAAAACTGCGCAATCTAAAATCACTTTGAAGAACAAAGTGATTTATGATGATAGAAATCAGAATACTGGTTGCCAAAGGAATGCAGAGTCATGGTAAGGCTGTGTAAGAAAAGTCTCTGGCCTGATGGAAATGTTCTCTTTTCTTATCAAGAGTTCTGCTTATACAGCTTATACAGTTATCACAACTCATCAAATTGTATACCTAAAAACTGCATTTTCAGTATTCATAAGATTTGCCTCAATTAAAAAAAAAATAAAGTGGAGCAAAGAAAAGAATCTTCATTGATTTCTGCGTTGGTTAAATACTGCAGGTAAATTTGCAGAGGATTCATGAGATGATTGGTTGATCTGTGGTATAGTTGACAAGAGCCTGTTTCATAGGTGAGGAAGCAAAAGTGCAAAGAGATTTAGAAGTTGGCCCAGAGTCACAAAGCAGCCAAACGGCAGATCTAGAATTCAAACACTAGTGTTTTGACTTCACCTTCTGTGTTCTATTATAACAATTACTCTCAATTTTTATAACATTCCAGGGTAAGAAATACCGCCCCCCCACACGCAAATAAATATTTCAGAAAGTAATGTTTAACCTTAAAATAAATAATTTAAATTTTGCATGTGCAAATATATTCTTTCAAATCCAAGATAGTTACTATTTCCTCCAGTGCCAAAACAAAACTTGGAAAGATAATACATACATCTTTTCATACTATCGTGTCACTTAGTGTGGAGAAATGCTCATGATACAAGCTTTAAGGAGCTAAGTGTCCAGCACATTCTGGTGTCCATCTCATGCTCACAGTGGATCACTGATCAGAACGGAGGCAATTAATTTCTATGTTGACTGTAGAATCACAAATTCAAAGGGAAGATGTGTCAGGAAGGTGGCAATGGTCAACAAAGTCACATGTGACAAGTTGGTAAGAATCCTCGAAGAAGAAAGTAGGTGCATGCAGTAGATGTGGGATTAGGAAAGACTCAGAAGTTTGACAAGGATGCACTCTTCCTTCTTAAATTCAATATAATCTTGAAAGTTATCCATGTTGCTACATTTATCAATAGTTTATTTTTTCCTTGCTGAGTAATGTTCCATTGTATCTGTGACTGTAATAACTGCTACTCTGTACACTGAGGCCTAATAGAAATACGGAGGCAGAGATTTTGGAGGAAGAGAGAGATGGCTTTATTTTTCTGCCAGGCAGAAGGGGAGACACAGCAGGCTAGTGCCTCAAGAACTGTGCCCCCCATCCTTGGGAGTCGGGGAAGACTTTATATGTGGGGGCTCGCAGTCTGGGGTAAGCGATAAGGATCGAGGTGGTAGAGGTCTTGTATTCTTTTTCCTTCACATTATTTCCAAACAGTCATAGCTAGCATCAGGCCACCGGGTAATTGGGGTCCGGCAGTCTGTTAATTGTCTGTGTGCCTCTAGTTTATGGGCTGGAGACCTTTCTGAAATGCAAAAAAGAAAAACCCACGACAGGGGGTGATTTGTTATAATGGTCCTATGGAATGCAGCTTCCAGGTTGTTAAGGGTAAGGAGTGAGAGGAAGGATGTAACTTACACAGAGTTAAGGGTGATAGGCTGCATGTAATTTGTGTAGTATCAGGGAGTTAGCTTTGTGAAATAAAAATCTAGTTAGGACAGATCAGGGACAGCTAAAATAAAACAAGGAATCATTAACTCTTTCAGGCCAGGTTATCTTTCTCCTCTAGCCTGTTCCACTTTCTCTTTGTATTTCTAGCTCTCAAGAGGAAAAAGAACAATCACTTCTATTTGCATTACAACAGTTTCCCCCACTGCTAGTTTATTCCCTCCAAATCAATGGAGAAACTCACTTCTATTTATATTGCCACATATCAAAGCTCACAATTTGATTATCCCATCTCTTGTGGATGGACATCTGGGCTGTTTTCAGGGTTAGCTTATTATGACTAGGCTGCTATGAACATTCATGTGCAAGATTTTTGTGGACATGCGTTCTTTTTAGATACAGCAGAATTGCTGAGTGTGTATATATATATGGTTAACCTTATTTATATTATATGGGATCGCAAAATAATTTCCTAAGGCAGTTGCACTGTTTTATCTCTCACCAACATTGTATGAAAACTCTGATTGTTCCACTTGCTTGCTAATACCTGAAGTTCTCAGTCTTTTTAACAACAGCTATCCTAGTATTTCAAAAGGTAACTTGTTGTAGTTTTTGTTTGTCTGTATCTTTTTAAAATTTTATTTTTTTATTGAGGTATAGTTGATTTACAATGCTATGTTAGTTTCTGATGTACAGCAAAGTGATTCAGTTATATACATATATATTCTTTTTCAGATTCTTTTACATTATTACAAGATATTGAGTATAGTTCTCTGTGCTATACAGTAGGTCCTTGTTGGTTATTTATTTCATACGTGGTAGTGCATATATGTTAATTCCAAACTCCTAATTTATTCCTTGCTCCCTTTCTCTTTTTTAATTTGCAGTTTCTTGATAATTAATGCTGTTGAACATGTTTTCATATGCTTTAGGGCCATTTGTATGTGTTGTCTTACATGAAACAATTGGTTAGAATGGTGACAAATTTTTTTTTCTTTTGCTTTTTTAATATTTTTTTTATTTATTTATTATTTCTTGGGGGGTACACCAAGTTCAATTATCTGTTTTTATACACATATCCCAGTATTCCCTCCCTTCCTTGGCTCCCCCCCCCTTTGGCCCCCCCCCACCCTCCCCGCCCCAGTCCTCTAAGGCATCTTCCATCCTCGAGTTGGACTCCCTTTGTTATACAACAACTTCCCACTGACTATCTGTTTTACAGTTGGTAGTATATATATGTCTGTGCTACTCTCTCGCTTCGTCTCAGCTTCCCCTTCACCCCCAGCCCCCTCCCAAACCTCGAGTTCTCCAGTCCATTCTCTGTCTCTGCGTCCTTGTTCTTGTCACTGAGTTCATCAGTACCATTTTTAGATTCCGTATATGTGAGTTAGCATACAATATTTGTCTTTCTCTTTCTGACTTACTTCACTCTGTATGACAGACTGTAGTTCTATCCACCTCATTACATATAGCTCCATCTCATCCCTTTTTATAGCTGAGTAATATTCCATTGTATATATATGCCACATCTTCTTTATCCATTCATTTGTTGATGGGCATTTCGGTTGCTTCCATGTCCTGGCTATTGTAAATAGTGCTGCAATAAACATTATGGTACAAGTTTCTTTTGGGATTATGGTTTTCTTTGGGTATATGCCCAGGAGTGGGATGACTGGATCATATGGTAGTTCTA